>NC_068343.1:28307661-28677901 GCF_014633365.1 Diospyros lotus | reverse complement strand
GTTTACAGCCACTATGAAAAGAAAAACAAACTACACCACAAGAAGGAAAATAAGTGCTATTGGCGATTGGAGGGGCTGATTTCTCTCCCAGATCTTCTCTCTAAAGTTTCAGATGCTCATTTCACCTTTTTGTCCTTCCTTTTATGCCATTCCCTTGCATGTTCCAGCCACACGCCAATTATTCCTCTCTAACAGCTTAGGACTATTTTACCCCTGAGCCATTAACTGCTTGCCCCTGTGGTCCCCTCCTCATTTCTTCTCTGATAAGTTTGTTTAATGGGGGTCCTAATAGGGTGTTTCATTGTTGACTAGTGTGGATATATTGAAGAGCAAGAAGAAATAATTGGCATCATTGTAGCTCCAAAATTTTTTGACAGCTTTGAGAAGTCAAGCCCATTTGATTTAGATATACCAATTTTCTTAAGCTTTAAGATTCCTGACTGTAAACTCACGCTGCCATTTAAATGGTTATGTGTTTCATGCAAGGTAATCAGAGGCAAAAGACATTTAAGTTGCTACTATAATATATTTTCCTGAGGCAATATGCCCTCAGAAATGCACTTCCCCTTGAGTGAAGCAAGGTGGTAAATTGACCAAAAAGAATAGTAAACATATTTAACATGAAAAAGATAAATCACATGATCTGTAAGATGTCTAAAATACAACTTCTTTTAGAATATTCAAACAAATAATTTTGGGATCTTGCACAAAATTATATTTCATTGTTGTATCTCTTTCACCCTCTTCCACTTATTACTAGAAAAAAGATAGCTTTATAGCCACTCATATTTTGCACATGTTACTACCTAATTGCCAAATATTTGACACCATACAACAAAGATTGTCTTATAGCCTTTCAATGGAAATTTTCTTTTATGTCTAAAAAGGTTTTATGATTGCATGAAATGCTGGATGAACTTTTCCACTATTTATGTGAGTGACATCCTAAGATATCTCCTCCTCCTACAGTTGCTCCAAGATATTTAAATTGGACTTCTATAGGAATAACTTGATCTTCAAGTTCCATCACAACATCATTTGAACCTAATACTTTACTAAACTTAAATTCTATATGTTTGATTTTCAATATGCTTAACTTGGAGCCTTTGAATTAATTGTATACATAAAAAACTGGTGTAGTTTGACATTTTCATGTTGTTTCCACTGTGAAACTCATTTTATTGTAGCTTATGATGATATGAACAACTTGGCAAGAGGCTTGGAAATGGATGATGCCGACATTGTTCTTCGTCCAGCTGTAGCCTTTTATACAGTATGATGCTTCACATCCCAGTAGCTCTATCATTAACATATATGCAATTTCTATCAAGTGCCTGATTTCTGAATTTGCTATACGTTTTGAAGATTGCACTTGAACGAAATTTCACTAGGGGGCGCAGGAGGAAGCTAGTTGAGGCTGCTTGCCTTTACATTGCTTGTCGGTAAGGAATCTTATTTAATAATGGAGAAAAAAAAATTGTAGGCTAGTGTATAAAGTTTATGTTGAAAAAACAAAAGAAATTGATATAAAACAGAAATTACATTCACTGAAATTCGTAGCTATGAACATAAGTTGTGAAAAGGCAGTTGACCTTCTTCAAGACAAAAGCAGTCTAAAGGGCGGTTTCATGTCAAGGCAAAGAAGAATTAACCTGACTTATAGCCAGTGTTAAAAGGCAATTGATTTGTATAGAAGATAAAACTTGAAATCACAGGAAAATGACAACCTAGTAACAATTAGCATTTGTGATTTTAAGTGTACAGCATTGAACATAAAATAGGGGAAACAGTTTAGAAAGTTTTCTTAGTGCCTCTTGAGATTTTTTTTTAATTTAATTTTTAATTATTTATGGTTTTTAGAGATTATTTAAAGTAAGAAAGGTGGTAAGTTACGATACCATTTAAGTAAATTAAATATCCTAGTGTAATATTTCTTGTTATGTAGCCAAAATAAATAGGAAGAAGAAAAAAATCAACAACATATCAAGCTTTAGTTCCACTAGGTGGGATTGATGCATGAATTCTAGGTTCCCAATAATTTTTATCTACAGCCTTATCATACATAAAAGTCTCCTACCATGTTTTTTAATACTATATTTTGTTAAAAGAGTTGTTCCTTTCATCCACACTCTCTTTTATGTGAGCCTCTATTGGTCTTCTACTCACATGATAAAATTGTTTTAATCATGTCTCAAGCTTCTTATTTTCAATAAGAGCCACTCTCACCTTATTTAGAATCTAATTTCTAATTTTATCTCTTTTTGTGTGGTCACATATTTGTCTTAAATCCTTCTTTATTACGCTCATATTTTGCATATGTTTGGAAGTGAACTTTTCTCATGACCTAAAATGAGAATCCTGACCACCACATGGCCCCAAATGAATACTAAGCACTAGGCCAAGTAATTCTTGAACAACAAAACTTGTATTTTTTCATAGTCATAATGTCCATTCTAGGAGAAGTTGCCATGCAAATTAATGAAGTACAAAACAATTGTTTTCAAGTCAATTCTACTTACCAAAGGACAAAGATCTTACCAATAAGTAAATAGAGTTGGCATTGAAGGATTACAAGACAATTTTGATAATTAGGTTTCCATGAAAAATGACCATGTGAACAAAATGGGCCTATCAAAAATCAACCAGATTGTGAAGATGTATGAATTGGGCTTAATGTTAGTTTGAGATTTGGAAAACATAAAAACTGATTTAAGTGAGCCAACATACAGGAAATAGATAAGAGGCATGGAGACGAAAATGAAGCTAGCTGTGAGTAAAGCTTTTGTTGAAAAACACGAGTGATGAAATTATATCATATTTGCTTGGGAAAACTTTATGCAGTGTGGCATTGTGCAAGATAAAGCTTTCTGATGATGATAATAAAATATAAACGAATTCCATATGACAGTATTCTAAGGATAATGAAATTCAATAATGAATTGACAACCATATAGCTTGAAGGTCAACATTAATCCTATTGAATAGACATTTTTTTCCTTTGCCCCAGCATGGCATTGCCAAAGTATTTAAATCCCTTCCACATCTGTTGCCTGCCACGTAATATTTTATCAATGTACTAGCTAAACAGTGGGATTAAGGCTTGATGTGTTGTTGACTGGCTAACTAAGGTCACCAAGTTGTGGCAGGGCTAATATCTATTAAAACATGAAAAGATTGTGATCAATAAATATTGGAGAATTAGATTATGATCACCTCTGTGTTGATTTGCCTGCTTCTCCCATATTTGGCATTGTTACTTTGCTAACTCTCAAGCAATTGCATATGGAAAAGTATTTTTGACTCCAGAACTGTGTTAGCTAGGACAGGGATCAGTAAAGAGTTGACCACACGGATTGTGTGGTGTCTATAGATAATTTTGAAAGGAATATTCTTTGTTGACACTAGAACTGTGTTAGCTAGGACAGGATCAGTAAAGAGTTGACAACATGGATTGTGTGGTGTTCGTAGATAAGTTTGAAAGGAATGTTCTTCGCTGAATTGTTTATGTTGCAATTATAGGCTTATGCAGATTTTGGCATGATTAAATCTCATTTTTTTCAAATCTGTAACTTAAAACATTTCAATAAATCGCTTGCATTGCAAGTGACTTCTTTGGTCAGTTTCATTTGTTAGGGACCATATGCAGTAGGCGCTAACTCCATCATAAATGTGGGGAAGTGTCAGCCTCCTATAAGAAGTTCATTAGGCATGCCAAACATTTTGTTCTTTACTTAAGTGAATTTCTGGTTGTGGCATGCAAGGGCTTACCTTGCTAGGTTACTATAGGTGAATTTCTGGGTGTGGCATGGAAGGGCTTATCTTGCTAAATTACCATATACTTAGAAATTATCAAAGACAATGTCTTGATTGAATTAAAATGAATGTGTACAATATCCTCTTCTAAGGAGAGGATTATTAGCAAAGAAGGAAAGAAATAATAGACAACATCCTACCATTTTAATTTACATTATTGTCTTTCTATATTTACATAAAACACTGATCCTAGAGATCAGCCTTAATTGAGCATAATTCCAGCACTCCCCCTCAAGCTGGTTTGTAGATATCTTCCATAGCTAGCTTGCCAATAAGTTTATCAAACTGCTTCTTGTGAAGACCCTTAGTTAGAACATCAACAATTTGTTCGGTTGTTGGAAGGTATGGCATGCATATTACTCCAACATCGATCTTCTCCTTGATGAAATGTTTGTTCACCTCTATATGTTTTGTACGGTCATGCAACACTGGATTATGAGCTATAGAGATGACAATCTTGTTGTCACAGTAGACTTTTATAGGTACTGAATGAGAAAATTTCAGCTCTTCAAGTATTCGTTTGATCCACATTCCCTCACAAATTCCATGGGCAACAGTTCTAAACTCTGCTTCTGCACTACTTTTAGCCACTACATTATGTTTTATACTTCGCCAGGTGACTGGGTTACCCCCAACAAAAGAATAGTAGCCCGAAGTAGATCTCCTATCATCAACACTTCCTGCCCAATCTACATCAGTGTAGATCTCAACTTGCAGGTGACCATGTTTCTTGAACAATAACCTTTTGCTAGGTGTCCCTTTTAGATATCTTAGGATTCTATAGACCACCTCGAAATGCTCTGGCGTTGGTGAGTGCATAAACTGACTTGCCATACTAGCTGCAAAAACAATATCAGGCCACGTATGAGACAAGTAGATTAACTTGCCCACAAGTCTCTGATATTGTTATCTATCCTTCACTTCGTCAGCTTTAGCAGCCTGTAGTTTCACATTAGGCTCAATGGGAGTCTCCGACATCTTGCAATCGAGTAAACCTGTTTCTCCAAGAAGATCAAGAACATATTTTCTTTGATTGACAAAAATACATTCTTTGGATCTTGCAAACTCCATTCCAAGAAAGTATTTTAGAATTCCCAGGTCCTTAATTTGGAACTCCTTCGCAAGTTTCTGCTTGAGGGCTACTAACTCTGTCTCATCATCATCAGTTAAAATAATGTCATCAACATAAACAATCAAAATTGCAACTTTACTATCTTTTGAGTGTTTATAAAATATAGTGTGATATGCCTGACTCTGAAGGAAGGCATAATTGGTAACTGCCTTTCCAACTGTTTGAGACCGTACAAGGATTTCTTCAACTTACATACTTTGTCACTCCCAAGTTTCTTTTCGAATCTCGGAGGCAAACTCATGAAGACCTCCTCTTTAAGATCACCATTAAAAAACGCATTTTTGACATCAAGCTGGTGTAGAGGCCAATATGAATTTACTGCAAGCGACAATAGGACTCTGATAGAGTTTATTTTAGCAACATGAGCAAAGGTCTTTTAGTAGTCAATTCCATAAGTCTGGGTGAAGCCCTTAGCCACAAGTCTGGCTTTCTACCTATCACCACTCCCATTAGCCTTACACTTTATTGTAAACACCCATTTACACCTTACTATTTTCTTGCCTTTGGGCAAATAAACTATCTCCCAAGTGGCACTTCGCCTTAGAGCATTCATCTTGTCCATGACTACTAATTTTCAATTCGGATCATCCAAAGCTTCTTGTATATTTCCTTGGAATAAACAAGTGTGAAATTTTAGATGTGAAAGCTTTATGATTTTTTGATAGTCTATGGTAAGAGAGATATTTAGCAATAGGATGTTTAGTGCAACTTCTGACACCTTTCCTAATGGCTATAGGAACATCAATATCAAGAATAGTAGGTAAATAATTGATAATAGTTGAAGAATCAACTGGGGAACTATTGGGCATAGTTGAAGGAAGTAAACTAGAAGTTGAAATGGGATTTCTTGAATTTACAGTGCCATTGCCCGAGTTTTCAAATTGGTTTTGTGCAAAGTTGATATTCAGGTCTTTGTTCCTTTGATGTAATCTCTGCCTGGTATAAACCCGAAACTCAGAATTTAGATCATGATGATCAGTCTGTAGTACTTCTCCCCCTACACGAGAAACCCTTTCACTGGGCACCAAATGACTAGAACCAGAATCTCCCAAGTGACCATTATTAGAGCCATGTGGTTCTTGAGTAGGACAAATTGCGTTTGGAAGCGGGACAGAAACATCCCAAGAATTATCTTCAACTCCATGTTTCTCCCCTTGAAGAGAATTTTGGTTAAAATATGGCTGTTTTTCAAAAAAATGAAACATCCATATTGATAAAGAATTTTTTTGTGTGAGGATCATAACACTTATAGCCTTTTGATGTGAGGTGTAATACCCCATGTTTAGATAATGCTGCCACGTAATTTTAATAAGTTTAGAATATCGAAAAATGGATTTTATAGCAATTTCAGGTACCGAATCAACTGCAAGGAATGCCTCGGAGTGAAACTGTCTAAGAAAAATGATATGGTCTCGATATGCGTTCTGAGTTAGGATTTATGGTATCAAAAGAAATCGGATCGAGAACAATTTTTGGTACAGCTAAAATACAGCTGCCATTTAAGCTATAAAATCGAATCGTTGTAGGAGGCTCCCGAAAAATCAACGGAACCCTAGGGGGGCTTCGGTTTTGGGTAATGAGCAACCCTTCAGTGGTTTTAGGATAAAACGACAGCCTGGTGAGGACACTGGGGTGAAATCGACATTATCGAGTAACTTTGAAGTTATTAATTTTGCGTTTTCGGTATTATAATGCAAATTAAATTGAGGTTTAAGAGTATAGTTGTAATAAAGAAATTTTCCAAGTGATATTATAGTAAAATTGAGGATTAATATGTAATTTTCTATATCTATTAATGTAATATCTATAAAAATAGTATATAGTATATATATATAGGCGTGCAGTGTGTGCAATGTCCGCCCACCCCTCTGCAAATCTAAACCCATTCTCCTGCAAATCCATCCCATGCCCTGCAAGCCATGATTTACGGGAGATTTTGTATGCTAAGAGAGTCTTTCACGCCAAGGGGTATGGGCAAGGCGGTGAGAAGTGGGGTGGGATGCCTATAAATAGAAGGGGAAGAATGAGAGTGAAGGGGGCAGGGGACTTGGGCTTGGCCGAGAGAGAGAAGGAGAAGGAGGGAGATCGACAGGGAGCTGGGAGCTCGCAACGGCGGTTGGAGGCAGCTACAACAAAGGTGGTCCGCACGCCAGCAGCAACAACATCAATGAGGCATCGCGAGCTGCTGGTGGCGACTGAGGGTGGCTGGCGAGGTCGATGGCGGTACGCAAAGACCTGAGAAGCGGTCGGAAGCAGCAACCGCAGCCATGGCCGTGAGCCCCAGCTACAGCAAGGCCGCCCCAACCGCGGCCAACAGCGGCCGCGAGCAGCTCCAACGGCGGCGCGGTAATTGGGGAGGCCGACAGGAGCCTGTGAGGGAGGCAGTAAGCCGGCAGCAAGGCAGTGCGACGGCTGGGTGAAGCTGGCCATGCGCCCATGGCGGAAGGAGAAGAAGCAGAGGAGGGAGGAAGAAGAAGAAGAGAAGGAGGAGAAGAGAAAAAGAAAAAGAAAAGAAAAGAAAAGAAAAGGAAAAATAAATGGGAAAAATGTCAAAAAAATCCCAGAAAAATCTTAAAAAATAGGAAATTATATTTCGGTAATATCCCAGAGATTTTGGCTAGAAAAATGGCCCGAGCATGCATTTCGAGGATGTGGCCTGCATATCGAGAAAGTCAGAGATGCTAAGTTGAGGTGAGTAAAATTTCTTAGAAAATTTTAGAAATTCAAGAATATTATTTTATGAATTTTCGTAGTGAAATATTTGAGAAAATATTTTTAGAAATATTTAGTTTGGATTTATTAAGGAAAATTAGGAAGAAATAGAGAAAAAATTATAGAAAATGCCAAAAATTATGGAAAAATAGAATTTAATATTTATTTAAATAATTATGGTAATTAGGATGCTTTGAGAAATAAGTTGAAGTGACTTGTCAAAATTTGAGGTTGACACGCAAATCAAGGCGATGCACGAGGCAAGGCACGGATATCGAGGTAGCTTGATAAGCTCTAGAAGGTAAGTAGTACTCCTCAATTAAAGTTAGTTTTATGGAAAATGCTTAGTTTATGTCCCTCGAAAATGTTTTCATCATATTGACATACTATGATATGTACCCATCACGTAGATTGCATACATGACATGACTATGAAATGCATAAATATACGTTGATATCATTGATCACTCGCATTTGAGGCCGTAGGGAGTACGAACTGGCACCGCTACTTTACCAAGAGTGCACCCATACACCTCAGCTTCGATAGAGGGGGCCGTTAAAATGGTAGGTAGCATGAGGGGTGCAGTTGACACCTACGAGGTAAGATATTGCATACACACATGACATAGCATTATGTATCCTTACTTAGATGATTCACTATCTAACTTGGGTTTCGCCCCTGGAATATTCAAACGTTCCAGGTGGAGATTATAGCAGATTCAAGGATAAATGAGGCATGAAACGGAACTTAGCAGAGAAAGTGTATGAAGAGTGAAACGTATGTTGTACCGTCCATGTATTTAAGTTTTGCTACTTTAGATTCTGAACGTTTTGAGGAATGTTGAATTTATTTACGATTAATGTTAAGATATCAGGTTTCGATCTTTGCTTCCGCATTTGATGTGTACAGTGATTCTCTTTCGAGATTAATGTATGGGAATTCTGGGACGGATTCGAGGAATTATGTGATTTAGCTTTAGTGATTGAAAGAAATTTTTTTTTTTTTGTCTCGGAATTGTCCGAATTATAACGCGCCCGGGAAAGCGGGGCGTTACATGAGGCATAACCCAAAAAAACACATTTGACAGCCCTAGGGTCAAGTTTGGAACGAAATTGATTAGGTATATGAACATACATAGTACATCCAAAAACTTTGATAGGAAGATCCGAATGTAACCAAGTGTTGGAAAAAACTTCTTTCAATCACTCTAGAGGTGTTTTGTACTTTAATACTTTAGTGGGCATCTTGTTTATCAAATAGGACGCCGTCAAAACAGTTTCTCCCCATAAATATTTTGGAATACAACAACATATCCAGCCTTTATCCCACTATGTGGGGTCAACTACATGAATTCTAGACTTCCATGTATTTCTGTCTTTTGTCATATTTTCATTTAGATCCATACACTTCATATCAAACTTTAATGTCTCTCCCAAAGTCTTCTTGGGCCTGCCTCTACCTCTTTTTTTGACTAATTGTTCCATTTCATCAACTTTCCTCACATGAGCGTCTCTTGGTCTCCTGCTCACATGACCAAACTATCTTAGTCTAGTCTCTCTTATCTTCTCCTTGATTGGCACTACTCTTACCTTATTACAAATAACATCATTTCTAATTTTATCCTCTCTTGTATGGCTGCACATCCATCTTAACATTCTCGTCTTCGCTACACTCGTCTTTTGCTCATGCTGGTATTTGATTACCCAACATTTTGAGCCATATAACAAGACTGGTCTTATAGCTGTCCTATAGAATTTTTCCTTCAGTTTTAATGAGATTTTACCATCACATAACACCTCCGATGCATTTCTCCATTTTAGCCAACCTGCCTTAATTCTATCTGTGACATCCTCATGAATTTCTCCATCTTTTTGAATCACTGATCCCAAATATCGAAAATAGTCTTTTCTTTGTAAGATTTGATTTTCCAATTTTATTATAACATCCTCCACTCTTTTATTCTTACTAAATTTACATTTCATATATTCTATTTTCTTTTTACTTAATTTAAATCCCTTAGATTCTAAATTGTTTCTCCACAACTCAAGCTTAGTGTTCACTCCTTCTTTTGTTTCATCCACAAACACTATGTCGTCTGCAAATAGCATACACCATGGCACCTCTGTCTGAATATCTTTAGTGAGTTCATCCATTACTAGAGCAAATAGGTATGGACTTAGTGCAGAACCTTGATGCAATCCTATTGTAGTTGTAAACGGTTCAGTATCCCCTCCGTATGTTCTGACCCTTGTCTCTACACCGTGATACATGTCTTTAAGGGCTTATACATAGGCTATTCTAACTTCTTTTTTCTCTAAAATCCTCCATAATACTTCTTTAGGGACCCTATCATAGGCCTTTTCTAGATCTATAAACACTATATGTAGGTCCTTTTGATGATCCCGATACCTTTCCATTAGGCATCTCAGTAGGTACATAGCTTCCATTGTTGACCTACCAGGCATGAAACCAAACTGATTTTCTGAGACCTTTGTTTCTTTTCTGAGCCTCCGTTCTATTATTTTCTCCCAGAGTTTCATGGTATGGCTTATTAACTTAATTCCTCTGTAATTTTCACAGTTTTGAACATCTCCTTTGTTTTTGTATATAGGAACCAAAGTACTCTTCCTCCACTCATCTGGCATCTTTTTTGATTTAAGGATCGCGTTAAATAATTGCGTTAGCCAGGAGATGCCCTATTCTCTCATGCATTTCCATGCTTCTATTGGTATATTATCTGGTCCCACCGCCTTATGATTTTTCATCTTTTTTAATGCTTGCCTTATTTCATTTGAACTTATGCGTCGATAGAATGTATAGCTCACGTTCCCTTCAGAGTTACTAAGATGTCCCAACCTAACTCTTGTGTCGCCACCGTCATTGAATAATTTTGTGAAATACTCCTTCCATCTCTCCTTAATCACTCCCTCATTCACTAATACATTTTGATTTTCATCTTTTATGCATTTCACTTGATTTAAATCCCGTGTTTTTCTTTCTCTTGCTTTAGCTAATTTATATATATCCCTTTCTCCATCTTTTGTATCAAGTCGTTTATATAGATTCTCATATGCTTTTGACCTTGCTTCATTAACAGCTCCTTTTGTTGCCTTTTTTGCTTATTTATAATTTTTTTGATTTTCTTCATTGTTGCGTTGATATACAGCCTTATAGCAAGTTTTCTTATTTTTAATTTTCAATTGTACCTCTTCATTCCACCACCAAGACTTCTTAAAGTTAGGGGCTCTACCATTTGTCTCTTCAAGGACTACCTTTGCTGTGCTTCTCAGGGCGTTAACCATTTCTTTCCACATTTGGTTTGTTTGTCCTTCTTCATTCCATTCCCTTCTACCCCCTAATTTTTCTTTGAAGATTAGTTGTTTCTCCCTTTTTAAATCCCACCACCTGATTCTTGGATTTTGTTTTATGTGATTTTTTCTCTTCCAATTTCTTACTTAGACGTCAAGTACTAGAAGTCTATGTTGAGTAGTCAAACACTCTCCTGATATCACCTTAAAATTCCTACAACATAACCGATCCTCTTGTCTCATGAGGAAGTAATCTATTTGGGTGCTTGATGTGATATTTTTATATGTGATTAAGTGTTCGTCTCATTTTTTGAACCTAATATTGGTTATGATGAGCCCATATGCGATAGCAAAATCTATAATAGATTTACCCTCAGTATTAATTTTCCCGAATCCATACCCTCCATGTACCTCTTTATAGCCGTTTCCGTCTCTACTCACGTGCCCATTTAAGTCACCTCCTATAATCACTTTCTCTCCTCTTGGTATCATTTGTATGAGTCCCTCTAGGTCCTCCCAGAATTTTGCTTTTATTTCATCACCTAATCCCGCTTGTGGTGCATATGTACTAAAGATATTCATAGTCATTCTTCCTAGACTAACCTTCACCATAATAATCCTATCTTTTATTCTCTTTACATACACTACCTCATCTACTAAGCTTTTATCCATAATAATCCCCACTCCATTTTTCGCTCGATAATTTCCTATGTACCATATTTTATATCCAGTTTCTGATCAAGTTTTTGCTTTTTTTCCTACCCATCTCATCTCTTGAAGGCACATAATATTATTTTTTCTCCTAATCATCACATCTACCACTTTCATAGCTTTGCCTGTTAGTGTCCCTATATTCCATGACCTAATCCTTAATCTATGATTTTGTTTTTGGCCTTGACTTTGAATTTGATTTTGGTTTTGATTTTGATTTTGGACTAGCTTCTTTACCCACATCTGTCCAAGCAAATGCGGGAACCGTTGCTCATTTGTCACTACATCCGGGCGCCGATGCAGCGGCCCTAGCTCACTTGACACTACACGCGGGTAGTATAGCGCGTTGCTATGAAGGGTTACGCCCACACCCAAATGATTTTTCATAATTTGTTTAGAGTTTATGTTTTGAATCTGACTAAGTTTTACGTTGGCTGTCGGCTACCTTAGACAACCCTCCTCCTTTATCCGGACTTGGGACCAACAGTGAATAACATCCCCAGGTGGAGTTCCATAAATATTTTGGAATATGCATAGAAAACATTATGGCACATGTGACTTTGAGTAAATGTTTGTTTTTATGTTCAGCAATGCCATTCTGTTGAGGAGTATCCCGACAAGTAGATGTGTGGTGAATACCTTTAGTTTTAAAAAGATCCCCCAAGTGCTCGTTAAAATACTTGGTGCCATTGTCAGAGTGTAAAATACCAATTTTGGTTTGAAATTGATTTTCAATCATAGTGTAAAATTTTTTGAATAAGTATTCCACTTCAGATTTTTTTTGCATCAAATAAATCCAACACAAATGTGTATGATCATCAATAAAGGTAACATACCATCGTTTTCCAGAACGAGTAGAAATTTTAGATGGACCCCCAAAATTACTATGAATTATATAAAAAGGTTTGGACGTTTGGTAAGGTCTTGGTAAATATGTAGAACGATGATTTTTTTTGCCAAGATGCAACTGTCACATTAAGGAAATGAATAGTCTATTCTTTTAAACAAATTAGGAAATAAATGTTTCAAATATGCAAAACTAGGATGGCCAAGTCTAAGATGCCATGGCATAATCGTGTCTGGAATAGGAATTGAACTAGTACTACTAAAGCTCTGAGCTTTTTTATTACCAATAGAGATATCATCAAAGTAGTAAAGATCTTCAATCATCCTAGCACGCCCAATCATCATCCCCAAGGTTTGGTTTTGAAATTCATAGTGAGAGTCAAAGAAAATAACACAACAATTAGAATCTGTGCACAGTTTACTAACAGATAAAAGATTGCAGGCTAAGTTAGGAACATGAATGATAGAAGTGAGATTAATATTCTCAGTCAGTTTAATAAGCCCATTGCCAGCAATGGGTGAAAAACTACCATCAACGATTCTGATTTTTTCATTGCCAAAGCAAAGAGAATAAGTATTAAAGAAATGAGAAGAACTAGTCATATGATCGGAGGCTCCGGAATCTATAACCCATGGAGAGAAATGAAGACAAGAAAAGGGCGTTAGGTTTTCTACCTATGTGTGCCAAGAAAACACTAGGAATACCAGATGAGGAATTGGATCTTAACAACTACAAGAGTTGATCAATTTTCTCTTTGTTGAAGGGACCAGTATCAACCCCATTGGCAGTAGGGACCCCACGGTTGCTCTTTTCTCCTTGCTTACTGCTCTTCCAATTAGCCGATTTGCCGTGAAGTTTCCAGCAAGTCACATGAGTATGGTGTGGCTTGTTGCAATGGTCACACCAAACCCGAGGTTGCTTATTGCTCCTACACTGATAATTTGCAGCCTTGTAGGCAGTAATTAGGGTAGAATTTTCAAGGGACTCACCAGTGGTCTTTTTTCCTAGCATGACACTCCTTCAGCTTTCCTCTCTTATAACTTCAGCAAATACATCACCAATAGGAGGAAGGGGAGACCGACCAATGATCCTTCCTCGCACTTCATTGAATTCGATATTGAGACCAGCAAGAAACTTGTAAATACAGCTATCTTCAACCGATTTTTTGTGGTGGTGACAATCATTTGTAGATTTCCACTCATACGTGTTGAAGAGATCAAGATCTTGCCACAATCGCTTCAAAGAATGGAAGTATTTAGTGACAGAATCATCTCCTTGTCGGACCTCTCCCAGTTTCAGAGTCAATTCAAAAATCGGAGATAGGCTCCCCAGGTCTGAGTACGCTTGATTTACATGATCCCATAATTCCTTTCCAGTAGGATAACACATATAATTGGAAGTGATATCTTCATCCATGGAATTGACCAGCCATGTCATTACCATGGAGTTTCCAGCATCCTAAATGGAGTGCAATGGATCATCTGTTGCAGGTTCCTTCTTTTCCCCTGTGATGTAGCCAATTTTCCCTTGCCTGCGAATATACATCCAGACAGATTGAGACCAGTGAAGAAAATTATCACCATTTAAACGAATGGTGGTGATTTGAACAGAATGGGTATTGGAATGGGTCGTTGGAATTCTTGTCTGGATGGTAGCGGCAAGATTTGGGATGGATTCAGATGTAACTTCTGACATAACTGAACTAGTTGGAAGCAGAAGAACAGAAAGAGAAACACGGTTAACAAAACCTGGGAGGTGGCTGCTGGTGCAATGACAGCAGCAACTCTAGGATGCAGCGACGACTTTGGGTTGTGGTGGCTGGTGGTCGGATGGCGTCTGAAACGGCCGTGTTAGGTGTGGCGGTCGACGGTGGTCAACGGCGTTTGAACCAGCCGCATTGATGAGCTTTGAAGAGGTTGCGACCGATGGCTCTGAAGCGGCTGCATTGATGGGTATCAAACCTGAGATCGGCAACAGCTAGGGTGGCCTATGGCAACGATGGTTAGGAGGGCCGATGGCGGCAGCTAGGGATGGCCGTAGGCTGATGGGTATCGGATCTGATGGATGAAGAGGCAGCTTAGGGTTTCATAGGAAATGGAAGGTTGTGATTAAAAGGCTGCCTAGGGTTTTTCACAGTGTATGGCTGTGATTTAATCCTGCTGTGATACCAGCTTAGAAATTATCAAAGACAATGTCTTGATTGAATTAAAATGAATGTGTACAATAATCTCTTTTAAGGAGAGGATTATTAGTAAAGAAGGAAAGAAATAATAGACAGCATCTTACCATCCTAATTTACATTATTATCTTTCTATATTTACATAAAACACTGATCCTAGAGATCAGCCTTAATTGAGCATAATTCCAGCACATATTTATATGAATTTCTTGAAATCTTTTAAGGCAATAAATTCTTGTTAATGTGAAAAATGTTATCAATGGCAAGTCATTATGTTTGATTTTGCTAATTTGTATGGATGAATATCTTGTTGATCAATTCAGCATTTTTCTATTAGTTGAATCTTTCAAGTGCTTCTACTATCTGCTTACTGCTTATTGCTTACTCTTAAAAAGAAAATTGTGAATGTACTAAATTTGTGTAAGATTGAGACCTTAGGGAAAAAGACTTGGAGAGGAAGAAACGAAGGAAATCTTACTGAAAGAATAATGCCTCAAAATCATAACATTAAGACAACATGAGCTGCATTTATATACATATGCAGCTCATAACAGAAAGGCGGCTGATACCGTTCCAAAACATAACAAACTAACGTACGCCACATAAGCAAAATACAACAAACTGGAAATAACAAAGCAGCAAACTAATAACAGGCATTATCTCAATGCCGCATTCTCTCTAACACTCCCCTTCAAATCAATCTTCCTCTACTCTGTAGTAGACTCATCATTAGCTGTAGGTCCAGCACCAGTAATCATAGGAGTCCAAGTAATCCCAAGCTTTTGACTCAACTGCTTGAACTTGTCTCTTGGTAGGCTTTTAGTAAAAATATCAGCAATCTGATCTGAAGTAGGAACACCTTGACTGACACAGATGCAGGAGAAAACATAGAGGTATAAGGAAACTCATGTGCATTAAAATGAACATGTCTAGTGACATACACACGGCCAGAAGGATGAAGACATTTATACCCAGCTTGAGTGGAGCTATAACCTAGAAATATACCCTTGGTAGAATGGAAATCCAGTTTGTGCTTGTTATAAGGTCTAAGAAAAGGAAAAAAAGCACACGCAGATGGTAATTGGGAGGTTTACAATACAAAAGTTCAAATGGAGTATGAAACTTGACTGAGGAGTTAGGTAGAGGATTAATTAGATGAGCAGCGGTTAAGAACGCTTCTACCCAGAATTTCATTGGCATTTTGGCATGAGCTAATAATGTCAACCCCATTTCGGTGATATGCCTATGCTTCCTTTCAGCTACACCATTTTGCTGATGAGTATGAGGACAAGTAAACTAAGATTGAATCCCATTCTCTCTTAGATAAGGTAAGAAATTGCGAAACTCCCCCCCCCCCCCCCTAATTGTCAGTTTGTAAAGCTTGAAGCCTAGTTTGGAATTGATTTCCAGCAAGTTTATGAAACGAAACAAATACTGACAAAGCATCAGATTTGAGCTTTAAGGGATATAACCAAGTGTATTTAGTTTTAGCATCCGCAAAGATTATGTAGTATCGAAAACCTTCCATAGACAACATAGGTGCTGGGCCCCAAAGATCAGAATATATCAATTGTAAAGGATTAGTGGCAGTAATTTCATGAGTGGAGAATGGAAGTTGACACATCTTACCAACCTTACATGAATCACAAAAAGACAAATTGGAAGATGAACAAGAAATTCCAACTTTATTTAACACTCTTTGAAGAACACTCAAAGAAAGATGGCCCAACTTATTATGCCAATCCTGACAAACATTAGAGTTTTGGGCCAAATGGACAGCTTTTAATAGTTCATGATCAAGACAAACTTGTCTACTACACTATTGTTTATTATTATTACATGTAGTCAAAGAAATACTAGCAGAAGAATTAGGAACAGATTCTAGAGATGCAGCTGGAGTGCTTGTTGCAACAGAACAATGTGCTGGAATGAGCCAATATAGCCCATCTTTAAGGTGTTCCCGAAGAAGCACCTCCCCAGAAATTTTGTCCTTAACAAAACAAGCATCAGAATGAAACTCAGCCACTACATTGTGATCTCTAGTTAGCTGGGAAACACTTAGCAAATTTTTCTACATACTCGGAACATGCAGAACGTTAGGTATAGAAATAAAAGAATTGTAAGAAAATGGAGTGGTTAGAATGCCAGTACCAATATGTGTTATAGGTAACTGCTTACCATTGCCGATAGTAACTTTGTCTCCTCCATGATATGGTGAATGTAGAGACAAGTTATTAAGGCTTGATGTAATATGGTTTGTGGCGCCTGAGTCAACAAACCAGGCTAGATCAGACATAGAAGATTGGTTAGCACAGTGTTCAGGATTAACAAAAGGTTTATGAACACTGTCATGAGGTAAATTGTGCACTGAACCAGGTTCTTGAGTGTAGGCTCCACTAGAATCACTAAAGGTAGCCATATAAGCACCTGAGCCTTGTTGATTTCCAGACACAAAACCTCCTGAAGTTTTACCAAAAGCTTGACCAAAAACACGAGTAAAATTTTTATCAAATCGATAGTAACACTTGTCAACCATATGCCCTGGTTTACCACATAATTGACAATAAACTCGACGATTAGAAGACCTTCCTCTACCTCTTCCTCCTCTAAAACTTGAACCTCCTCCTCTTTGAGAAAAACCTCCTCTGTTATAGCCAAAACTTCTAGTATTCGAAGAAGAAGCCACATTCACATTCATAGATGAGTGCAATGAATCAAATTGCACAGTTGGAGGCTCATTCTTAACAGCTAACTGTTGCTCATGCATTAACAACAGATACTGCACTTTCTCTAGATTTATATCATCCATTTGATATAGATAATCTTGATCTAGACCATTTAATATAGCTAACAGCAGCTCGTTATCACTTACTGGCTCTCCTATGGTTGCAAGAGAATGGCCTATGGTTTTTATCTTTAGCACATAGTCATTAATCGACAAATTATTCTTCTTGACTGATCTTAGTTGTTGTTTCAGTTGAAATGATTTGGCAATTGTCTGTCTAGCATATAGA
The DNA here is from genome assembly GCF_014633365.1 of Diospyros lotus. Taxonomy (NCBI): domain Eukaryota; kingdom Viridiplantae; phylum Streptophyta; class Magnoliopsida; order Ericales; family Ebenaceae; genus Diospyros; species Diospyros lotus. The sequence goes on along the minus strand of NC_068343.1, from coordinate 28,660,185 downwards.
TTCTTAGGATAAAGCCATACCTCAGCAGATGATTCACATTGAATCACCTGCGCTAGCACTTCTTCGGTAATCATAGAGAACAACCAGCCTAGGAGTAACTGATCTGATCGGAGCCAATTCATGCACTCTGAATTCAGTATCGACTCACCATCGTTAGGATCATCAACGTACTTCGAAGAAGCAGACGACTTGTTTAAGAACGAAACCAAGTCGAAGGCTTGTATCGTGGTAAGAACTTGAGCCTTCCAGAAGATATAGTTCTTCGAATCTAGCTTCAATGGTATATAACTAAATGCCTTAGTTACTGCTGCAAAATCTGACTATGAAGTCACAGACATGTTCGACGAAGACCAAAGAGGAAGAGAAGTAGAGGAGGTACTATTGTTTTGATTCGAGGCCATTAGAAAAATCGTGGCTCTGATACCATGTAAGATTGAGACCTTAGGGCAAAAGAATTGGAGAGGAAGAAACGAAGGAAATCTTACTGAAAGAATAATGCCTCAAAATCATAACATTAAGACAACATGAGCTCCATTTATATACATATGCAGCTCATAACAGAAAGGTGGTTGATACCGCTCCAAAACATAACAAACTAACTAACTCCACATAAGCAAAATACAACAAACTGGAAATAACAAAGCAGCAAACTAATAACAGGCAATATCTCAATGCCGTATTCTCTCTAACAATTTGGATCTTTTTGTGCAGGGAAAATAAAAAGCCATTTCTTCTTATTGATTTCTCCGACTTCTTGAAAATAAATGTGTAAGAAACTTTAATTAGTGATTAACTTCTCATTGTTTGTCCAAGTTATCATTCTTTTTGGTTAACATTTATAATTTACCTTTCCTCTTCCGATCTTCATTCTAATGAACATTTGCTAAATTTTATCCAAATTGTGTTGCAGATACGTTCTAGGTGGCACATTCTTACAACTATGCAAATTGCTAAGCCTTGAGGAGCACTCCATTGTTTAAAAACCTGTAGACCCTAGCCTTTTCATTCATAGATTTGCAAACCGTAAGTACTTGCTGGGAGAGTCACAGAGCTCTTATATTTGATTGTCAAATGGATGCCCACAGGCCATATTTTCCTTATGTCTGATAGGACACCATATTTACAAGTAAATTTCATTCATAGAAGCAAAATGAAGGTTGTTTACTTCCAACATATGAAGATATATTCACTTGATTAGAGAATCCTTGATAATATATTTGAATTTAAAAAATTCATTACAATGTAGGAAAGGAAAAAAAGTTCATTGAAAAAGTATAAAGGGTATAAGAAATGAGAAATATGAAGAGAAGTAGTAATGAAAACATTTTTGCCTAAATTTAGATATTTTTTATGCATTCTTTTGTATTCCTTGTTTATTATTTTGCATTGTTCTTTTGTCTCATAAGGGGATTAACATCTTCCAACTTTGTAAAATCCAATTCGAAGATTTTTTTCTAGGATTTCATGGGAGGGTTTTCTTTGCCAACATTGATTCAAATTGGCTCTTCATTTTTGTTGGTGTTCGGATCAGTTTGTTGTTAGCTGTTACCTTTGTCCCAGCCTCCCCTGCTCTCTCCCTCCTTTTTTCTATCCCACCCCTCTGCAGTGATTCACCTATTGTTCTAGCCGTCGATCTTTTTTGCATCTCCTATTTCCCCCTCTTGTTTGACTCTAAAGCAGGCTTGAGATCCATAGCCTTTTCGCTCTTTATTTCTAGTAGTAGACTCCCTTTTTAAACCCTAACCTTGCTCTCCTTCTTAAACCCTCCCCTTATGTTAGACATGTGTAGCTTGATGTGATTTATGACACCAACTTTGAGCTGGAACGGGGTCCTATATGTAATTGTAACCTTCTCAAAAATAGTGAAAGAAACCCTAATGCAGTTGTGGACATATGCGTTCTTTACCTAACCACTTAAATTTTTTCTTTTGTGGATGCAATTTTTTTCCAACTTTTCTTTATTGCTGACGCTTGATGCTTTCCCTAAGAACTAGTATCAAAGCCTCGTTAGGAAAGAACAATGGGAGCAATGGTGTCAGAAAAAGGGAAAGTTAAGATTGACAAGTGTGATGGCAGACATTTCGGGTTCCAGAAGATGTAGATTGAATATTATCTATACAAGAAGAAGTTGTACCAACCCTTGTTAGGAAAGAAACTAGAGGGGATGAAGCTAGAGGAGTGGACTCTGTTAGATTGCCAAGCACTTGGTGTGATTTGGTTGACATTGGAACAAAATATAGTGTTCAACATCATGAATGAGAACAACATAGAAGATTTGATGAAGGCATTATTAAATACCAATCAGAAGCCATTTGTGTCAAACAAAGTTTATTTGATGCGCCGATTATTCAATTTGGCAATGGGAGAAGGTGAATTAGTTAGAGATCACATCAAGAAGTTCAATGTAATTATGACTCAATTGAGTTTGGTGAATCACGATTGATGATGAAGTCAAAGCCTTGATTCTATTATTGTCTCTATTAGAAAGTTAGTCTGCAACAGTGACTGCAGTGAGCAGTTTGTTAGGGAGTATTGAGTTAAAGCTAGATGATGTTCGAAATTTGATTCTTAGTGAGGATATTTGCTGAAGAGAGTTAGGTGAACTTTTTGGTTTTGCTTTGAGTATTGAAAGTAGAGAAAGGAGCCATCAACGAGGTCAGAATTAGGGTTGTGGCAATCAAAATCAAAGGGAAAGGGTTAGTTTAAAAATCACAAAGATATCACTTGTTGGAATTGTTATAAGAAAGGCCACTTCATGAGTCAGTGTAGGGCACTGAAGAAGAAAAAGAAAAATCAAAACTAGGATGACAAGTCAACAAATATAACCTTTGAAGAAATTGCTGATGCCCTAATGGTCAGGTTCAGATTTGACTGAGGCAATTCTTCTGTGAATTTGGAAGAACGTTTGGGCAGGAAAGGTTTAGGACGAGGATAGGGAAATAGGGAATTGAAATTAGAGCGAGAATTGAGAGAATTGAGAGAATGAGAGGGAAAGGAATTTGTGGAATAATCCTCATATGATTCCCCATCCTCAACTTATTTGCATTTATAGAAGAATTACTCAACTTGGCTCGATAGATAGGAAACTAGCCCATGTGCGTTCCATTTGAATTATCCCCCACTAATTTATTACAATACTGCCATTATACCTTCTAATTACAGCTATACCCTTGGTCTATGACAATTCCGTCCCCTTAAAACCTTTCTTGCCCCCAAGAAATTATAGTAGACTTGTCATCCTAGGAAAGCATTGCAGAAGGTTAGGGAGATACTCCCATGTGGTGTTGTCCAGATGTAGGTGAGACCATTGCACTAAGACTTGAGTCAATGGAGCCGTGTCATTGTAGACCACCCGTTTGTCCAGCACTGCCACTGGGTCACCTTCTTCCTCGATGTCTTCCAGGGGAATGGGCAGTGTACTACTGGCGCTGTCTGTCGGTCCAATGGATTTCTTCATAAGGGAAACGTGGAACACTGGATGAAGTCCCACTCTCTCGGGCAACTAGGGACGGTAGGCTACAGGGCCTACCTTCGCCAATATTTTGAATGGGCCATAGAATTTGGGACTTAGTGAGTTTAGAGATTGGTCCTGTTGTAATCACTTGTATTAGATTAGTTTGGGTTATCTCGAGAGAGTTTCTTTAGCTATTATCATTTTGTATATCTCTTGTTTTATTCTAGAAGAATTGTTTCTAGAATGGTTAGTTAGCAGATTTGTTAAATCGGTTAGTTGGTTGTATCTTCCGGTAGTTTTTAAATAGCTTATTGTTTTCTGGCTCTATGCTATATAAATAGAGGTCGGGTGTGAGTCTTTAGCATAGGCTTTTATTCTGTCTTGGGAAGAGAGAGAGAGAGGAGTATGCGCAGGTTTTACTTGAGTACTAAGAGGGTATATCTTTGTATTTTGGGTAGGGAAACTCTCAGTAGTTCTGGGTATAAGGTTGGTGAACAGTGTTCTAAAAGGCGTTAGGCGCTAGTTGGGCGCCAAGCTAGGGCTTAGCGCCTAGGGCGCCTAGGTGAGGCTTAGGAAAACTGTTTTTTTTTTTATTTTTTAATTTTGTGATGTAATTTGATGTTATTTTCAATTAAATCAAAGTTGAAAAGTATCAATAATGCAACATAAACCAATAATACAACAATAATGGAATGACATTAAATTTTTTAAAACATTAATAATAATAATTAATAAATATTTAAATAAGTGAATAACAAATAATCAAATATTAACATAATCCTAAATTAAATAACAAAAAAAACAAAAAGAAAACGAAATAGGCAACATGCAACAGCAAGCAGCATGAGAGAGAAGGGGAAATTGGAGGCGACTTTGCAACTGGTGTGCGAGCATGAGAGAGAAGGGGAAATCGGTGCTGCTGCTTGCTTACTGCTTATCGAAGGCGACTCTTCATCTGGTGTCCGAGCACGAGAGAGAAGGGGAAATCGGTGGCGTTGCGCGAGCACGAGAGAGGTGATTCTGCAACTGCAAGAACCGGAGATGACTCTGCAACTGCAAGAGACGGTGGCGGTGCGTGCGAGAGAGAAGGGGAAATCAACGAGAGAGAAGGGGTAACGGGTAAGGGGAAACAAAAACCCTAATAAACTTATACTAAATCGATTCACACAACCCAGGCAGCCGATTAGGCCATAATCGGCTAGGCGGTTCATGCGGCTAGGAGTTCGCCTTGGCTGTCTAGGCGCCGCCGAGTACCGATTAGCCGGGCCGAAGCCTAAGGTGGCCGATTTGGCCATAATCACGGCGGCCAGCGGCCACCTAGCGCCTCGCCACAGCCTAGGCCACGTTTTAGTTCACTGCTGGTGAGATTATTGGTGCATGTAATCCTTCAAGTTTCATTCAAGATAGTGAAGATAAAGTGTCTAGGGCAGTCTGGATGTAGGTCTTGTTAAAAGACTGAACCAGGATAAATTTCTTAGTGTTCTTGCTTCTCGGATTGTGCTCTCATTTTTTGTTTTACCGTCAATCTTGTTTATCATCAAGGTGAGTGATTATGAGAGTGATTTTTCGTTGTGAAGAAGAGTGTTATTGAGAGTTAGAAAGCTAGGGGATTATTCCAACAGGCCCTTTGTGGAAAAGGTGTTGGAATCTTCTGACCTTTAAGTAGACCTCAGCTCCTCCTTCAAATTGTCTCTCTGCTCGATGTTTATCAGCTAACTATTTCATCTGTTGGCTTACTAGGGTTAATTCCCGCTTAATTGTTAGTAGAGCGTCCTGTCTGTCCTTCAAGTACTGATCAGCAGATGTTTTTGGGGGAGAATAGTGCATTACAGCAGGGATAATGGGAGGTAGATACCCAAACAAAGCTTCGAAATAAGTCCTTTTATGGGCTGTATGATAGTTGTTGTTATATCACCATTGGGCCAGAGCTACCCATCTACTCCAGCTCCTTGGCTTGGAAACGCATAAGCACCTAAGATAAGTCTCGAAACATTGGTTGACTCTTTCAATTTGCCCATCTGTAAGATGCAGCTTGATGCCCAACCCTTGGAATAAGGATCTCTAGAATTGGCTGGTAAAGACCTTATCACGAGTAGAAACTACTGCCTTAGGTAAACCATGTATTTTGAAGACCATAGTTCTGAAAGGTGCGAGGCGTAGCGAGGTGCAAAAGGTCCGGGAGCCTGAGGCGCGAGGCGCACGAGGCGAGGTGCATCTTTGCCAAGTGAGGCGCACCTTTTAGGAAAAAAAATCAAAATCTTGTAAAATTATAAACAACTATCAAATTATTAATAATAACACATTCATATCATTCATGATTCATTATCTTCAAATTCTATAAACTAACAACATCAAAGTTAATTCATTCATCATGCAAATTCTAAACTAAAAACATCATCAAAGTTCAAACTTAAAGTCTCAAACTCAAACAAGTACCAATTATAATGCAAAGTTCTAAACAAACACATAAACACTACAAGTCCACAATCAATATAAAGAAGTTTTTTAATCAATCATCATCAAGGAGATCATCAACATCAAGGTCAATATCTTCAGCATCCCCTTCAATCACCCCTTCATCTTCTTCTTCATCTCTCAATTCTTCTCCCTCTTCCAAGTCTTCATTATCTTCGGTCCCTGCCTCACTTTCCTCCTCCTCCTCTTCAATCTCCTGAGTTACTCCCCGCTTTGAAGTCGAAGCCGAAGTTGATCCCGATTGTGATCGAGTTTGTTTAGTTCTAAATTGATAACTAGGCTCTCCAACTCCTGCAGCCGCAACAACATTACTCCATGTCAACCCATCCCCAACGTCATTTGGAAAAACAGTTTCATCATCTTTATCATTCTCCTCATCAAGTTTTCCAGTCAACCATTCATTGCTTTCATCAATGTGGGTCAATATGATATGGTCAATGGTATCACGCATTTGATATCGACGCCTCAATGCTCTATTGTATTTCACAAACACCAAGTCATTTAAACGAAGTTGATCAAGCTTGTTTCTCCATTTAGTATGAAGTTGTAACAATTTATGCAAAAACATACTAAGAATAAGCTACATGAAACAAACCAACTACTAATAAAAATTGTAAGTGTTATATGTACAATGCACTTACATTTTCAAACACCCTTCAATTACGTTCATACCCAGATGAACTACAAGTCAAGCTAAGAATTTTAATTGCAAATTTTTGCAACGTGGGTGTTGACATTCCATATGAAGCCCACCATTCAGCTGTCTAATAAAATTCATGGGTTAGTTATTATCTATTATCTAGAATGATTATACATATAATGTAATATATATATATATGTGTATCTGGTGATTTCTCAGCTCTCTTTCTAATAGCCATATAGTTTCCAAAGAACCCATCTGCATTGTTATACATCGAAAGCTCAGCATCAATTTGGTCTTGAACCTTTACATCTGAATTTAACTTTCTAATGTATTCATATAAGCCATTCATGATCTTTGGATCTATATGTTTAGCCTTGTAGAAATATTCTGGGTTCAAGTACCAACCAGCTGCGTGCAAGGGGTGATGAAGCTGAACATCCCATCGATTATCAATGATCTAAAAAATGGGTGCATACTTCTTTTCATCCCCATTAAAAGAGTTAGCAATCGCTTCTTTGGCCCTATCCATGGCCTCATATATGTATCCCATAGTAGGCTTCTTCTCACCATCCACTAAGCACAATACACGCACCAATGGACCAGCAACCTTTAAAACATATACAACATTGTTCCAAAATGAAGGCATAAAAATCACTTCTACAACCTTTTTAGCCCCCGCTTCTTTTACCCACTTGCTTATCATCCACTCCTCGGAGGTAAACATCCTTCTAAGCTTGCTTTTCAGACTATGCATCCTGCCCAAAGTGATAAAGGCAGTTGCAAACCGTGTTTTTGCATGCCTCAACAACTCTTTCTTGTCAGTAAACCTTCTAAGCATGTTTACTAGACTCGAACGAGTATAGATATAGCTATTCACCATAATAGCTCTCTCAAATGTCTTCTTCATATTAGGCAACTTGAAAATATTTTCCAACATTAAATCCAAGTAGTGCGCTGCACATGGTGTCCAAAACAACGTAGGATATTTTGCCTCCAAAAATCTTTCTGTTATTATTTAAAGTGAAATTAACAAGATATTAGTAAATAATAAATATCTAATGAATATTCAAATTGTTCTATTTATAAACATAATACAAATTACAAAAATGAATTTCATATCTGCTAAAACATTGTTTGAAGCACTATCGGTGACCACTTGCACCACATTTCTTACTCCAATCTTTTCCACACATTTACTTAATAATTGAAACATCTTTTCCCTAGTCTTTGAATAGCTAGAACCATCAACAGACTCCAAAAACATACTTCATTTATGAGAATTGACTAAAAAGTTAATCAATGTCTTTTCCTTCTTGTCTTTCCAGTCATCTGACAAAATGGAACATCCATATTTGGCCCACACCTCTTTATGATCTTTCATCATTTCACGAGTGGCTTCCACCTCTTGTTTGAGAAGGGGAATCCTGACTTCATGGTAACTAGGCAGCTTCACACCCAAACCATATTGACCAACTGCTTCTATAAATACTTTAAAACTATCACATGTCACTGCATTGAATGGAATACCTTCATCATACATCCATCGTGCAAAGCTTCTACAAACTCGAGCTCTTAACTCTTTTTTTGCAAAATCATGCTCACCCAACCTTGTTTGCTTTCCTTTGCCCTTGCTTTTCAACACATTAACTTCTGGGTCTTTAAGAAAAACATCAAGTGGACCCTTTTGTGTTGGCCCTTTAACACTACCAACACTACCAGTATCGCTTCCACTTCTGGTAGATACATTGGGTCTTTTTCTACTTTGAGGCAGCGGCTCATCATCATCATCATACCCTTCACCAAATTGAAGATCATCATTTAACGATGCTATATTTCGCTCATCCCTGTTATTTTTCTTCTTTTGCATGTACTCTCCAATCTCTTCTTTTACTGATGGAGGACATTTTGGACAAGCTTTAGTATTCCTAAAACCACCGACAAGATGTTGTTTCGCCCGAAATATACCATCTTCTGTTACTTTATGACAAAATTTACATGTGGTGGTATTCCTATCATTAGGATCAGCTTCTAAATAATTCCATGTCGGGTCCATTTTGGAAGTGGTTGACGACATTTATTGGGCTGTTGCAACACAGTTCCAACTTCCACAAAATTCTCCTAAAGATAGAAATAAACTATAAAGACTTAAAGAGAGATCAACAACCAATTGCTAGCAAGAGAAATTAGGTAAGAATGCAAGAAATAAACAAATAAAGAACAAGTAAAGAACTTACACAATAGGAGAAGACCGTGGGTAGCCTTAACAGCTTGAACTTGAAGAGCAGATGAGAAGAGAGGCGAGGAAGAGAGGAGAAGACCGTGGACATAGGAGAATAGAGGAAGAGGGTGATCGGGGCTGTCGAACACCGATAGATTAGATAAATGATGATTTGGATTTGCAGCAAGAGTGCAACCCTAAGTCGTCTCCCAACGAACCTTCAACGGATCTGTCAAAACAAGGTTAAACGGGGGGGGGAAAGTTTTGATGAAAAACAGAAAACTAAACAAGCAAGAACACAAGAAATCGAGATGCAATCAATTGCAAACCAACCTTCTATCCCAGTTTTCATCGCCTTCTCAATAAACCATTTGTTTAGTTTCAATTCTCAAATAAAAAAAAAAACCAGAATAATCCTTTAACAACCGCCAAAGATTGGAAAGAAAACCAATAAACAGATTTCAGAAACCTCTTAGTTCGATTTATCAGTTTTGATTCCCCTTATTGCACAGATTCGAGACTGATTGTTCTTGCTTCTAGTTAAAGCCTCAACCGAGCACAAAAACCTTGGATTCTCAAACAAATACAATGCATGCATTCATCCAACCGGCATCAACACATACACAGATTTAAGAGAGAACAGAAACAAGAGAACAACAAAGTTAAAACTAAAAAATGATTTCCATTAAAACCAAAGACTCAAACCGGGAACAAGGATGGTATTGCAACTGATTACAGAACCTTAGCCCTCCATCTTGACAAGAACAATGGGGAGAATGAAAGCTGGCTACTGTTCACGCCCTTCGAAAGAATCCTCCCCAAATCGGCCACTTAAGTTGCTTAAGTAGGGCTTAAGGAGGAAACCCTAGGTTACTGCCACTTCACAGCCAATTTCGGATAGGTTAACGCGCGTTATGGGCTTCGTCCTCTTCATAATAATTGTAGATCAGGAAGATTAGATTAATTTGGGCTTTTAAATCACTTGATTTGGATATCGGACGCCCAAGATATGGCCCTTTTAAGGAATCAGCATCTGTGCAGCTTTCCTAATTTGACCCAACTTCCTAGCCCCGACTTTGAAGTGCTGTTTGAAGGCCCAAACGAACTCGGATTTGGACAAACCATACCTTTCCAGAAAGGCCTAGAAGTCCTATAAAATATCTCTGAAGACATCATCTTCATTATGGAACTTTATCTTGGCCAAAATACTAAAGGAAGTGCAGGAGGTTAAATCTGCTAAAAATTGCCCTTACTTCTCTATCTCCAATTTCCAAGATATCTCATTGCCATCAAGACGTTTTCATGCCCCATCTCATGCTCCCATAGTCCTAAACCTGGAAAAATAAAGTAAAATAGTGCGAAGCCCAATTCCTATAAAATAAAACCAAGATGAATAAAAAGGACACAACTAATGTGCAAAAAGACTAAATTTGAGGGCTAGATAATATGAAAATATGTGTTCTATCAGAGGGCGCAGCTGGAGAGGAAATTAACAAGATAAGAGGTGGGCATGGCTGGATAGGAGAGGAAGAGAGGAGGCAGGCGCGGCTGGAGAGGAAAGGAAAAGGAAGATCAAGCCGAACTGGAGATGAGAGGAAGAGAGGAGGGGGTCGCCGCTGGAGAGGAAGAGAGGAGGGGGTCGCAACTGGAGAGGAGAGGAAGAAGAAGATCGGGTCGAGCTAGAGAGGAAGAGAGGAGGGGGTCACGGCTGGAGATGAGAGGAAGAAGAAGATCGGGTGAGCTAGAGAGGAGAGGAAGAAAGGAGGCAGGCGCGACTGGGGCTAGAGAGGAAGAGGAAGATTGGGCGAGCAGCGAACTGGAGAGGAGAGGAGGCAAGCGCGGTTGGATGGTAGAGTCAGGAGGAGTGAGGAGTGATTGGGTTGCAAGTTTTAATTAGAAGACCTAAGTTTCATGAGGCGCGCCTCATGTCCCAGCGCCTAGGCGCGTAAGGCGAGGGCCTCACCAAAACCGCCTCACCTTGGCCCAGGCGAGGCACCAAATTGGCGCCTTGCGCTTAGGCGCGCCTTTGATAACTATGTTGAAGACTGAATCCATCAGTTTCCTTGCTACCTCAGTGGCTGTGAATGGGTGAGCCAACGTGAGGAAATGGCTTAATTTAGTTAGCTTGTCCACCACAACCAATAGAGTGTCAGCTCCCTCTGATTTTGGTAGGCCTTCAATAAAATCCATTGAAATCAGTTTCCAGGCTTGGGAAGGTACTTTCGACGGTTGTAGGAGGCCTGGATAAGGAATCTACTCATGTTTGCACCATTGGCAGGTAGTGCATTCCTTGACAAATTTGGTCACATCCTTCTTTAACCCTTTCTAGTAAAAAAGTTGTCGGACCCGCCTGTAGGTCACATTGAGTCCTAAATGCCCACCAATAGGGGAGTCATGCAGGCTCTGGAGTATCTTTTTCTTCAATTGTTCGTCATTCTCAATAACCACTCTGTTTTGGAACCTCAATAATCCACCTTTTAGTTGGTAGTTAGGGTCAGCAGTGGTCTGCATTGAGATCTTAGTAAGCAGATCTTTGATCCAAGGAATGGGGCCAATGTTTGACAATCTTTCGACGGTTGTTTCCTTTCTTACACTATCCTCGATATATAGTAACTTCTCTGGGCTCTCGGGGTATTACATTCTCCCCCCCCCCCTTAAGCACATGACGTCCTCGTCATGCGACCTTACAACCGGTCCCAGATCTCTCCCCCCTTGCATGGCCGATGTGGGATTCGCCTAAGGTGCCTACACGCACCCCCCATAGGGGCATACACGCCCCCTTTGGGACTCAGCCTCCTCGCTGAGGTTTGCCCCACCACCGCGCTCAGAGGCTCGAGGGTCGGCTCTGATACCACCTGTAACATCCCGCTCGAGCGATAGGAAGGTCCGGAACAACTTATCCTGATGGGCCTACACGAGCTTCCCAAGGGGTCACCCATCCCTGGATTACCCCAAGTCAAGCACGCTTAACTTGGGAGTTCTTTGCCAACATTCAGCCCAAAAGGTATCCAGCTGGTGTTGTTTCCTTTCTTACACTATCCTCGATATATAGTAACTTCTCTGGGCTCTCGGGGTATTATATTCTCCCAACATTGTAGACACCCATTTTCAGACCAAGGGAGGTGCTACATGAAATAAAGAATAAACGAATGATAAACAAATAATAATACTCTCATAGATACTAAAAATATAAATCTCAACATGCTAAACGCAAACTCAAACTGTACTCAACGTACTAGTCCCCAACTGGACAACGACAAATATAAATATCCCTCATAAAATAAAAGACAATTGCGGAAATAAATAACTAAATGTCAAATGACCAAAAAAACAAATGACCCAGACATCCTTCAGGTTTGAGTGGCCTCCACGTACACAATCTAACGCATCCCACTGCTAGAACCCACCTCAGGAACTCTCTCGCCGCTACCTGGAATGGTGAAGAATACAAGGTGAGTCACAAGACTCAGCAAGCAATAAGCATGAAAGAAATATTAGGCTGAGTCAAAGAAATCTAGAACTCATCATAAATAACTCATCTCAATACCACCAGGTAACTCGATATAAACTGAGGGAAAACTAATCTCATAACTGAGGGATATCTCAACTCTTCTTATAATCGAACTCATTAATGAAAGTTTGATATATTTGAATAAACTGTTATGGTTGCATAGGTTCTCATATGATGATGCTCAGAATGAATATATCTCATGCAGGTATACACATACTGGCCTGACGGCCCACATAAATCTCAATGCACCTTAAATGCAACTCAAGGCACAAGGGCGTAAATATAAACTCATACCTGCCTGTGGCTGAACCTGCAACCAAAAGAAATAAGCACATATACTCACTAGGGTTTAAAACCCCTACTCCATAATAAGGAGCGTAAATAATTATCTCGCTAGGGCCGTACGGTGCCCCTAATTACCGGTAATCAAAGATCTCAAAATGAGCTCAAGGGATCCCATCGCGGACTAAGCCGCCTCAATGCAACAATGCACAAATAATATGCTAGCACACATTATGTGGTGCTCCACAATAAATAAAATGCTCAATGCTCACACAACATGAATGCTCATATTTCATAACAAATCTCATCATAATCTCATGCAATGCATGTATCTTAATTCTCAATGTATTGGAGACTAGATATCTTGGAACGATTATAAGAATATGGAATCTCTGACTCTTATCTCAATTTAATTACTACTCTTCAACCAAGGCAATTAGCTTAGCATTCATTTAACTTGAAAAGCAATATTAAACACGTATTAAGGATTTTAGAACATTAAAACTTTGAATATTTGATAAATTATTTTGGGGCAACCAATATTAGATCTCTTAAAAATTAATATGGTGTAATGGATCCAATAATGTTTATCTTAATTGCAACTCAATGATAAATAATACATCTCAAGTCTTATGGCATTAAGGATAAGCTAGATGTATAAAACTTGCTTAAGAATTATTTACGAAGTATAAGTGTTCATTAAATCTTATTAAACCTTATTAATAACTATTTTAAATTTAATTTTAAAACTTATTAAGAAGGAGTAATTAAATTATAAGAGAAAAATAATTAAATTAATTAAAATTCAATTCGGGTGCAACAGTAACCCGCTAGCTACAGTAAATCGCTACAATGAAATCTGCTTGCTATTTGAAACTCCTACGAAGAACTCTCTGCAACTTCATATAAATCATGCCTCTAATGGCCACAACCATGGATAAATTATTGAAACAACATTAAACTCCATTGAAAAGGATCAAATCTAGATTAAAACTCTCAAACTCAAAATCTCTGTAACAAGGAATGATATATGTATATGCATATATAAATATATAAGCTACTGCAACTATATAACTCAACATATATACATATACTTCAAAGCTAATCAAACTCTAAACGCTACACCATTCCAAAAGAAAGATTAGGATGATCAAATCCTAATAGAGGAGGATTGAAAACTCAGTTTATAAATCAAGAGATTCATACGTTGCTGTAAATAAAAGTTATACAAATCTATATATATATATAGACATGGATGGACTCAACAGAGAACCAAAGGGGGGACAATAATGAACGTGGAGCCTCCAAGAAAATGATGGACTTAAGAGGTATAATCTAAGTAATGAAACAGAAGAGAAGAAGGATAAAGGAAGTTGCATAGGAACAAGAGGGATTGGAACTTGCAAAAAGAAGGCTTATGGTTTGCATATAACCAGAAAAAGACTATTGCATACAAAAACAGGGAGAAGATCTTGCATAAATCAATAAGGTTAAGATGCTTGCCTCTTGAGATTGCTATGACGCACTAGCCTGTGATTTTCTTAATCACTTTGATCCCCCCTTCTCTGATTTCCCAAAACTTCCTCAACGGCACAAGAAGCATCCCAAAGCTTCATGCACTATTATGACTATTTAAAGGCTTTAAACCCTACGTCCTTCAAATCCCTCTTTAACAATAACTTTAATTTCTCTTTAATTTAAATACCTTAATTCACTTAATTAACTCCAATTAAATTCTTCCAAAATTACCCTCACTTATCTATTCCAATTTCTCCCCAAATAAAATAAAATCTTTATTCTACTAAAATCCCAAAATTCCAAATAATGATATTCATGCATTCTTTAAAAATTTAAAATACCCATAAAATATTTTCCTTGGCTAAAATCATCTTAATTTCCTAAAAATTTAAATTCTCAAAATTTTCAATCCCTCAAAAAATTTAATCCACTCGAAATTTCTTAGGCCTTATTACGGGTCATTACAATTACTCCCCCCCTTAAAAGAATTTGGTCCCTAAATTCATACCTGGTCACTTGAACAAGGAGGGATATTGGCGTCGCATTTCTTCCTCTAGCTCCCAAGTTGCCTCATCTTGAGAGTGTCGCTGTCATTGCACTTTGACAAGTGGAATTGAGCGGTTCCTCAAAATCTTTTCCTTGCGCTCCAAAATACTGACGGGCATCTCCTTATAGGACACATCCTGACTAACCTCAAGCGATTGATAATCAATCACATGCTGCGGATCGGGAACATACTTCCTCAACATCGATACATGGAACACATTATGAACGTGGGACAATTGAGGTGGTAAAGCTAACTCATATGCCAAAGATCCAACTCTCCTCAATATCTCAAACGGTTAAATATAACATGGGCTAAGCTTCCCTGAAACTCCAAAACGTCGCACACCCTTCATAGGCATGACTCTCAACCAAACATGGTCGCCAACCTCGAACTCCAAGTCACGTCGTCTCTTATCAGCATAACTCTTCTGTCGATCCTGTGCTATCTTCATTCTAGCTTTAATGAGCTTAATCTTCTCAGTCGTCTGCTTCACGATTTCAGGCCCTAATAAGGTCCTATCGCCAATCTCCTCCCAACATATAGGCGATCGACATGGTCGGCCATACAAAGCCTCATATGGTGGCATACCGATACTCGAATGGAAACTATTGTTATATGCAAAATCCACCAAAGGTAAGTGCTCGTCCCAACTGCCATGGAAGTCTAAAACACAAGCTCTCAACATGTCCTCCAAAGTCCTAATGGTCCGCTCGGACTGACCATCTGTCTGAGGATGGAATGCAGTACTAAACTTTTGTTGAGTACCCAAAGCTTCTTGCAACGCCGTCCAAAAATGAGAAGTGAATCGGGGATCTCTATCTGAAATAATGTTAGAAGGAACTCCATGCAGCTTAACAATTTCCTCGATATAAATCCTCGTTAACCTGTCTAATGGATAAGTCTTCTTAATGGGTAGAAAATGGGCTGACTTGGAAAGATGATCCACAACCACCCATATAGCATCACGACCTCGTGCCGTCCTAGGTAAACCCATTACAAAGTCCATAGCAATACTATCCCATTTCCATTCCGGAATCGATAAGGGAAGTAATAACCCTGCAGGTTTTTGATGTTCTGCCTTCACCTGCTGACACACTGAACACTGGGATACATACTTAACCACATCTCTCTTCATACCACTCCACCAAAATTGACACTTCAAGTCCTGGTACATCTTAGAGACGCCAGGATGAATAGTATACCGAGACTTATGTGCTTCATTCAAAATCTCTTGCTTAAGGTCCTTAACATTAGGTACACAGATACGACCACAAAAAATTAGAATACCATCAACTCTAACAGAATACCCCACAGAGGTAAAACTTTCAATGTCGGCTAAAATTTTAGCTAGTTTCTCATCTCCCAATTGCCATGCCTTAATTCGATCAAATAATTCAGGCTAAACCCTCATGTAAGCACAACTCACCAAATCCTGATCCTCAGGGGCTGAAATAGATAGAGCACTCAACTGCTCCAATAACATCCACTCTTGCGTCATCATAGTAGCCATCGAAGCTCCTTGCCTACTCAAGGCATCAGCTACCACATTAGCCTTACCAGGATGGTATAAGATCTCACAATCAAAATCTTTAAACAATTCAATCCATCGTCTTTGCCTCATGTTTAACTCTTTCTGTGACAAAAGATAATGTAAGCCATACAAATAGTGTCGCCAGATCTTTAAAGCAAATACCACTGCTGCTAACTCTAAGTCATGAGTGGGATAGTTCATCTCGTGTCTCTTCAATTGCCTCGAGGTATAAGCATTAACTTGCCCTTCTTGCATCAACACACATCCCAAACCTGAATGGGAAGCATCGCTGTATACCGAAAACTTTTCTCCACTCTTCGGAATAGCCAAAACTGGTGCAGTAGTCAATCTCCTCTTTAAACTCTTGGAAAGATCGCTCACACGCATCGTTCCACTCGAATTTTACTCCTTTCCTCGTCAGCTTTGTCATCGGGGAAGATAAACAAGCAAAACATTCAATAAATCTTCTATAATATCCAACAAGTCCCAAGAAACTACGGATCTCTGTCACTGTCGTCGGCCTTGGCCAATCCATAACTGCCTTAGTCTTCTCGAGATCCACTGAAATGCCATCTCCAGACACAATATGACCCAAGAATCCAATTCGATCTAGCCAAAACTCGCACTTGCTAAACTTGGCATATAACTGCTCCTCCCTAAGCCTCCTTAATACTAAGGTAAGATGCTCCTCATGCTCCTCTGCACTGGGTGAGTATACTAGAATATCATCAATAAACACAATAATAAAGCAATCTAAATACTCACGAAGGGCTCGATTCATCAGGTCCATGAAAATAGCTGGGGTATTAGTCAAACCGAAAGGCATCACCACGAACTCATAGTGACCATAGCGAGTCCGAAAAGCTGTCTTCTGAATGTCTTCATCTCTAACTCGTACTTGATGATAGCCCGATCTCAAATCAATCTTCGAGAATACCTTAGCTCCTCGCAACTGATCTAGTAAATCATCCACTCGAGGTAAAGGGTACTTATTCTTGATAGTTACCTGATTCAGCTGGCGATAATCGATACATAATCGTAGCGATCCATCTTTCTTTCTCACAAACAAAACAGGTGCACCCCAAGGAGACGAGCTGGGTCGAATGAAACCCTTCTCTATCAACTCTTCCAACTGGGTCTTCAACTCCTTAAGCTCATTAGGCGCCATTCGATACGGAGCCTTAGATACAAGCTGGGTACCAGGTAACAACTCAATAGAAAACTCCACATCTCGCCGGGGAGGCAATCCCGGTAGGTCGTCAGGAAAGACATCGGCAAAATCTCGAGCTACTGGCACCTTGGTCAAATCCTTCTTGCTCCCTTTATCAGTAGTCACAAAAGCTAGGTAGGCCTCACAACCATCCCATAGTAGCTTCTCTACTTTCATTACAGAGATCATGGGTATTGTAGATACAGGCTTGACGCCTCTATATTCAAGGACTGGCTGCAGAGGTATCTCGAAAGAAATAGTCTTCTTACGACAGTTAACTTTGGCATAATGCCGAGATAACCAATCCATACCAAGGATCAAATCAAAAATCACTAATATCAAGAATGATCAAATCACCCAATAACTTCCTATCATGCACTCCTATCTCACAATTTTCAAATTTCTCCCTCCCCACCATGATTCTATCCCCAGGGGTAGACACAATCAAATGATATGGCAACGCGATCCAAGAATGAGGAATATAACACATAGCATGCGGTGCAAGAAAAGAATGTGTAGCTCCTGTATCAAAAAGCACTCGAACATCATGATCATGGAGAGATAGAATACCTTGGATCGTCCCACTACCCTGCTCGGCCTCAGCTGATGTGAGAGCATATACTCTACCCTGAACATGGGGTCTCTCTGCCATAGGTGGGTGCTGAGCTACTGGTAGCAGTGGTGCGGGTGCCTGGACTGCCACTAGTCCCCTAGCTGGTGGCCTTTGATTACCCCTCGGGCCCTGACCTCCTGCCCTCTGTCCTCCGTACTGCGGTGGACGTGTGCAAACATTTGCCTTGTGCCCTCGCTGTCCACACTTGAAGCAAGTTACCTCCTGAGCTAGGGGTGCTGGAAGCGCTATCTGATTCCTCGGATAATCCTTCTTCATATGGCCAGCCTGTCCACACATATAACATACGTCCTGTCTAACCATGCATTGTCCCTTGTGCCACCTCCCACACTGACGGCATAGTGGTTCCTTCCCCTCATCGCGACCTGGCTCGGCTGCCCACTTCATCTTCTTGCTTGCTTGAGACGAATTAGCTCCTTTCCTGTTTGATTGTATCACCCTCCATTCATTACGGTCTCTCTCAATAGCGTAGGCTCACTAAACAGCTGCTGCGTAGTCATTGCACTGGACTCCTCCATAGGCATGACGGATGTCTGGATGTAGTCCTCTCTGAAATTTAGAAGCCTTCTTTGCTTCAGTAGAAACCAAATCTAGATCATATCGGGCTAATGCTGTAAACTCTGCCTCGTACTGAGCCACCGTCTTGTTGCCCTGCACTAGATCAATAAATTCATATACCTTTTGCTCTCGGACCCATGTAGGGCAATATGCCGCATTAAACACCTCTTGGAACTCGGCCCAAGTCGGTTCCCTCTCTCCAAACCTCTGGTGGGCAGTCTCCCACCATCTCTCCGCATCTCCTCGAAGTAGAAAGGTACTGAGTCTAACACGACGATCATCAACACAACCAATCGATCGATGGTGTTTCTCTATTGCCAACATCCAATTCTCTACCGCTGAAGCATCTGAGCCACCATGGAACTCGGGTGGTCGAAAGGCCGATGTGGGATTCACCTAAGGTGCCTACATACACCCCCCATCAGGGACTCAGCCTCCTCGCTGAGGTTTGGCCCACCACCGCGCTCAGAGACTCGGGGGTCGGCTCTGATACCACCTGTAACATCCCGCTCGAGCGATAGGAAGATCCGGAACAACTTACCCTGATGAGCCTACACGAACTTCCCAGGGGGGTCACCCATCCCTGGATTACCCCAGGTTAAGCACGCTTAACTTGGGAGTTCTTTGCCAACATTCAGCCCAAAAGGTATCCAGCTGGTGTTGTTTTCCTTCCTTACACTATCCTCGACATATACTAACTTCTCTGGGCTCTCGGGGTATTACATTCTCCCCCCCTTAAGCACATGATGTCCCCGTCATGCAACCTTACAACCGGTCCCAGATCTCTCACCACTGGACCTGTTGGGGCAACTGGTACGACTGGCGGTGCATCTCTACTGCCTCCTGCTTCTTGAGACCCTTGCCTCCCTTGATTAGCAGCTATGGTAAGCAAGTTACCTCCTGAGCTAGGGGTGCTGGAAGCGGTGTCTGATTCCTCGAACAATCCTTCTTCATATGGCCAGCCTGTCCACACATATAACATACGTCCTGTCCAGCCATGCATTGTCCCTTGTGCCACCTCCCACACTGACGGCATAGTGGTTCCTTCCCCTCATCGCGACCTGGCTCGGCCGCCCACCTCATCTTCTTGCTTGCTTGAAACGAATTAGCTCCTTTCCTGTTTCATTGTATCACCCTCCATTCATTACGGTCTCTCTCAATAGCGTAGGCTCGCTGAACAGCTGCTGCGTAGTCATTGCACTGGACTCCTCCATAGGCATGACGGATGTAGTCCTCTCTGAAATTTAGAAGCCTTCTTTGCTTCAGTAGAAACCAAATCTAGAGCATATCGGGCTAATGCTGTAAACTCTGCCTCGTACTGAGCCACCGTCTTATTGCCCTGCACTAGATCAATAAATTCATATACCTTTTGCTCTCGGACCCATGTAGGGCAATATGCCGCATTAAACACCTCTTGGAACTCGGCCCAAGTCGGCTCCCTCTCTCCAAACCTCTGGCAGGCAGTCTCCCACCATCTCTCCGCATCTCCTCGAAGTAGAAAGGTACTGAGTCTAACACGACGATCATCAACACAACCAATCGATCGATGGTGCTTCTCTATTGCCAACATCCAATTCTCTGCCGCTGAAGCATCTGAGCCACCATAGAACTCGGGTGGTCGAAAGGCCATAAAATCTTTCAATAATTGGGTCCCATGATCTGTCGCCACTGGAACTGCTGGGGCAACTGGTACGACTGGCGGTGCATCTCCACTGCCTCCTGCTTCTTGAGACCCTTGCCTCCCTTGATTAGCAGCTATGGTATTCACTACTAGCATCAACCCCATCAGCATACCTCTCATCTCCCTTCTTGGCTGAGCACAACCCCTATACCAGTGTCACACGCGTCTGTTTCTAGAATAAACTCCTTGGAAAAATCTGGTAGAGCCAATGTTTGGGCCTGTGTCATGGCAGCTTTGAGAGATTCAAATGCTTCCTCTGCTTCCGGTCCCCAACCGAAATTATTCTTCTTTAGAAAATTGGTCAAGGCCTTGCTAATCATCCCATACCCTTTTATAAATCGTCTATAATACCCAGTAAGACCTAGGGAATCCTCTCAGTTCCTATAAGGTGTTAGGTTAGGGCCAGGCCTTCATAGCTTCAATCTTGTGAGGATCGATACTAACTCCATGGCCAGATATGACATGCCCCAAGTATTCAACCTTCTCTTCTGCAAATGAGCATTTAGGCCTTTTCACATACAATTTATGGAATCTAAGAATCTGAAATGCCAGCTTGAGGTGGGATAGATGTTGGTCTAGGGTGGAACTATAAATGAGAATATCATTGAAGAAGACCAATACAAATTTACGTAGATAGGGAGAAAAAATATGGTTCATTAATGCTTGGAAAATGGCAAGAGAATTAGTGAGGCCAAAGGGCATTACCAAAAATTCGTAGTGCCTTTAATGGGTTCTAAAAGCGGTCTTAGGGCAGTCAGCTGGGTTGATTCGAATTTGGTGGTAACCGGAGGTCAAATCCAGCTTAGAAAAAATGGACGCTCCGGTTAATTCATCTAATAAATCTTCAATAATGGGTATAGGAAATTGATTTTTGATGATTAGGGAATTGAGTTGCCTATAATCCACGCAAAACCTCCTAGTGCCATCTTTTTTTTTTTTACTAGGAGGGCTGGTGAGGCATATGGGCTTTGGCTTGGTTGTACCAGGTTTTTGAACAACATTTCTCTTATGAGTTTTTCTATTTCTGCCTTTTGTATAGGAGAGTATCAGTAGGCTTTTAAGTTTATAGGTTCACTATTGGGTTTGAGGTGAATGGAGTGGTCAAGGATTCAGTGTGGTGGAAGGGTTTGGGGTATGGCAAACAGATCCTCAAATTCCATTAACAAATTGTGAATGGGTGTAGAAAGATATACCTTACTGTTCTCAGCTATAAAGGAAGTGTCTAGTCGTGAAACCAACTTTTGATCTCCTGTTTCCCTTACCCCAACATCCACAACATAAATTGAATGTAGTTGCCCCATGGTAGTACTCCCTTGTTCCAGCAGCTTCTGAATTCTTTTCCCTGAAATGGCCCTACACTCTCCAGTTTCTTGACTCCCATGTAAGGTAACTTGTTAGCCCTCCCAGCTAAGGGTAACCTCCAAGGTATTAAAATCAAACACCAAGGGGCTTACTATCTTCATCCAATCTACCCCTAAGGCAACATGACACCCTCCCAACTTGAGTATTCTCAGATCTGTTGAGAATTCATGCCTATTCATTAGCCACTTGAAGCCCAAACATCGAAGTTGACTTATCGTCCTGGTCCCATCAGCTATTAGGACTGATAGAGAAGGAGTCTCTTATAGATCGCACTGCAGGCTGTTGGCTGTAGTCTCATCTAGGAAGCTATGAGTGTTGCCATTGTCGATCAACACTATTATTTTTCTTTTTCGGGCCAACCCCTTCACCTTAATGACCCTACCAGCTGCTTAGCCCTGCAGGGCGTGCATTGAAATTTCACCCTTTTCATTTCCCTCAGGAACATCTTCTTTTCCTTCTGTACTAGCTTCATCCTCTTGTCCTTCCATAGTGAATGGGAGTTTCTTACACTAGTGGCCTTGCCCATACTTCTCTCTGCAACGGAAACAGAGTCCTAACTGCCTTTTTTGGTCCAACGATAGGTTTCTTGGTTGTACTGTAGGTTGGGTGGCCTTATCTGTGATTCCCCCTCTCGGCCCTTAGAAATTATAACTCCTGTGATACCCCCCGTAAGTGTGATCCTCCTGGTTGTTTTTGGACGATAGCCTATGTCTCCTAGCAAAGGTCTCCATCGATAGCTCATGTAAGCGAGCTTGTTCAGCCGCTTGTGCCACTGTTGTGGGGTACAACATCTTAATTTTCGGCCTAACTAACTTTTCCAGCCCACTGATGAAACTTGAAACAAAATATTCCTCGTCTAGATAGGGATGTGATAATGACAGTAAGGATTTCAATTCTTTGAATCTGCTTTGGTATTCCTCCACTATGCCATTCTGTTTCAATTTGTTAAACTCCTCAATTACATCAAATCTGGTCTTCTCTCCAAACCTTCGGCAAATTTGACTAACAAATTCTGGCCAACTCAAATCCAACCGTCCATGGCTCCAGCTTTGGAACCATTCATCTGCCACATCATCTAAGTAGGAAGCAACCATACATACCTTATCACCTTCAGTGATTCGATGTTAATAGAACACCTATTTACATTGGCGTATCCACTACCTCGGCCTATCCCTATCAAAGGCTGGAATCTCCATTCTCAGACCAGAATGGAGTGAATTGTTACCTCCATAATACCTTTGATTCACTCTTTCTCCCAATTCAACTTAATCTCTTCCACACCTTGGCTCTTGAGGCCCCGGTCGATTCATCGGTGCAGTTAGGATAGGTGCCGACGTTGTCTTCGGAGGAAAGTTCGTTGGTAGACTGACATTCGGCTGTCGAGCAAACATGCTCAGAGTTGCTGTCAATTGCTGGCTAAGTCCAGAGAATTCTTCCCGAATTCTGTTAACGACGCGATCCAATGCGGTTGTGTATTTCGACCTACTCCGGTGGATCTCTTCCTGAGTGTTCCGAATTCCTAACTCCATTGTCTCCAACCTGTCATCCACCTGCTCCTGATGCTGGAGCAATCCAAGATCGATTGCGTCTAGTTTAATCTCCATCTGCTTCGCTCGCATTGCATCAGCCATCCTATTTCCAGGTCGCCTTCGCTCTAATACCAAATGTTAGGTTTGGATCTGACTGAGGCAATTCTTTTGTAAATTTGGAAGAATGTTTGGGCGGGAAAGGTTTAGGACGAGAATAGGGAAATAGGGAATTGAAATTAGAGCGAGAATAGAGAGAATTGAGAGAATGAGAGGGAAAGTAATTTATGGAATAATCCTCACATGATTCCCCATCCTCAACTTATTTGCATTTATAGAAGAATTACACGACTTGGCGCGACAGTTAGGAAACTAGCCCATGTGCGCACCATTTAAATTATCCCCCACTGATTTATTACAATACTGCCATTATACCTTCAAATTATAGCTATACCCTTTGTCTATGACACTAATTTGTTTTGTGGACAGTCCTATTGAATCTTGAATTCTAGACTCATGTTTGTTGTTTCACTCTACTCCATGCTAAGAGTTACTACATAACTGTGTTGTTGGGAAGTTCAAAAGGTCTATTCAAAAAGCTCTATCTTGTATATAATGCACCTTTGGATATTGAGGGCAAAGGTGAAGTTCATATAAAGACTGCCCACAAAATGCAATGGAAATTGCAGAATGTTAGATACATTCCACGTCTCAAGAGGAATTTGATCTCCATGATTCAAATAGATGATGATAGATACACAATAGTATTTGGATGTAAATCATTGATGATAACGGAGGGAAATATTGTTGTGGCATGAGGTAGTAAGGTGGGAACTCTATGTCACGGCTTGGGCTCAGATTGGCTAACTAATTGGGAGTTAATCAGCGATAGAAATGGTAAGTCGGGCAGGGAGAAAGAAAGGAAGAGATAGCAAGGGAGACAGATGAGTATAGAGAGAAGGAAAGAAATCTGAAGTTGATTGATAATCTCGTTAATGGACCAAAAGGTCTAAGAAGGATATATAGGCCTCTGCATACCCGAGGATTCCTTCCCTAAACAGTTTTAACAACCTATTTTGTCCTATTCACACCCTTTACACCTAAGCTGCTTTTGGAATATTCTTTCTAACAAACTGATATAGCTGGAAATTAAAACAAATAACAGAATCTAAAGAAAGTAATAACATAATGCAATGAAAGGAAATTAGGAGGGATATCGCCGTGTGTGACAATTCCCTCCTCCTTAAATCATTTCTTGTCCTCAAGAAATGTTAAGTAGGCTGGCAGTCGTGGGGAACTGTTGGAGAAGAGTTGGTAGGTACTCCCACGTGTTGCTTCCTTGTTCTTCGTGTTGCCACTTTACCAACACTTGGATAAGGGGTACTCCCTGGTGGTAGATCACTCTTTTGTCGAGAATGGCCTCAGGCTTCTTTGAAGTCTCCTTTTCCTTTGGATTGGTGGGCAGTGCAGTATCCACTGGCTCAGTCCCAGCTGATTTCTTCAATAATGAAACATGGAAAACTGGGTGAATGTGGGTTCCCTGGGGAAGTTGTAGTCGGTATGCCACCTTCTCGACCCGAGCGAGGATGGGATAGGGACCAAAGTATTTGGGGCTCAATTTGGACACCGGTCCCTGGGTAAGGGTCTTCAGATGAGGATACTTCAACCGGAGATACACTTTTTCGCCCACGTCAAACTCCCTCTCACTTCTTTTCTTGTCTGCATACTGCTTCATCCTATTTTGGGTTGAGGCTAGCTCCTGCTTAAGCTGTTGCAAAACCATCCTTCTTTACTGCATATATTCTTCCACAGCGGTTGCAGTCACCTGTCCTTGTAAGGCGGGTAAGATGGGAGGTTTGTACCCAAAGTTGGCCTCGAAAGGAGACATTTTCAAGGCTGTGTGGTAATTAGAGTTATACCACCATTGGGCCAATACTAACCACCGATGCCAGCTCTTGGGTTGTCGAATGCACATACACCGCAGGTATGTTTCCAGGCTTTGATTGACCCTCTCCGTCTGGCCGTCCGATTGCGGGTGATAAGCTGTCGACATATTAAGTTTGGCCCCCATAGACTTCATCAGGCCTTGCCAGAACTCACTTGTGAAGATCTTATCCCTATCCGAGATGATAGTACTCGGAACTCCATGCAGCGCCATTACTCTGTCCACAAAGGACCTTGCTACCTCTTGTGCTGTAAAAGGGTGGGACAAACCTATGAAGTGGGCGAATTTTGTCAGCCTATCAACGACCACCAGCACACTATCCTTCCCTTCAGATTTAGGCAACCCTTCTATAAAATCCATAGAGACACTAGTCCAAGCTTGGCCCGGAATAGGCAGGGGTTGAAGGAGGCCGGGGTAGGGTACATTCTCATGTTTGCATCGCCTGCAAGTGTCGTAGGCCAGAACGAATTTTGGACATCAGTCTTTAACTTGAGCCATTGGAACAGCTGCTTTACCCTAAGGTAAGTATTTTGAACTCCTGAATGCCCTCCCAAAGGTGATTCATGCAAGGATTGCATGATCTTTTTCTTGAGACTTCCCTTATCACCAACAACAATCCTGCCATGAAGTCTGATCAACCCTTCCTGTAAGGCATAACCTCCAGCATCAGTAACTCCCATTGCTAGCTTCTCCAGTATTCCCCTCACCTGTTCGTCCTCTTCATAGCTGTCGACAACTTCTTGATACCATGCTGGAATTACGATAGTGATGGTATTCAGACTTCCTTCTTCTTGGCACCTTGAAAGGGCATTAGCAGCAACGTTCTCCTTGCCATTTCTATACTGAATTATGTAGTCCAATCCCATCAATTTTTCCATTCCCTTTTGTTGCAGTTGAGTTTGCAATTTTTGCTGCAACAAATGTTTCAAGCTCTCATGATCTGTTCTGATTATAAACTTCCCATTCTCTAAGTAATGCCGCCACTTTTCTACTGCCATAAGCACCGCCAAGAATTCCTTTTCATAGATGCTTAATCCCAAATGCCTGGGGCTTAATGCTTGGCTTAGAAATGCCAAGGGCCTTCCTCCTTGTGACAACATAGCCCCTATGCCCCCCCCCCACAGGCGTTTGTCTCCAGCATGAAAGGTGTAGAAAAATTGGGCAAGCCCAAAGCAGGCACCCTGCTCATCTCAATCTTTAGCTTCTCGAAGGCTTCCTCAGCCTCTTCTCCCCAGCTGAATGAACCCTTCTTAAGTAGGTTGGTAAGTGGTTTACTCACCACTCCATATCCTCTCACAAACCGGCGGTAGTAACCGGTAAGGCCAAGAAATCCTCGTAAAGCCCTTACTGTTGTTGGACGTGGCCAAGCTATCATGGCTTCCACCTTTTTGGGATCAGTCCTAACTCTTTTTGATATCAAATGGCCCAAATACTCAACCTGATCTTGCCCAAAGGAACATTTTGACCTTTTGATGAAGAGCTGATTAGATCTAAGGACTTCTAGGGTGGTTTTGAGGTGTTGTAAATGCTGGTTAATGTTTGGGCTATAGACAAGGATATCATCGAAGAATACTAATATGAATTTCCTTAAATAGGGTTCGAAGATTTGGTTCATTAGGGCTTGAAAAGTGGCTGGGGCATTGATGAGTCCAAATGGCATCACCAAGAATTCAAAATGTTCATGGTGGGTTCTAAAGGTTGTTTTATGGACATCATCAGGTTTCATTCTTATTTGGTGGTATCCCGAACGAAGGTCCAGCTTTGAAAAAATTTTGGCATTGTGTAGCTCATCCATTAGGTCTTCTATCAAGGGTATAGGATACTTGTCTTTGATAGTTAGGGTATTTAATTGTCGGTAATCCACACAAAAACGCCAAGATCCATCCTTCTTTTTAACAAGGAGGACTGGTGACGCGAAAGGGCTCTGGCTGGGTCTTATGAAGGATTGTTTTAGCATTTCCTTCACCATTTTCTCAATTTCTGTTTTCTGGATGGGAGAATAAGGGTAGGATCTGATGTTTATGGGTTTGGTATTGGGCTTTAGGTGGATTGAATGGTCCAAGGCTCGGGATGGAGGTAGAGTATCAGGTTCAGTAAATAAATCCTTAAATTCTAATAGCAATTCATCAATAAGGGCCTGAAAGTGTACCTGGTCAAGATCACATCGCTGGCTGTTGATAGTCAAGCATAATTCCCAATACAGCTTCTGCTTGCCCCCTTCTTCCACTACTGTAAGGGAGAACAGTTGAGCCAGTTGGTTCCACTTACTCCTGAACACCCGGTGAAGCCTCTTCCCGGTTATCATTCGGCAAGTCCCAAACTCTCTTCCTCCCGTGAGAGTCATTCTTCTCCCTTCTTTATCAAAGGATACCTCCATCCTATTGAAATCAAAGCTTATGGGGCTCACTTCTTTCATCCAGTCAACCCCTAGTACCACATCGCAGCCCCCTAACTGCAGCAGCCTCAGGTCCGCTTCAAACTTCTCCCCTTGCATCTCCCAATTAAACCCCCGGCATACCGATTCACTGATCACTCTATTCCATTAGCCACCGTCACACTAAGGGGTTGAGTTTCCTTTAGGGAACACTTCAATCTTTTTGCTGACCCTTCATCCAGGAAGCTATGCGTGCTTCCACTGTCAATTAAGATTAACAAGCTGTCATTCTTCACCTTCCCTTCCACCTTAATGATCTTGTTATTGGTCACCCCCTTCAACGCATGGAGTGAAATCTCACCTGTGTCTTCTTCCCTGAGCTCATCGTCCTCTTCTCTCTCATCTTCTTCCGCCTCTCCTTCAGGTCCCTTTCTAATAACAACAGCTGCCGCCTACATTGATGCCCAGGATAGTATTTATCCCCGCATCTGAAGCACAACCTAGGCTGCCTACTCGGGTCGTTATATTTTCCCCCTGAGCTGGGCCCTCCTATATTCCTAACACCTTGGCCGACTCTACCCCAATCTTGGTTATGTACCTTATCGCCTGGATGGGCTGAGTTTCCCGTGACCACCCGGTGCTGTTGTCTCTGCTTCCTCATTAAGGCTTCGACCACCATTTCTTGTAGTCTAGCGCTTTCTGTCGCTTGCTCCACTGTTCTAGGCCGGATCATTTTAACCATAGGCCTCAAATCATCGCTGAGCCCACTCAAGAAACTAGAGACAAAATAGGCTTCTGAGAGGTGGGGGTCGTTGTTGATCATCAATGACCTCAGTTCTTCGAACCTTCTCAGGTAGGCATTCACGTCTCCTACCTGCTTTAATTTGTTGAATTCTTCAATGACGTCCGACATACTTTTTTCTCCGAACCTCTCGCATAACCTCCCTGTGAACTCCACCCAGGTTGGGTTGTTCCTGACCCTAATCCACCCCTGATACCAAGTGTCTACCAGGTCATCAAAGTAGGCCGAGGCCAAGGCCACCCTCATTTCCTCAGGTACGTTGTACCAGTCGAACATGCGCTCACATTTTCTCACCCACCACCGAGGATTATTCCCATCAAACACCGGAATCTCCAACCTGGGTGTTGGGAACCTTGGTTGCTGTGGACGATTATGTCCTTCGTGTTCACCCTCCATCACATTCCTTATATCCCCCTCCAGTTCCACTCCTGCCCCCTCATCGCTCGCTACTCTATCCCTCTTGACATTTGGTATTAATGGCTCTGTTCTATTTCTAGGAGGAAACTCAGGGGCCAATCTCACAGTATTTTGGCGAGTGAACATAACCATAAACTGTTGGAGTTGGGCTCCCAGCTCTGCTCTCATTTGCGCATTATCCTCCTGCATTTGAGACAGAGCCCCGTCGAGCCTTCTCTCCAGTTCACCTACCGAACTTTCTATTCGGCGGTCCAGCGTTAAAATTGCCTCATGATTTCGCTCTGATCCTCGCTCTAACTGATTTACATGACTTTGGAAGCCTGCCACCGTCAAGCTGAGCTGTTGTAGCTGCGCCTTGAAGCTCTTCATGCGGGTACCGTTCGCCATGGATGAGTGCTCTGCTAATCCAGCCAAGACCGAGGCTCTGATACCAAATTGTCACGGCTTGGGCTCGGATTGGCTAACTGATTGGGAGTTAATCAGTGATAGAAATGGTAAGTCGGGCAGGGAGAAAGAAAGGAAGAGATAGCAAGGGAGAAAGACGAGTATAGAGAGAAGGAAAGAAATATGAAGTTGATTGATAATCTTGTTAATGGACCAAAAGGTCTAAGAAGGATATATAGGCCTCTGCATACCCGAGGATTCCTTCCCTAAACAATTATAACAACCTATTTTGTCCTATTCACTTCTAATGAAAATGTGATGTATAATGACAGGCTTGGAGTAGAATCTAATTAGTGTAGGGAAATAAATAGAAAAACGTGAAAAAGCTGGAAGATCTTGAAGAGTGAGGACACTAGAAGGGTTATGGAGAATTTTGAAAACAGAGAACCAGAACGAGTTGATCTTGAACCTTGAGTAAGAAGATCTAGCAAAGTGTCTAGACTTCCACAACAGACTGCCCTTCATTATACAATTTGCTTTTGATTGATGCCAGGAAATTGGAGCACTTTGGTGGAGCAATGCAGATGAAAGATTGAGTTAAGTGGGAGTTAGCCATGAAGGACGAGATGAATTCTCCTGAGAAGAATAAAATATGGACTCTACAAAATTGCCAGAAGGAAATAAAACATTGCAGAACAAGCGGGTATACAAGGTCAAAGAAGAGCATGATGGCATTTCTTTGAGGAAGAGTTAGTAAAGGATTTGGATTGTCTTGCTTTGTTTGGTAACTTGATGCTCTGCTTTTGACTTTTGTTTAATTTGTGTTTTCTTTTGTTGGAGCCTTGTTGGTAGTAGTCTAATGCTTGCATGGATTGAGTTTCTTGCTGCTTGTTGGGGTTTTGGACCCTTTGGCTGATTAGAGTGTCATGTAATGCTTTTGGGGCTCTCTTCTGTTGGTTTATGTTTCAGGTTTAGTTTTATTAGGTCTTCGCTGGAGTTTCTTTTCTCTAGGACTCTAGTCTGAGTTCTCCCAGCACAGCCACCTGTTGGCTTTCATGATATATATGTATTTTGCAAAAGAAGAATTTTTTTTGCCCCCATCTCTTTCCTTGTAGAGTTACCTTTTCCAAAAAAATGAATATATTTCCACATGTGATTCTTTTTAGTTAATTATTTATTGATACTCTTTCATTCCCAGTGCAGCCTGTTTTTTTATTTCGTTGTATATTGCAGGATTATTTGGTGATGGTTACATGGCAGTTTCCAAGACTGCACTTCGCATTATAGCTAGCATGATGCGAGATTGGATGCAGGTGCCATGGATGTGTTGTATACATAGAACATTCTTTATGATATGTGATTTTTTTGTTTTCTTGTTTTTTGGTTCTATTACTGATTTTTAAAGCTTCCAGACAAGGAGAAAACCTGGTGGTTTATGTGGGGCGGCATTATATGTATCTGCACTTTTACATGGTCTCAAGTGCACCAAATTAGAGATTGTAAGTTTTTTGTTTGTCATTTCATTTCTTCTGTTCAAGTATTAAATGTATGGTTTTGTTTAGTTCTTGGAAACCTTTCTCATTTCTTCATAGCTGGTTGATTCATAACAATTTGGTGCTTGATGATGAGATAGAGGCGTATTTTTTGTTTGAGTTTAGAATTTTTTATGGCTAAAATGTAGTAGTGAATTTTCTAATTTACTGGTCCAGATGCCATATTGGGCACAAAGTCATAGTTATATATTATTAGCATTATTGCCAAATAGAACTTAAAATGCCTTTCACCATAACTATAATTTCAGAGTTCATGAGTATCTTGAAAGAGCAACTAGAGTAGGATAACCATAACATCGTGATATGGCCATGATAGCACCAATGTCTCATCATTATTTTCTTTTCTTAGCTTTAATGTTCTGTCTGACACTATATTTACCTAATCCTTCCAATCTTCCTAAACTGACTAAAACCATAGGCAACTTACTATATTTGATCTGTTGACAGCTTCATTTTCATCACATGGTAAATCAGGACATGATGGATGCATTCTGTGTTCTCTGCTCATTGCTTTGTTTTTTTTTCTCCCCTTTTTTGGCCAAGTAAAATCATATACTTTTGCTTTCATCTTCAGTGTTATGGTTCCATGGAAACTCATTATTTCCTTTTGCATTCATTCCTAGATGATCAATTAATTATTGGGTGATTTATTATGTCAAATCTTTTGAGATTTATGGGTGTTGTCTTTAATCTACTGAGGTCCATAATGCCGAAACATTATGATTTAATGTTGTTCTTTGCAATGCTGAACTGTATGGTTATAATACATACGGTCAACTTTATTGCAGAAGAAATTATGCTTTTTTTCCCTCAAAATGTCGGATGGAACCTTTGCTTTTAACAGACTAAAGAATTCAAATGATTCAATTTTGTAGTTTATGTTGGTTTCCCTCTGCTGACAAATTTATCACTGTACTAATTTTTTCTTTTGAGAGGTTGAATTTTGGTGAATCAACAATCTTTGCCCCCTTATATGTGATTGAAGTTGTCATCAGGTACAACTTGTTCATATTTGTGAAGCAACATTGACAAAGCGGTTGATTGAATTTGAAAATACGGAGTCAGGAGGCTTGACGGTATGCCGTACTTCAATATGGAATGACATCATATCTTACGGAAGTGACAATAGTCTCTGTCATTCTTAATTGCCACCTAACTGTAACGTATAGTTAGCTGTGATCCTATCAAAGATGTATATTTGTCTTCATTTTTGTAATCTAAATTATTGTTTTTATTTTTTTTCCCCATTTATCACTTGTCTTGGTGACTTTCTTAGTGATAAATATTTGCATTCTAATTTGGTTCAAGCCTATCTGATAAAAGAGCTGCATAAACATAGTTTTGGATGTTGATCAAATAAAAATTTTGTCAGTTTGATCTTGTGAAGACAACACTAGTTCCATAAGGTTGAAATGGTCCAAAAATGAGTCAAGATTTCATACATTCCCCTTCACATTCAACTGCATTTTTGAGCATGGACAGACTAAACTAAGGTGCACTATGTACAAGAACAAGAGTAATGACAAATATGAATAATGGAAACAAAGACCAATATTGGTGAACAATGGATCAGCACATGTAAGAAGAGTTGAATATGGGACCTTTTAAACCGGAGTTGTGATACCATGTTAAATTGCTATGGTGCTTCCTTGCAAACCTCTTATTCCCAGCTTGAGCACTCTTATGCAATTCATATTCATAATTGTTGTATTAGTCTTGGGTATTCTTTGAACTCATTGATTAAACAAGAAATGATTTGTGTGGGAATCTATGGATTCAATTTACTTACACTCATATTCACTTTCATTAAATGCTTCTTGCATAAAAGAAGTTGATAAATGCAATATCTACCACCTTTATAAGTTTGCAATTCCAATCAGAGTCTTATCGGATTTTTTCTGTTCTTGCTAGTGAATCTTAGGATGTTGACTACACCTAGAGTTATTTAAACCATGGGGAAGCCATCAACCCAATCATCTTTTGGGGCACTTGAAATGGATAAATGAAGCTAAGTGATTTGAGTGTTCTTAGAGCCACTCTTCAACATGACACCCTTGTATGCTGGTTTCTATTTAAATGTTTGTTACCAAGCAAGTAGTATTGGAACATTCTTAGGAAATATTTAATTATTGCTTTATCATTGATTTTCTGGGAAGTACTTAAATTTAGATCTTTTCCATATTTGGATTTGATTTAAAGTTTTTTCTTTCCACATCTTGTTCATGATTCTTAATCGCTCCTTTCTGTGTAGATTGAGGAGTTTAACAAAAAGGCAGAGGAACTTGAAAGAGATTGTGGCTCGACCAAACATTCAGATAGTGGGTTTCATTGTGTGGGGCAAATGAATTGCTTTGCGAACATAAGGGTAGTGGGAAAGCCCCTTTTGCTCTTGGGCTTTGTGAATGTTGCTATGATAATGTAACTCCTTGCTCCTTCCAACTATGTCTATGAGATGATTAGCTTTGAGCGTTATGATTCATGCTGTTACTTTTTCTCATAGTTCGTAAAACTTTTTGGAGGGCTTGATGGAGGATCAGATCCTCCAGCTTTTCAGCGTGCTGAGTGGGAGAGAATGATGGAGGAGGCTGCCTGGGAAAATGCCAATGTTCCAACTGAAGGTCTGAAAAACAGAGTGGTATGCTTTATTTTCTTTCTGTACTTGTTGCTACTTGATTTTATAGCTAATGACCCTGGAGAAAAAGCAAAAAATAAACAATAACACATCAAGCTTTCATCTCACTGTGTGGGGTCGACTGCTTGAATTCTAGACTTTTATTTATCTCTTGTTATATTTTCGTTTAGGGTCATACACTTCATATCAAATTTTAATTTCTTTTCTAAAGTCTTCTTGGATCTGCCTCTCCCTATTTTGTTAACTACTTGTTCCATTTCATCAACTCTCCTCACCGGGACGTCTATTGGTCTTCTTCTCACATGCCCAGACTGTAATACCCTAAATTAGAATATAAGTATTTGGGAAAGTGTATGCGAATAGATAGGCATATAGGTGATATCCCGTATTTCCATGTAATTTTTTGATAAGATATAGGTATCGAAAAGTTGGCTTGAGAGTAAAATAAGTCATCGAATCAACAACAGGGAATGCTTTGGGACTTAGATACCTAAGAAATAGGATATGGGATGGACAAGCATCTCAAAACGAAATTTATGACGCTGAAAGAAATCAAAATGGAGATAATTTTCGGTATAGAGAAAATACAGTCGGAAAAACCAAATGGTCAGAAGATGGTCGAATAGGACTTTTGAAAACATGACGGAACTTAGAGAAGGCTCTAATTTTATATAAAGGTCGACCTTGAGGTAATTTTAAGACGAAACGATAGTCCTATAAAAACACTAGGACAAAAACGTGCTTAGCATGTAATTTTGAGTTAGTAATATTAATTTTTTTTAATCTCAATGAATATTAAATCATTGATTGAGGGTGTAATTGCATTTAATCAATCTCCTAAGTAGTTAAGAAAATTTGGGGGAATTAAATATCGGTAAAATATGATATATAATATATTATATGGTATAATATAATTATTATATATGTATATGTGTTTATGTGGCAAAGGAAATGGCCAAAACAAGGGATGAATTTGGTGGGAAAGTAATGAAATCAATGGGTTAATAGTGAAGTGGTGGCCAAGCTAAGCATATTGTGCGTGGTTGCCAAGCAAAGTGGAGTGATGCCCAAGATTTTGTGTATATAAATAGGGGGGAGTTGGAGATGGAAGGAGAGAATGAAAGAGAGTAGAGCATAGGCGAGAGTAATCAGAGAGAGAGAGAGAGAGATTGAGCGAAGAGAGAGTGCAGAAGGTGGAATGGCCGAAATAGACGGTCGAAGGCGGTAGCCATGGCAGTCGCGTTATGCGATCGTGAGCAGCGGTGGCCGACGTTGAAGGTGACGGCCAAGGGTGGCCAACGGTGTCACACGGGGGTGGCCAATGGTTGGAAAGAGCGGCGTGCGGTGGTTGGGTAGGCAACCATGGCAGTCACAGGGAAGCAGGGAGATGAAGCAGGGGAAAGAAGAAGATGGGGAAGAAGGAAGAAATAAGGGAGGAAAAGAAAATATAAAGGAAAAAAAAAAAGAAAAAAGGGGGAAATGCTTGAAAAAAATTCCAAAAAAAATTTTGGGCTCAAGGAAGTGTGCCAAAGACTCGGAATTGCATTTAGGTGCCAGGTAGTTGCCAAAGAATCAATGCCGAGGTGGGCATTTGCCAAATTTCTCCTCCAGATTATTCAAGGTAAGAAATTAATTATTTTAAAAATTATTTAGGGCATTTTTGTGGTAATTAAATCAAGAAATATTTTTAGGATTTATTAGGAATTTTTGAAAAAATATATAAATATATATATAAAATAAACAAATAATAAATAATAATAATAATAATGTTTAAACAACATTATATATATGTATTTATAATTATGGTCATGAATAATTATGTTTTGATCAAAATTATGTTAAAATTATATGCGTGATCATAATATGATGTTGGTATGTATATAATATTTCTTGAAATATAAAAGTATATATATCTGATAATTTGGTGTATATGAGTTTGAATGGTATTTGTTTATAAATTTGGAAAAATAGAAGAAAAATAGTAAGAAAGTTTGGAAAATCTCTAGAAAATTACAGAAGCTTGGAAATATTATTTTATGAATTGTTATTGGAGAGAAATTGGGAAAATTTCATGAGAACGTATTTATTTCAGAAGTTTTGAAGAGATAGTGGAGGAAAATTAGAAATGTGATTTCCTTAAATAATTGTGATGCTCAGGGTACGTTAAGGCTCAAAATTTAGTATGATTGGAAGTTTGACGTGAATTTTGAGACAAATCGACACTAGGGGCAAAACCGTCTTTTTATAAGGTGAGTGGTACTACCCTAGTATGTGAATGTCCTTGATATGCAATTTCCATGTTGATCATGTTGTTGCAATGTCTCATGCATTTGGGATTGCATTCATTTAATGTTATGCGATGCATATGCACATTTATCATTGTTCTTGACATGTAATGCATGCTTGATAAAGTTATTGAAAGGATATCGCAACGATATCGCTAATCTATCACGGATGTTGTAAGTACATCTCGTCCTTGTAAGTAGGGTCGCAAAATGATGATTGGCAGAAGGATGCTGTATATCGCATTTTGCATGTCATGCACGTTATAAAACCTCACTTAGATGATTCAACATCTGATATGGGCTATACTCTTGGAATATTCAAACGTTCCAGACAGGGTGTATAGCAATGTGAATGAAGTGTAACGGCACAAGGCGTCGTGTTCGATGGAGTTTAGCCTATTTTGGCATCTTGTTGCATCAAGAAGACTCGGCTATGCATTTGTCATGTTGAGAAACTTATAAAGTAATAAGGTGTCTTGTATGTATTTCGACTCATGATGTAATTCAAATTCAGTTCAATGTTATTGAGGTTCGATCCTATAATTCGGTTGAATGTGCTCATTCGAGATAGATGAATGGAAATTTTGGGGTGAATATGAGGAATGATATGGTTTAATATTAGTTTTGGAAAAAAAAAACTATTATCTCAGAATTATCCTAAGTTATAACACAATCGGAAAAGTGAGGTGTTACATAGACCATCTTAGTCTAGTCTCCCTCATCTTCTTCTCGATTGGCACTACTCTTACCTTATTACGAATAATCTCATTTCTAATTTTATCTGTTCTTGTATGGCTACATATCCATCTTAGCATCTTTATCTCTGCTCATAGTTCTGAAAGGCACAAGGCGCAGTGAGGCGCGCCTTTGAGAAGCGAGGCGCACCTTTTAGAAAAAAAACTCAAAATCTTGTAAAATCATAAAAAACTATCAAATTATCAATAATAACACATGCATATCATTAATGATTCATTATCTTCAAATTATAAACTAACATCATCAAAGTTGATTTATTCATCATGCAAATTCTAAACTAGAAATATCATCAAAGTTCAAACTTAAAGTCTCAAACTCAAATAAGTACCAATCATCATGCAAAGTTCTAAATAAACATATAAACACTACAAGTCCACAATCAATAAAGAAGTTTTAATCAATTATCATCAAGGAGATCATCAACATCAAGGTCAATATCTTCATCATCCCCTTCAGTGAAGAAAATGTTTTCATTTTGAAAAATGCTATTTTTCTAAGTCTGGAAGATTTGCGCATTATAATGAGACATATAAGAAAGTGTTTTTATTTTAAAAAAATATTTCTCGGTATTTTGATAGCTAATATTCATTGTTATTAAAATAATTTTTAATGAATTTTTCAAGAAATAGTAGGTATGTATTTTGGGGGTGGTAAAATCGCTAAATCCTGAGTTTGTACAAAAATTAAAATTTTATTTTCTTATTTTTATGAATTTTGATTTTTTAAATATTTTTATTGAATCCAAATAGGGGTACTTTCTTATTTACATTTATGTATTAAAGTAAATGGAAGGTTAAATATAAATAAAAGAAAATGTGGACATTTACTTAAACTAAATAAATGTAAATATGTTGTAATGTATACATGTTGAAATTGAGAAGAGGGCAGGAATTGGGCTACCTAGATTTTAATTAAAACCTAGGTTTCATAAGACGTGCCTCTTGCCTTGACGCCTCACCGTGCAAGGCGCGCACCTCACTGAAATCGCCTTACCTCGGCCCAAGCGAGGCACTGAACTGGCGCTTTGCGCCTAGGCACGCCTTTAACAACTATGTCTCTGCTATACTCGATGCATGCTCATGTTGGTATTTTACTGTCCAACATCCTGAGCTATATAACAAAATTGGTCTTGTAAGAATAGCTTTGATGAACAAACAAAACGGAGCAAAACAGAAAGAACGAGGATGTGAGCCTTTCTGAGTAATTCCTTTGAATGAATTAATTAAAATGATAAGCATAGCTAAGTATATATATACGTTGGCTAGCTTAGTAACGAGTACAACTCAGCAACACAACTAATAAACACAACTGAATATAACAGCAAACAGCATTAACTAAAAATGTGAACCAACTAACTATCTAGCTAGCTACTCATCAGCATTTTCTTCTACAGGTCTTATAGTTGTTTTATAGAATTTTTCTTTTAATTTTAATGGGATTTTACTATTACATAACACTCTCGATGCATTTCTCCATTTGAGCCAGCCTGCCTTAATTCTATGCGTGACAGTCTTGTGAATTCCTTAATCTTTTTGGATCACTGATCCCAAATATCGAAAATGGTCTTTTCTTTGAATGATTTGATCTTCTAATTTTATTATAACATCCTTCACTCTTGCATTCTTGCTAAATTTACATTTCATATATTATGTTTTCCTTCCACTTAATTTAAATCTTTTAGATTCTAAATTGTTTCTCTACATCTCAAGCTTAGTATTCACTTTTTTTTTTTGTTTATTCACCAACACTATGTTATTTGCAAATAGCATACACCATGGCACCTCTATCTGAATGTGTTTAGTGAGTTCATCCATTACTAAAGCAAATAAGTATGGACTTAGTGTAGATTCTTGATGCAATTCCATTGTAATTTTAAAAGGTTTAGTATCCCTTCCGTATGTTTTGACTCTTGTCTTTGCACCATGACACATGTCCTTAATGATTTGTATATAAGCTATTCAGCCTCATTTCTTCTCTAAAACCCTTCATAATACTTTTGTAGGAACCCTATCATAAGCCTTTTCTAAATCTATAAACACTATATGCAGGTCCTTCTGTTAAGTTAGGTGCCTTCGTAGGTAAACAGCTTCTAATGTTGACTTATAAGGCATGAAACCAAATTTGTTTTCAGATACGTCTATTTCTTTTTTGAGCCTTTACTCTATTACTTTCTCCCAGAGTTTTTTGAGCCTTTACTCTATTACTTTCTTCCAGAGTTTCATGGTATGGCTTATTAACTTAATTTCTCTGTAATTTTCACAATTTTGAACATCTCCCTTATTCTTGTATGTAGGAACCAAAGTACTTTTCTGATAGATATAATGTGTATGGCACACACACCCAAGAGGGAGGGGGGGAGGTGAATTGAGAAAATAAAAAATTTAATTGAACCTTACATACTTTTGAGCAAAAAATATTTTCTACAACTTAAAGTAGGTAGATTAGTATATTAGCAAGAACAATGGCAAAGCTGAAAATAAAGCAATGGAAAAGTATACAGTGATATATAGTGGTTCAACTTATTCCAAGCTTAATCCACTACCTTAGTTCCTCGCTAAGGATTTTAAAAACAATCCACTATGGATAAACCTCCTATCTTAAAGATAGGCCCTGTATCAAGAATGCTAGGAAAGTACAACCCCCAACTCAAAATGTGGGTCCTCTAGCAAGAGCTAGGAAATAAAAGAGTAGAAAATAATACAAGCTAAGGGTTTAGACCCTTTGTTACAAGTTCTCTCAACAATGGAATAAGGCTTGAAAGAAATAAACAATAAATGAATACAAGCCTTTACAATGAATGTAGAGAGAAAAAGATGCAAGCACAGATAAAAGCTTTTAAACTCTTGTGGGCTTTGTAGTTGAGTTAATCTAAGAGCTTTAAATGAAGTCTCAACCACCTATTTATAGTTTATGGTGCTAGCCACCAAAAATCTGACCGTTTGAGAGAGTTATTGGAGCATTAAATGCACCAAAACTAGCCGTTATTTGAATCTGCGAAAAAATAGATCGACCGATGCAAAGCATCTGTCAATAGATTAAGGCTATATTTGAAAAAACAGACGACAGATGGAAATGGTTAGACAATAGATCATATATATATTGGAAGCTTTAATACATGCAGTCATACATACTGTTAGGCGACAGATAATAAAGGTCAGGCGACTGATTTTCAGCTAATAGAAAATTTCACATGCATGCATTCTGTCAGGCGACAAATGAGAATGGATAGATGACTATTTTAGAAATTTGGTTTAACAAGAAAAACTCATTTGCTTATTGTCAGGCGACAGATGAAAACAATCAAGCGATTAATGCATGCTTTAAGCATACAGTTAGGCGCCTGATCGAGAGTGATCAAACGATTGACAGAAGGCTTAAAGCGATTGAAAATAGATCATAGGCAATCTGTTAGGCGCCTAATCAAAAACAATTAGTCGACCGACAGAAGCTAAAATTTCTTTTTAGACACTTAAAACTTTTCTAATCACTAAGGGCTAATTTTGCCTTATCTATTAGACATAAAAATACTTTGGATTTTAAATATAAGTTCAAAGATACTTATCATGATTCTTAACAAAAGCCTTCCAAATGCATTTGATTATACAACTTAGTTTAGACTTTATTTGAAATTGATTTATCTTTGAAAGATAAGGAATACCAAGAGATATAGCAAACTATGTTTTTCATCATCAAAATCATTTACACCAACATCATCAATACATCATTTTCGTCCACTCATCTAGCATATTTTTTGATTTAGGGATTATGTTAAATAATTTCATTAACTAAGAAATGCCCTTTTCTCCCACGCATTTCTATGCTTTTATTGGTATACTATTTTGTCCCACAGTCTTATAATTTTTTTATCTTTTTTAATGCTTGCCTTATGTGTTTGGAACTTATGCGTTGATAAAATGTATAGTTCATGTTCCCTTTTAAGATGTCCTAACCTTGTAACACCCCCTCTCCTAGAATTGCCCGAGAAGAGGTGTTACTGGGGATAATAAAATAAACCAACTGATAACTGAATTCTGATACCGATACTGTATATATCAATTAACTGTAATAAGACTCTGAGTCATCAAAAACTGAAATCATAATTGCATCTAAGGGAAATTCCCTAAACTGGAAATTAAAATGAATCTAAACTGATCAAGCACTAACTAACAACTAATAACTAATAACTAATAACTCCCAGACATCTTTGGTCTTGAGCGGCTCCACGTACACACACTACTAGACACTGCTGCTAGGCCCCACGTCTGGTACTCCCCCACTAGGACCTGGAATGGTGAAGAGTACAAGGTGAGCTACAAAGCTCAGCAAGTAATAAACTGGAAAGAATAACTGAAGCTGAATCGAAGAATATCGATACTGATAAAAATACTTACTGAACTTGTACTGAGAGATATAATAATCACTGGATGGCATTTATAAGATGTAATGCACATAAGCTGTAAACTAAATGCAGGTATGCAACTTTGGCCCATAGGCCCACGTAACTGTAACACATACCTGACTGATCTGAGTCCTGCAAACATAAAAACTGTAAGCACATACTTTGGGCAATATGCCCCTAGCTCCCTGGTCGACATCAGGCGAGCAACTCATAACTGAGATATAATTGTACTGATACTAGTGGGATCCCCGCGGGCAAGCCGCCTGGCGCGCATAATGCAATGCTCATATAAATGCTGGCACACGATATGTAGTGCTCCACATAAGTCATGCTCAATGCTCATACAATGTGTATGCACATAATCTCACAAAATAATGCTGACCATGTCATAATGAACTGCTAAACATGGTATATGATTTTTACTAGAAATATTGAGATTCAAATATTCTGAAATTTCTAAGTATAGGCATGGTATATTGGATTTTATGATATCTTGGCATAAAAATTCAATATTTGAATAATTGAATATTCATATTAAATTTAAAACTTGAATCAAGAATTTATTGGAAGCTATTTGGATGCCATTTGATACTATTTGGATGATTGAGAAAGTCTAAGGAAGCAATTTCAATGAAAAGGCAGCCATTTGAATGAAAGCTCATTCGAATGGCAGAAAGCTCATTCGAATGGCAGAAAACTCATTCGAATGATAGGGACTCATTCGAATGACAGAAGGCTCATTCGAATGATAGATGATATTCAAAGGCTATTCGGATCTGATCTGGGACTCATTCGAATGACTCTCAAATTCATTCGAATGAATTTTGAAAATTTCCAACATTTGAACTGGCAAAACTCGACTCATTCGAATGCAACAGTAACCTTATTCGAATCAATTTGAAGATCATTCGAATGACAAGAAGGCTCATTCGAATGCTAAGCTATACAGAGCAACAACTTACTCACATCTTCAAGGGCTCATTCGAATGACAGTCTAAAAACCTCAAAAATTCATACGAATGATACGATATCTCAGGACTCATTCGAATGACAAGGCACTCATTCGAATGACTGATACATTACAAGGAAAATCATTACGATAACACTGAAACTTATTCGGATGCTTTGAAACTCATTCAAATGACACAAGACTTATTCGAATGACTGGAACCTCATCAGATATAAAGCTTACGATAACAGAGATCATATCTTGAATCAAAACTTAGCTTCACTACACCATTCCAAAAGAAATCTTGGGAGAACAATCCCAATTGATATATAAACAACTTGAGGGATGATTTACTGATCATAACTAATGTAAACATTGCAAGGAATATGCATGAACTGGCTGGTACTCACTGTACGCATGTAAATACATATATAAACATGCACTGAACTGAAATAACTCACTGTAACGCATATATATATATACATGCATTGGAACTGATTCAATTCTGGAAATCTAATATCAAACTAAATTAAGACCTGTAAGGAAGGGTTACAGGGGAAGGATACTTGCCTTATGATCTTCTTGATTGACTTAATAATCTCCCGAGAGCCTTCTATGCAAAGCTTGAACTCACTGTATATGCATGAAAAATATATACATACATACCGACTGTATTAATCTGAATTACACTAAGAATCTTGAATCAACTGAGGGTATCA
Organism: Diospyros lotus; assembly: GCF_014633365.1. NCBI lineage: Eukaryota > Viridiplantae > Streptophyta > Magnoliopsida > Ericales > Ebenaceae > Diospyros > Diospyros lotus. The sequence continues at coordinate 28,617,823 of NC_068343.1, read as the reverse complement.
CCAAACTATAATCTCGTAAGAATGGATTACAGGGATGGGATACTTGCCTTAGACTCTCTGATCGAACCCTAACGATCGCCAAAAGAGACTCTTACGCAAGACTTGAATCTGCTACTGCTTCTTGGCTCCTCTGTTCTTCACGATTTATCTCTCTTTCAGCGGCGTGAAGAGACTAAGGCTAATGAGGCTATACGTATATACATATGTCTATAGGAAACCTAATGCCCTTCTCCCTCTCCTACTATATCCAGGAGACTCTAATCCCAATCCTCTCACGGATGGAATCACTAATCTCTTAATAACTCTTATTAACTAAATTAAATAAATAACAACTTCTTAAATGTCCTTCAAGTCCTTGCATTTAATTTCAAAAATAAATAAATAATTAAATGCTATTTACTCAATAAAAATCTAAATTGCCATATTAAATAATTAAATGGAAAATCCTCTTAATTAATTACTTCAATAATTAATTAACTAATTCTAAATAAATACTAGGCCCTCTAACGGGTCGTTACAAACCTAACTCGTGTCACCACCATCATTGAATAATTTTGTAAAATACTCCTTTCATCTCTTCTTAATCGATCCCTCATTCACTAATACATTTTGATTTTCATCTTTTATGCATTTCATTTTGTTTAGATACCTTGTTTTTTGTTTTATTGCTTTAGCTAATTTATATATATCTCTTTCTCCATCTTTTGTCTCAAGTCATTTGTATAGATTCTCATATACTTTTGACCTTGCTTCGCCAACAACTCTTTTTGCTATTTTTTTTTTGTTTTTTTATAATTTTTTAGGTTTTCTTCATTGCTACACTGATGTACAACCTTATAGCAAGTTTTCTTATCTCTAATTTTCAATGTACCTCTTCATTCCATCATCAAGACTCCTTGAGGTTTGGGTTGTTTGTCTCTCCAAGGACTACCTTTATCGTACTTCCCAATGCTGTAGCCATTTTCGTTCACAATTGGTTTGCCTTACCTTGTCCATTCCATTCCCTTCTACCCCTTAATTTTTCTTTGAAGATTATTTGTTTCTCCCCTTTTAAATCCCACCACCTAATTTTTGGATTTTCTTTTATACAATTTTTTCTCTTCCATTTTCTTACATGGACACTAAGTACCAAAAGTCTACGTTGAGTAGTCAAACACTCCCCTGGTATCACCTTACAATCCGTACAACATAATTGATCCTCTTGTCTCATGAGGAGATAGTCTATTTGGATGCTTAATGTGACATTTTTATATGTGATTAAATGTTTGCCTTGTTTTCTAAACTTAATATTGGTTATGATGAGCACATATGCCATAGCAAAGTCCAGAATAGACTTACCCTCATTATTAATTTCCTCGAATCCATACCCTTCATGTACCTCTTGATAGCTGTTTCTGTCTCTAGACTCTCTACCCACCTGATCATTTAAGTGACCTCCTAAAATAACTTTTTCTCCTCTTAGTATCATTTGTATTAGTTCCTCTAGATTCTCCTAGAATTTTGTTTTTATCTCCTTATTTAACCCCGCTTGTGGTGCATATGTACTAAAGATATTCATAGTTATTCTTCCTAGACTAACTTTCACCATAATAATTCTATCCCTTATTCTCTTTACATCCACTAGCTCATCTAATAAGCTTTTATCCATAATAATCCCCACTCTATTTTTTGCTTGATCAGTTTCTGTGTACCATATTTTATATCTAGATTCTGATAAAATTTTTACTTCCCCCCCCACCCATCTCGTTTATTGAAGGCACTTAGTATTAATCTTTCTCTTAATCATCACATCTACCACTTCCATAGATTTGCCTGTTAATGTTCCTATGTTCTATGACCCAATCCTTAATCTAAGATTTTGATTTTAGCTTTGATTTTGATTTTGATTTTTATTTTGATTCTGATTTTAGACTAGCTTATTTACCTGCATCCGTTCAACCAAATGCGAGGACTCTTGCTTATTTGTCACTACATCCAGGTGTCGATGCAGTGACCCTAGCTCACTTAACACTACATGTGGGCTGTGTAGTGTGTTGCTTTGAATGGTTACATCCCAATGGTTTTTCATAGTTTGTCTAGAGTTTATGTTTGGATCCGACTAGGTTTTACGTTTACTGTTGGTAACTTAACACAATCCTTTTCTTTTATCCAGGCTTGGGACTGGCAGGGAGGAGCACTCCCTTATGAATTATCAAAGGATGGACACCATCTAACACCCTAGAGACAGATGGGGTGCTCCAGCCGGAAGCAAAGGCCCGTACATTATACTAAACAATGCTATCAATATGTTTGATGGCTATGTATGCCTTGTAAGAGGATTGATGATGTTGTTTGGTACATAAAATAAAAATTTGGATTTTCTTGAGCTGAAATCTTGTTACAAAGCTTTAATTGCTCTTGCTAGGTTAGGCATTCTGGAACGAGTGTATCTTTCTAGTTTTATATTTGTTATGTGGATATCAGTTAATGGTAAGAATCTCATGCTTTAAGATCTGATGAGAAGAAGGCTGATCTATGTTTATTGATGCCTGCTTATGGATGACTTGCAATTTGTCACTCATCTCCTGATTTTTTCACATCTTTGGATGAAGTTTTGGACCTCCCAGAGTATGGTTGAATAATCTTGGTGCCACTTTTAGTATGCATACATAATATATATACATTCTATTGACTGAAAGGGGCGCTTATTCTGAAACACAGCGTTTCTCGGATAAGATTGAATAATAATATTCTTGTGTTGAAGTGAAAGGAAATATTACCATATTTTAGGGATTGCCAACTTCAGGTACAGCAAGATCTCCCTGGTTGTTGTAGCATCATGATAGGGTTAGCTAGCTGCTAAGAAGCATTAAACTGGATATGAAAAAGGTAAAATAAGCATGGACATAATATTTTTGTGTTGAAGTGAAAGGAAATATTACCATATTTTAGGGATTGCCAACTTCAGGTACAGTAAGATCTCTCTGGTTGTTGTAGCATCATGATAGGGTTAGCTAGCTGCTAAGAAGCATTAAACTGAATATGAAAAAGGTAAAATAAGCATGGACATAATATATGATTTTAAAAAAATAAGGAGACAGAAATAATACTTAAAAGAGTGGCGCCTATTGAACATGCAAGAGTAAGATCATTTGGACATGGTAGTAGAAAGCCAATATAAGCTCCTATGAGGCTAGTGGATAAAATGAAAGGAAATTTGTAGCAAAAGAGGGAGACCAAAGAAAATTTTGTGGGAAAGTTTTAGACATAATATGGGATATAATGGCCTCACAAATATATGGTATTGGATACTTGGATAGAGATGCATGGAGGTTTATAATTCATGTAGCTGACCTCATCTAATGAGAGTAAGGATTGGGATTATTATTGCATCATGAGCATAATAATAGAGAAGAACTAAAAATATTGGAAAGGATAAAAAATCCAATATGAGGATGTATTCAATTTATAATAATGATAATTTTTTATATCATTATCAACTGCAGCTTATCCTAACCAAGTTAGCTTAGGTGGCGTGACATTCATAATGTTAATTTACTTTTAAAAGTCACATTGTCAATTCAAATCTATGTAAAAGAACAATGTGACAACTTTTATGTTGGATGCTATTCTTAACACAACCCTCTGGCCAGGGAATGATGTTATAAAATTTGAACACTATTGTTATATGGAAAAGTTTCATGAGATGGTGGTGAATGAGAACAATTGATATAGTCATGTTCTATTGCATAGTTGATGCTATGAATGCATTGCAACCGAACCTAATTTGGTTAGGATAAGGTACAGTTTGTGAAAGAACATATCATGTGATTTTATGCTTTTTCTGTTTATATCTTATAGTGTCATGTTATGTTTTATTTCTGTTGGCTGTTAGTTATATGTTGCTGTTTGTTATTTTTATATCTATGTAAGGCGGTTATGCTGTGCTTATATAAGCAGCCTTTCTTGCCAGATTCTGTTTAGGTTGTTCATTTTTGAATTTTCATTAAATCAGATGAGCCTGGTTCTCTCTCTACCTCAAACCTAGCTTGCCTCTGTTTCTCATTTCACATGGTATTAGAACCTATAGCATCTACTCCAATTTGTAGTGACTCTTCGGCAATTCAACCTCGTTCTTCCTCCTCTCTGTTCTCTTCGTTCCAAACTGACTTTGCTGCCATGGCTAAAGCTTTTAGCTACATTCCTATTCAACTCAATCCAAACAATTACATTTTCTCGGAAGTGCAAGTTTCTACAACTATTCGTGCATTTGATCTTTAGCAGTATATTAACAATACTCCTTTGCCAATTGTCATAGACCCAAGGTTTAATCTGGGTTTAAACGGGTAACTGGAAGAATCCAATTGATTTAGAACCAATAATTGACAGATTTGGGGAAGAAAATGAGAAGCAAGAGAGGGAGAAGTAGAAGAATAGAAGAGAGAGGAAGAAGAACGGGAGAGGAAGAATGGTAGAGAGAAGAAATTAGAATTTCAATTCCATAATTTTTTAGCATACCCCAACAAACCAATAGCAGTAGCCTTATATAGGCATTACAAGCTCAATAGTGGCCTAGCACATGCACCCCATGTGCTTCTAAAATATCTCATAACTATTATTATAATACTATTACTATATTTCCCTTTAATTACTACTCGGGTCATGACAATTCCCCCCTCCTTGAGAGAGTTCTCGTTCCTAAGAACTTACAACAATTTAGCCATTGCTCCTCAACCAATACCATATCTCTCTAGCTTGGTTGTTCTTTCTTTTATCATTCCCTTTCTAGGTTTCTTCTTCTTTATTCTTGGATACTCCTCAGCTGAAACAAAAATGATAATCAGTGCAATCAAAGCTGCATCTTCCTCCAAGGAGCGGCATACCATTTCCCGTGGGTTGGTGATAGCTACTAAATTAAGATAGCTTGTACCCATAAATTGAGGATCCAATATGATGCCAAATCCAGTCAATATATCCTTATCTGGTACCTTTATTGAATTTAGCTGCTTCTGGTCATAGGCAACAGCTGAAACTTGCAGTCCTTCAGCCTTCAATTGATGTTGCTCCTCAACCCCAAAATTTACAGCAACATTGTGGCACATTTTAGGATCAGTTCTACACACCTTCACAACATTGGAAGATATTTCAGCTACAAGTAGGCCATCTTCATAGCAGTTCTCATCATCAATATGATTTGTAGACTGATTCTCAACACAATTTTTAGCTTCTTTCTCTTGCAAAATTTGGCCTAAACTGATGTCTTTATAACCTCTCTTTACTTCTTCAGAATCATTAGTTATCCTTGACAAGTTTTTTTCAGTTCCAGCTAATGGTTCTTTAGTCCCAACATGATTTATCGCTTGTTTAATAACTGAATTTTCATCCACCTGAGGAGACAAATTTCCAACATTAAGCTTGGTAGCTTGCAGATCTCCATTATCAACTGATCCAGGCTTCTCATCTGGTTTAAAATCATCTGATAGCACATCATTTCGGTTTGATGGGGTAGAATTTTCACTGCAGTGTTCACCACGCTCTTGGTTCCGTCTTTCCTTCATTTCTGATTCATGCTCCAACTCTTCCATAAAATGATCAATGCTCCTTGCTTCCTTGTTTGCTCTTTCTGTCATCTTCTCCTCCTCTTCCTTCCTTTGTTCTTCGAACACAAATTCTTGGAATCGAGCACTATTAGCAGCTTGCTTGACAGTTTTGGGCTGAATTACCTTCACTAATCGACTTTCTGGTTTTAAGCCAATTAAGAAGCTTAAAACGAAATAATCCTCTATCAAATAGGAGTTATAATTGTGCATCAAGGCCTTCAGCTCTTCAAACCTCATTTTGTACTCCCTTACTGACCCATCTTGCTTGATTTTGTAGAATTCTTCCACCACATTAGACAAACATCGATCTCCAAACATCTCCCCTTGCAGCCTTTGGGTAGTTGCCTCTTTAGGTCTTCTCACTTCTTTTTCATATTCATTCCAATTAGATGAAGGAGGTGGTGATGAGAAAGAGGAAGCATACCTCTTAGTATTCTCTAGGATATTTGGAGTCAATTTCTTCATGGATGATTGACTTTGGCAGGTGAACATGTCCATGAGACCCTGTAGTTGATACCTTATTTCATCTAGAGACCCATTCACCCTTCTCTCAAAGCGCCCCAACCTTCTCTCCAAGTTTCCAAAAGGAGCATCCAATGTCATGACTGTTTAGTGGAGTTGCTGATTTTTTGCAGTTGTTTTCCTTGTTTACTAGCCTTCAATTTGATTTGGAAACCACAACCTAGGACTAATTGTTCAGCTACGATAATCCAACTCTATACCTTCGAATCGGAACTGAGAAATCATTTATCAACGCCCAAATCCCTTTGCTGAAATTAATTTCAGCATACAAAATCGAATTGGAATCGTATTTCTGCTTCATTCTCAATTGCATATGCCTCTTTGCCTTCTGAACTTTATCGTTCTTGCCACTGGATCACCATCGTAAGCCACCGCTAGAGATTAATTCCGCTAGAAACGTTCTAGCCTCAATTGCCTATTTTTGTAGTCGACCTAGCCTCAATCGCCTTCCAATTTCTCGTCCTACAGCGCCTGCTTTGAGCGATTGTGATGCACCTAATAAAATCCTCTGCTCTGAACCTATTATGCGTTCAATTTCGGTTCTGAAATCAGACGGGTTAACTACTAGTCTACTCACCACAACCTAGATTGATCAAGTAACTGATTTACATGCACACCCTCCAAAATGAAGTCGCTACCCACTGAAGTCGTTGCCTAATCACCCACAATTTACCACTGAAACATTGATCATGAAGTGATTTACAAGTAGTAACGTACCTCTGCTTCTCGTCTAATTCTAGTAACCCCCTTTTTGGATTGGCAAATCATAAACTCTCAATCGCCCAATTAGACAAGGAGAACTGTGTACCCCTGCCAACGTTGCCGTTTAGATGGAATTGCACCAGCAGAAGAAGATGAAGACTGGGATTTGCTTTGTCAGATTGCTTGAATGTGCTGGAGCGACCCAAATTATAATCACCGATTGTCTTTGCCTTTAAAAGTCAGATAGGATTGTTCAAAATTTCTGGGAAATAATAGCCTCACACCAGCCCAAGAGAATCGCATGCGCCACAATCAACAATTGCAATGGATAGCGGTAGCGAACCCCCCTTCCTTGTTCGACCCAATCTTGATCTAGTTGCCTCTATCTTGCTCGCCTACAGTACTTGCCATTCATGCTTTGATAAGAGCCGCCCAGTCACGCCTTTTTCTTTTAGCCTCGGTGTCGCCTCTCTAAAACGAGTTAGAACCTTCTTTCGATCAGATTGGGTCGTTCTCTAAGGCCATTGGTTTGTTTCACTAGTATGGGTTGGAGCTTCTGATCAAGATGGCAGTGCTTGATTGCCATCGGGTTGCTTCACTAGTTGGGATCGAAACTTTCGATCAGAGTCGCAACTCACTCGGCTATTAGAAACCCACTGAAATTGCTACCTTCAAACGAATCGGAACCACAACCAAGAATCGTTGGCTCTGATACCAATTTTTCATGGACCTAAGGTTTAATTTGGGTTTAAACGGGTAATCGGAAGAATCCGATTGATTTAGAACCAAGAATTAACAGATTTGGGGAAGAAAATGACAAGAAAGAGAGGGAGAAATAGAAGAACAGAAGAGAGAGGAAGAATGGTAGAAAGAAGAAATTAGAATTTCAATTCCATAATTTTTCAACATACCCCAACAAACCAATAGCAGTAGCCTTATATAGGCATTACAAGCTCAATAGCAGCCTAGCACATGCACCCCATGTGCTTCTAAAATATCTCCTAACTATTATTATAATATTATTACTATATTGCCCTTTAATTACTACTCGGCAATTCAGTGCAAATCATCTGTTGAGGTATGGTTGAGCCTTGGAAATCTTTATTCATGCCAGACCATTGCTAAATCCTATCAGTTAAAACAACAATTAACATTAGTCAAAAAGGAGTCTCCGTCAATCACTGATTATACAATAGGCCACACCCTTATCACTTAGTGAAAGGGACTTGCTTCTAGCAATCTTGAATGGTCTAGATCATGATTATGAGACTGTTGCAAGTCTTATCACTTATCAAATGGATGATATTGACTTGGAAAAGGTTCAATACCTGTTATTGATGCATGAGCAAAGGCTGAATTCTAAGAATTTGCCTCAGTCCTGACTTAATGTGCAGTCTTTTATGCCAAATGCAAATGTAGCTTTCTTTACAACACAAGGTGGTGGAAGTTTTAATGGTAGAGGGTACTATGACACAAAATAGAGGTGGATTTATTTCAAGAGGAAGAAGACGTAGAGGAAGACAATCAAACAGAAGGATCTAGTGTTAGCTCTACGGCAAGCCAGGGCACTTTGCTGACTGTTGTTATCATCAATATGACAAAAACTTTCAGAGAAATCAACTTTTTATGACTTGACAACCAACTTTTGGCAGATCAATGATGCTGTCGCAGTTTGATTTAAGAGCATTTGTAGCTTCCATTAGTAACTCTAATGAGTCCTACATGACTGACTTAGGCTCTATTCAAGGATCTTATCCTAATCACTTCAATTCTTATACTAATATTTCTTCGTCATCAATTCGAGGATAGCCTTTTGCTGATCCTTCTTGGTATGTTGATTCTAGAGCAACCAATCATATAACCTCTAACCTTAACCAACTGTCATTGCATCCTCCGTACAATGGCAGTGAAAGAGTTTCAGTTGGCAATGGTAAGAAACTCTCTATTCCAAACATTGGTCTTTGACATTTACGCACACAAACTAAACCTATCTCTGCCATCTCTTTACCAAGTGTTTTGCATGTTCCCAGTATAACTAAAAATCTACTCAATGTCTCTTAACTCACAAGAGATCATGATTTAGTTGTTGAATTTGACTCTCGATGTTGTTTGATGAAGGACAAGTCAGGCCAGGTGCTACTCAAAGGATGTCTCAAGGATGGACTTTATAGGCTGCATTCAGCACCACTTTCTGCTGTTTCCAACAATCCAATTCATCCTACTGCTTTTCATTCAGCTATTGACAGTACATTGACTTCATTTTGTAATGATTTTTTAGCTAATAAATGTACAAGACAGCATCCATTTACTCATGAACTGTCCTCTAGATCTTTAGTTTCTCCTTCAACTCAGTTGTATAAATGATGGCATGCTAAATTAGGCCATCCTTCTTTCAATGTACTGCATTTAGTATTGAATAAAATTCACATTCCTTGTGTTCAATCTATGTCTTCATTTTGTGATTCGTGTCATGTTGGAAAACTCCATCAGCTTGCATTTGTTGATTGTCCAATTACAGCAAAGTATCCTTTAGATCTAGCTTATTCAGATCTTTGGGGACCTTCACGTATTATGCCAGTTGAAGTTTTTTGTTACTACATGGTGATAGTTGATGCCTATACAAGGTTTACATGGCTGTACCAAATTGAAGCTTAAATCTGATGCCCTGTCTACATTCAGTACTTTTCATAAGCAAGCTGAAACTAAATTTTCAGCTAAACTTAAAGCCTTTCAATTAGACAATGCTCTAGGGGGTGATTCAAAGCCTTTGTGTCTTACCTTTTAAATAATGGGATACAACTCCGGTTTATTTGCCCTTATACACACCAACAAATTGGTGTTGTAGAGAGGAAACATTGTCATGTTACTAAAATGGGCCTCACCTTGTTGTCACATGCTAAAATGCCTCTCAAATTTTGGGCTGAAGCTTTTCAAATTGCAGTTTCCCTTATCATTTTGCTGCCCTCCGCTCCTCTCAAATTTCATACCCCTTTTGAGCTCGTACATCACAGTAAACCCAATTATCACAATTTGCAGCCCTTTGCCTGTGCCTGTTTTCCCTATATGAGGCCTTACAACAAACACAAGTTTGAGTTTCATTCTACTAAATGTAATCTTCATTGGGTATAATCCTATTCAAGCTGGGTTTAAGTGCCTACATCCATTTGGTCAAGTTTTTGTATCTCGGAATGTTCAATTCAATCCAGATGAATTTCCGTTTTCGGATTTGTTTTACAATTCTTCAAGTGTCTCTAAGTCAGAGTCAAAGGATTTTTCCACGCCATGCCATCAGCCACAATTTTCTTTCAAACGGTCACCAACTTCAGTAGCACCTACTGGTCTTCCCTCCTTTTCAACAAGACATCCAGTTTCTACTTCTTCTATACACTCATCTTCACCTATTGATTCATCCCCTGCTAGTATACCTGTCTCACGACCTACTAGACCTCCTATTATTCGTGCTCCCTCAATTCATCCATTGCAAACTCCGTCCAAGACCAGGCAGCTCTTGCATACTTCTCCTCTTACCTTAGTGGGATCCCTAGAGCCTACCTTAGTTCGTGAGGCCTTGTTAGATTCACATTGGGTTTAAGCTATGCAGGATGGATTTGTAGCCTTGGAACATAACCATACTTGGGAGCTAGTTCTATTTTCCAAAGATATGAACTTAATTGGCTGCAAATGGATGTTTTGAGTTAAATATAAACCTGATGGCTGAATCCTTAAACTAAGGCTTGACTAGTTGCAAAGGGTTTTCATCAAACCCCAAGGATTGATTTTGGTGAGACTTTCAATCCAATGATAAAAGCTCCAACAATTAGGGTGTTATTTACTCTAGTTGTCACCTTTGGATGGGGTATTCAACAAGTTGACGTGAATAATGCTTTTTTGAACGGTGATTTGATTGCATCGGTGTTTATGATGAAGGTAGAGGGGTTTATTCATCCACAGTATCCTAATCATGTTTGCAAGCTTCAGAAGTCTTTATATGGCTTAAAATAAGCACCTCATGCTTGGTATACCAAACTGAAATCTGTTTTATAGTCATGGGGATTTATTAGAGCCATTTTTTATGCCTCATTATTCATCAAGCGGACATCACAGTTTGTCTTGTTGTTTTAGTCTATGTGGATGACATCTTGATCACAGGGTCTGATAATGGTACTCTTAGGGGCTTTATCAAGGATTTGGATACTAATTTTTCTCTAAAAACACTTGACTTACTTAATTATTTTCTTGGTTTTGAGGCTCATAGAAATTTTAAAGGAATTTATCTCACGGAGTCCAAATATACTCTAGACTTGTTGAATAGTGAAATTATGGTCGACTGTAAACCCTGTGATACACCCATGAATTTAGTCGTTCATTTAATTGATGAAGGCGATTGTTTTACTCATCCATCTCCATACAGAACAATTATTGGGTCACTACAATATTTGATTTATACCTGACCTTATATCTCATTTGCAGTGAATAAACTTAGCCAATTCCTATCCTCTTCTAAGCAGCGACACTAGCTGGCCTGCAAGAGACTCCTCAAATATCTTAAATGTACTATCGGATTAGGCTTATTCTTTGCTCCAGCTTCTACTGACCTTCCTTTCGTGGTTTATCCAGACTCTGACCATACTGGTTGTCGAGCCACTAGACGCTCCACAAGTGGGGTTTGTGTTTGTCTTGGAAATAACTTGATTGTGTAGAGTTCTTGGAAGCAACATGTTGTTGCCCGATCAGTAGGGAAAATTAAATATCGAGCCATTACTCAAGGGGTGACTGAACTACTATGGTTAGACTCTCTCTTTACGGAGTTGGACTATAAAAGTGAGCACACACTTATAGAATGGACTGATAACATGGCTGCCAAGAGTATGTCAGAGAATCTAGTGTTTCATTCTCGCACAAAACATATTGAATTGGATGTTCATTTTGTGCTAGAAAAAGTGGAGAACGGATAAGTAGAGGTTCGCTACATTCCTACAGCTAGTTAGCTTGTTGATTTGTTTACTAAGAGTTTACCTAAGGGCAGATTTCAATGGCTATGTGACAAGATTTGTTTGCAGAAGTCACTTACTCAAACAGCAATCACTAATGGATTAGTCAAGGAAAACTCAAGGAGAAGGGAGTCCAATTTTTGGGGGAAATGTGAGAGAACATATCACATGATTTTATGTTGTTTTTGTTTTTATCTTATAGTGTCACATGTTATGTTTTATTTCTGTTAGTTGTTAGTTATATGTTGCTGTTTGTTATTTTTATATCTATGTAAGGCGGTTATACTGTGTCTATATAAATAGCCTTTCTTGCCAGATTCTATTTAGGTTGTTCATTTCTGAATTTTCTTTGAATTAGACAAGCCTCGTTTTCTCTCTACCTAAGACCCTAGCTTGCCTCTGTAATTATGCCCAATTTTTTTTGTTTTCTATTATTTACCAAAAACATATTTTTTTTCCTATGGCTTTCTCCTTAATATTCTTTAATATTTACCAAAACTCATTGTGAATTTACTAAATTATTCAATCTTTTTATTTGTATTTCTTCTCTCTCTCTCTCTCTCTTTTCTGGCTTTGTGTTGCTTTATTGCGCCTATTAACTAGTTTGTGTTGCTATATTGTTCTAGTTAATTTTTTACATCTGTCTAATTGTCTCTTTATTTGTTGAGAAGGACTTGGACATAATAGTGAATGGAAACAAAGAGGAGCATTTTTCATTCTAGTTAATTTTTTACATCTGTCTAATTGTCTCTTTATTTGTTGAGAAGGACTTGGACATACTAGAGAATGGAAACAAAGAGGAGCATTTTTCCTGGTCTGCCAGCAAAGGTGAGCTCTTTTCTCTTGTTTGTGGAAGAAGTATCACATATGCCCTTAAGGCAATGAAATGCTTAAATTTTGTAACTCATAATGAACGGTTTCAGGCCCTGCTACTGATGACATGGTTGTTAATGAGGGTACTTGTGATAAATTCAAAGGAGTTGATGGCATGAGTAATATTGTTGATGATGAACCTGAAATTTTTTCTGATATTGATGATACTGAGGTATGAATCCAAATCCTTTAAAATAATTTTTCTTAAATTTTTTTCTTTGTTTTTTTGATGTGTTGGCGGTGATTAGATCTTGTGTCTACTAGTTGTCCTATTGGGCTATGTTACATGTACGTGGACTATAAGGCATTGTACCAGTGTCAACATGGGAAGACACTGGTGTTGGTACAAAATATGCATTAGAGCCAGCATCACTCCAATCAGCACACCTGGTTCCACTCAATTTATCTCAATAGAAAAACACAGATCTCTGTTCTGCGAACCAAGATGTCGGTTTGTACAAGCCAGATCTGAGTTGTGACGTGAGAACTATACTTACCTGGTTTGTGCCCAGTGTTGGCTTTGATCGCAATATCCTTGCTCTGAACAAGTTCTTGGCCTTCAATGAACATGTTTGGTGGTGCTTCCTGGTGATTACCTTTGATAGCAAGATCTTCTCGACAAGCTTATTAGCTTTAAGCAACTACCACCTCTAGTCTCATTCTCGAAACTCTTAACTCATCTCTAATGTCATGAACATAAGAAGGAAATAAGTTACAAATAACTAATAAATCATCTTTCTTATTGCAGATAGAGTGGACTTTCATTTGGGCTTTTAAAGACAATGAAGCTGAACAGAAAAAAAAAATATTTTTATGATTTAGAAGAGAATATATGTAACTTTTATAATTAAAAAAATATTAATCCACTACAATTTAAATTTCAAATATAAAATGAATTCAAATTTTAAATATACACATAATAGTTATCAATTAATGAATCCTAATTAATCCATAACCTTAATTTTTAGTTATAGAGCTAAACAAGTGTAGGGGTGGGTTAGCGAGATTTATTGTTCTTTATGTCACATTCCTGTATCGTGTCTTATGTTCGGATGCATATTCCATATCCTGAAATTCATGAAATTGACTAGTCTGATCTCTGGATACATACCAATATTTGACACTTGTACCCAAGTCTATGTAACATAGCTCTTGGGTATATACAATCAATTTAAGGGTGCTATGAATTGTTGAAATCTTTTCCCATAATCTAATTATGAAATTAAAGAAATATAGTTTTCACACTGCTCCTATTTTGTTTTTTGTGATCATGTGATTTTAATTTATATGATGATTTCCTAGATGAAGATGACTGCTTTATTGTCGCATTGTGTGCTTTCAGCCAAGTGCATATAGTGGTTCTTTGTTCATTAGTAGTTTGTTGTTTGGTTGTTGCAGGTTGATAGCTACCTTCTCAATGAGCAGGAGAAACAATACAAAAAGACATTATGGGAAATATTGAACAAGGAGTTTGTGGAGGTGATCTAATTGCGTATTGCAATTGATTATTGACTATTGTCGTAGCGTGAATACAAGTGGGCACTTTATATTATTTATTAACCATTTTAGAGGGTATTTTTTTGACTCATAATGAGTAAGCTTCCATAAGAAGCCTTATTGCTAATTTACGTAAAAAACAACTATAATGAAATAGTTATTAATTTCCATATGTTGCACCAAAACCCTTAAATCTGGCAGGCATCTGTCATGAGTCCTAGTCGTTTTCAATATACTATTATGCCTATTGTGTTTGGTGGGTGTAGCCTATCTGGACCGAATGTAACGTGTGCAAGAACTATTTTTTTTTTCCTCGACTGTGACCAGGAGCAAGACGCTAAGGAAGCAGCTGCCAAGAAAGCTTATGAGGCAAATTTTCACAACTATCCAGAGAAAATACAAGCTGCTCAGGAGCTTGCTGCAGCTGCAGCTGCAGCTGTGGCAAAATCTAGAAAGGTAATTTCTCTCTGTTTTCACGGCATTATTATAACTCCCTGTTAATTTGTTACAGGCTTCTTGATGTTTGTGTGAAGCTTTACTAGTTTTGCATTTGTACTTCAAAATTTTCTTATTCTAATAGACTGCTTGACTTGGTTTACATTTTCTTTAGACTTAAATGTGGTTTTTGGGAACTGGCCTTAGTGGGGTGGTAAGGTTCTTTTGTGTCCCAGAGGATTCCCGTCCTAAATGCCTTACCTGGGATGTGCTGCCTACCACAGCCCTTGGATTGTCTTGTCGCACAAATCTTGAATACCCTTCCATGGCTTGTATTTGGTGTACTTTGTAACTTATTCAGTACTTTCATTAAAGTGAGTCATGAATCATCATTAAGTGCACTTTATCCTGACCAAGTTAAGGCTGTGACGCAACATTTATGATGCCAGTTAACTTATAAAAGTGACGTGGACAATACAAATCCTTGCAAAAGTACAAGTGAAAAATTTTATGCCAGATGGCCTTCCTCAGGTTGCCATAAAGTCGTGTATGCATAATGTTGCCATAATAATGTACTTACCTCACTCCAAGCCTCAACTCTTCAGGTCTTCTAGGAACACGTTCTCCACATTCTCCCTTTCTTGGTTTCCCTCACTTTCGCTTTCTTTTTTCTAGCACTCCTCCCACTTTCTCACCTTATACTATAGAGCTTCTCAATCTACAAGTTATGTTGGAGTAAGTGCCTAAAGGGCCTATTTTGTAAGCAAATCAAGGTGATTGACCAGTTGGTGAAGCAACTTGCTAACTATCCATGCCATTTTCAGCCACCTACTCCTATTTTGGTGTTACTCTTCCTTCTTCAATGTGATTAGGGTTTCAGGAAAGAAAAGAAAGAAACAAATGCAAGAGAGAGTTTCTGAATAATGCCTCGATTAATTGATTAATGAATAATAGGACAACTCAATTATTTATATGAGCCTGTCCTCTTACAACTAGACAACCGCTTCTTCTACTCACAACAGAATAACCATCTGACTAACTACTGAACAAATACATCATCATAACAGAATGTAACATAACACATTAACATAACATAGCAGCTATCGTATAGCAATACATCGAAGGTATTAGCACTATGAGCATTTGTTTTCTCTAACATTCCCCCCTCAGTTTGGACCCCCTGGTAGTGGTAGAACTTGATAGCTTAGTCTTATCTGAATTTGAGGAGGTTGTCACATGAGGATAAGTAGGAGAAATAGGAGAAAACTTGAGTCCAAGCTTGTCACATAGAAAAGAGAATCTATCCCTTGGTAGCCCTTTTGTAAAGATGTTAGCCATTTGATGTAGTGTAGGGACATACCGAATCTCAACTTCTTCGTTCTCCACTACGATTAGATTGTCCAAATCCTTGATTTTGAGTAGAAACTCCAGAAGCTCTTTGAAAATTTTTGTCAAATTGATAGTAACACTTGTCGACAATATGGCCTGGTTTACCACACAATTGGCAATACCCTCTTCTTCCAGATTGGCCTCGACCTTTGCCTCCTCTATTCATAAATCCTCCACCACGAAACACAAAACCTCCTCTATTACTATTAACATTACCACTACCAAGTCTAGGCCTGTACGATGCAACATTTACATTCATAGGTGTTGTGAAAACCAAATCAAAATTTACAGATGAAAGAAAAGAAAGAACAAATGCAAGAGAGATTTTCTGAATAATGTCTCGATCAATTGATTAATGAATAATAGAACAGCTTAGTTATTTATGTGAGCCTATCCTCTTATAACTGAACAACTGCCTCTTCTACTTACAACAGAATAACTATCTAACTAACTACTGAACAAATACATAACACATCAACATAACATAGCAGCTATCGTATGGCAATACAGCGAAGCTATCAGCCCTATGAGCCTTTGTTTTCTCTAACATTCAATGCTTAACACCTTGCTTCAGCTCACCATGCTAAGACACCTTTTTCCAAAATACTACAGAATTCTCACAACCTTGTGGATCCTTAATTCCAACTTCTATAATTCTCAATCAAAATAGTAAGAGTTACATATTTATGAACCTCTTATGAAGCCTAGTCAAAAATGATGAAGGTTGCTTGTTGTAATCCTTTAGTGTTAATGTCCACTACTTGATTGTTTCCACAAACAAGTCGAATGAGTTAACATATCCAAAAATATGATTTTTTTTTTAAATTTAAAACGATCACCAAAAAAATTTTACAAAATAAAACTTTTACAGAATTTATTCCCACACTAAAAATCTCGATCACATCACTCCGTGACTTTTGTCAGGAAAAGAGTGAAAGAAAGAAATATAGAACACATGTATTTTTCAAAAAATGGTCTAAATGCAAATACAGTTTATGCTTTGGAAGGAAAAACATAAACTGCAAATGCAATTTATGTTCCTTTTTTTTTTTTTTTCGTGCATACAAAGGATTAACTACAATGTGGTTATGCCTTTTTTTTTTTTTCAAAAAACCATGCTTGTGTTTTAACAAAAATTGTTGCGTGGAATGAGTGACACGGGGAGAGTTTTAGTGAGAATAATTTTAGTTTGAGTTTTATTTTGTAATTTTTCTGTAAATAGTTTTAAATTAAAAAAAAATTCTCGAAAACGCAACAATATAATCCCCCAAATTTAAGCTGAATGTCAACCTTTTACTTGAGTGCAGCTACTTCAACGGTCCCCTCTGGTGGCTCCATCTCTTCAATCCTTCTAACTGTTGATCCATTCAGTCTGCTATTCGTTGACTTTCACCCCTACCCATAAACAATCATTACCAAAGTGAACTTAAGCTACTCTGTCACCTCTACACAAAACCATTCTCTTTTCATGTCCCCAAGCACAATGCCACATGTTTATCCGTGACTCTCATGTACAGACCATGGAAATGTCTTTCATCTGGTATGAATGTCTTCTCAAAAGCAGCTCCAATTTCATGCACTAGACCTTATATGGAGTTATTGAACCTCAGCCTGTTTAAAATACCTGAAGATTATCATATATATATATTTTGGCTAAGTAATACCTGGGGATTATCATGTTCACTGTATATGTTCCTCTTGTTTATCCTATTTGTTTATGTAACAGTATTTCCAATATTTTAAGTGGCTGTTCTGCAGAAGCCTGGCCTATTTGGTTGTTATTATGGTTTTGAGGTAGGTTTTACAATTATCATTTGGATATTTCTGGCTGGTTATAATACAGTGTTTATTATGTCTTATTCGACTTCTTAGTACTTTTTTATATTTTGACTCTGGTAGTTGTTACTCTTTAAATATATTTAGTATGTGCCTGACATTAAAGTCTTTAGATTCTTACTGTTTGTTACGTTCCTCCTACACCAACTTGTCAACTGTGTTTTCCCTCCTTGTTCTAGACATATCATCTGTCTTTTGGACTTGGCTGTTATCTGTTGTTTAATCTATTTCCTACACATCTTGTTTTGCAGGAGCAACAACAGAAACGAGCTGCAGAAGCCAGGAATTTGGGTCCTGCTCAAACTGCTGCGGAAGCCACCCTCAAAATGTTAACTAGGAAGGTACATTAATTCTATAAATAGTTGAGGACTTAGGACTGACTTAAAAAATTAATGCAATTCCAAAACTGTTATTAAGGATCAGATTCTCACAGAGTGAGCAGCAGGTGCTGCATGGTGCTAAAACAGTAACTAGTCTAAATTAATAGATTGTGAATGGAACGGGGTGCTAGATATGAAAAAAGTAAACCAATAATGGAGTAGTATCAAAGAGAGACACCTTAAAAGGGGTCTCCTCTCCTATCTATATCTAAATGACATAAAAAAGCACATATTGTTGGCACATCAAGACACATGTTAAATGGCATGCCGAACGGATTAAACATGTTAACTAAGTGTTAAATATGCTGTGTGCAATGTTTAATGATGGTGCTTAGTTATAGTAGGGCATATTTTCTTTAAGTTGGAATGGAATGCGTAATTCTTGTGTGTTTTGAGAACTGTGGATGTTGATTATGATATTTTACTCTTGTGTTTAGTTTTGATGATCTTGTGTTTAGTTTTGATGATGAAAAATTTCAAATGTATTTTTTTCTCAATCAAAGCATATGGTTTGGAAACAAAAATCAATTTCAAAGTGCTTTGATCTATGATCTTTTATATTAGTTGGAGATTAGCATAAACAAGTTTTACGATCTAAAAAGAATCTCCTTGAAATCGTTGGTCAAAACAATTCTAAGGCAAAAGACCAACTAGAACATGTTTTTGAAAGTGTGTTCATTTTAGAAAACTATCTCTTGGTATTTTGATATCTAATATCTCTTGGAAATGAAATGGTTTTGATAAATGTCTATATGAATGGTTTTTGATAAATGTCTATATGAAAATCAATTTCTACTATGTGGATTATATGAATGAGAAAATGAATTTTTAGTATATAAGCTTTGAAGCAAGATATGAAAACTTATAGAAGAAATATTGAGTATGGTTGAGAGTGATTTGAAAAACTTGCTTGTTGAGAGTGATTTGTTTCAAAATATACTTTTGATAATCTCAACTTGCTTTCAAGATAATCAAAATGAGGTTTTAAAAGAATCGAATAAGGATGTATTGAAAATTCAAGTTTTTCTAAAGAATAGTCGACTATCAGGTTCATTCTGTTGACTATGCTTCAAAATAGTCGACTATTTTTGATGTTCTGTCGACTATTTAAGCATCTGTCGACTATTTTAGCATCTGTCGACTATCGAGTAAAAATAGTCGACTATGCCTTTTGATCTGTCGACTATTTTTGTTCATAAGTTCCAAAAATTTCTTCATATCTCAGCATCTGTCGACTATTGGAATGTGTCTGTCGACTATTGAAATTTTGTGTTATAAAATAGTCGACTATTCATTTTGTCTGTCGACTATTTCTTGCTTTAGTTGTAAAAATAGTCAACTATATATTTCTTCTGTCGACTATTTCTTTTTGCAGAAAGTTCCAACGGCTATTTTTTCAAATCCCAACGGCTCCAAACGGCTATATTTCTCTTCAACTTCGTGGGACACTTATATATACATGTCATAGATGATCAAGAGGAGACTAATGGACGGAAACGAGATGATCTAGAATTTGGAAATCATTTTATTTGAGCTTACAGTGTTCTCTGTGCTTTCAATTTTATATTTTTCTATGCAAGGCTTCGTTCTATCATTGTAAATCTATTCTTAAGCCTAGTTTTCATTGTGAGAGAACTTGTGACTAAGAGTGTTAACTCTTAGCTTCTCTCTTTCATTTGTATCGTTGTTATTTTCCTAGCTTGTGTAGCTAGAGGGCCCATTTGAGTGGGAGGTTGTAATTCCTAGTCTTGGACTAGAGGACCTACTTGGTTTAAGTAGGGGGTCTTAGTGGATGGTTTGAAAAATCCTTAGTGAGGAGCTAAGGTAGTGGATTAGGCTTGGGTTAAGCCGAACCACTATAAATCATTTGTGTTCTTCTCTTGTGCTTGTGGTTTTATTTCATTTATTATTTCAAGCAATTCAATAATCCCCACTTGCATCGAATTTTCCATCAAAAGGATTTCAAAGTTTTAAATCAAGTTTTTAAAATCACCAATTCACCCCCCCTCTTGGTGTGTGCCATAGAACCTACCTGTTCTAACAATTGGTATCAGAGCCTAACTCCCTGTTTCAAGGTTTAACAACCTAAGGAGAGATCCATGGCTCTTAAGGAAGGTTATTCTACAAATGTGGCACCGTACTTTGATGGTTCTTATTATGATTTTTGAAGAAAAAGGATTTGTATTTACTTGCAATCTATTGATTTTAATTTGTGGTATATTGTAGAAAAAGGATTTGTTTCAAAACCAAAATCCGTTTGGAGTGAAGATGATAAAAATAGTTTTGTTTTAAATATCAAAGCTATGAAAATTTTGCATCAAGCTTTACTGGAAAATGTTTATGCAAAAATTTCTAAGTGCTCTAGTGCTAAAGAGATATTGAGTACTCTTGATTCATTATATCTCTCTGACAAGTCTTGTGAGCATGTTGATGAAAATTTACAGGTTAAAAATTTATTGAATCATCAACAAATAGAGGAGAAAGAAAGTTCCCATACCTCTAGTGAAGAAAGCTCAAACACGTGCCTCATGGTAAATGAAGAAGAGGAGGTAACCTCTACTTCTACTGTCAATTTTAATGATTGTAATGATATTGAAAATGATCATGAGTCTAGTTCTTCGTATGCTTATGTTGATGATAGTGAGAATGATTTTTCAAATGAAGAGTTATTGAATGCTTTGAATGATTTATATGAAAATTTTGAAAATCTATGTTTGAAAAATAAAACTGTTAAAAAGAAATTAGATTTACTGTCAAAAGAATTGGAAGTTTTAAAATCTAAGAATGAATATTTGATTACTTCCAATAAAGAATTTTTAAAGGAAAAATTTTTGGAAGAATTTGAATTGAAATCCTCGAACAGTGCATTAAATGAGAAATCCATTTTAAAAGAGGAGATTTCAAATTCTTATGATCATGAAATAGGTGTTCAAAATTTTATTAGTCAAAGAGCTAATGTCAAAAGCTCACCTTCACACACCTCTCATGATATTAAATGTTTTTATTGTTGCAAGAAAGGCCACATTGCATTTTGTTTTCCTTTTAAAAGGAAATCAACTAGTGGTCCTAATTTGAAATGGATTCCTAAGGGAACTAAGGTGTCTACTGTTTCCAATATTAAACCCTAAGGATCCAAGTATGTTTTGAAACCTAAAAATGATCATTTTAAGAGGAATGTGCATAAGGATAAAAGGAAAATGAATTTCAAACGAAAACCCTTTGCTACACATCCTAGTCTTTGGTATCATTTTGAACATAAAGGTTTCATAACAAAACATCCACATAAGCTAAAACAAGTTTGGGTTCCTAAGGAGGAGCTCTATGCTAACATGGGTGAACCCAAGGTGGTTTGGGCACCAAAAGCTTGTGGATAGTGTTTATGTAGGTTGCTTGACATCCAAATGAACTTTAAAGAGAAATCTTTATGGATGGATCAAGCATGAAGGAAGGAGGAAGTGGACAAGAAGATCACTCCTCATTTTGCCAACCAAGTGTAAGAAAGATTTTATTAATCAAAATCTTGGTGGTATGCTTCTATCCCTTAACTCCCTATGCTTATTAGTTCTTGATAAAAATGAATGATATGCTTGCACTCTATTATGTTTTGATATGTGCATTGAGTGAGGGAAGAACGAAGTTTGTTGATATATGCTAGAAATACTTTCTTGATAAATGCTCCTATGCATAACCTAGCTAGCATAAGTCAATTATGTGATAAAGATATGAAGTATGCTTTAATGATAATTCATGTGAAAATATCTTGTCACAAATAAAATAAAGATCATAGAAAATAGGATAGAATTTGTGCATAGACTTATTCTTGTCTAGTATAAGAGAAATGTCCAGTATAATCCATATCTCAAATATTTATCTATGGCATAATAGACTAAGTCATGCAAATATGAATATGCTCCTATAATCTATCCAAACATGATCTTGTTGAGAAATTGCCTAAAGCTTAAATATGAAAAATATTTGTGAGGCATCCATGAAAGGCTAACAAATAAGTATATCATTTAAGCCTTCAAAACTTGGCTATGTCATAAAAGACTAGGTCATGTGAGCATGAATGTTGTTGACTATCTATCCAACATGATCTTGTTGAAGAATTGCCCAAGCTCAAATATTGAAAAGACCACATTTGTGGTATAGGTATGAAAGGCAAACAACTAAGTGTAATTCTTAAACCTTCAAATGAAGTCTCAACCTCTTAGTCTCCAAACCTACTTCGTTTAGATCTTTTTAGACCTAATGAGAACCCAAACCATAGATAGAAAACCTTATGCTCTTGTCATTGTAGATGACTTGTCTAGATTTACTTGCTAATGTTTCTTGCATATAAAAGTGATATTTAGGTCATTTGAAATATTTTCAAGAGACAAAAATATATGTATTTCAGAAATTAAAAGCAATCGTGGGGAAAATTTTGAAATGAGCAATTCAAACACTATTGTGAAGAAAAATGATATTGGTCATATTTTTCTAGTGCTAGAACAAAATGAGGTAGTTGAAAAGAAAGATAGATCTTTACAATAAATGGCTAGAATTGTGCTATGTGATAAAATTCCTTTTTAGTCTAAGCCATTAACACCTCATGCTATATGTTGAATAGGATTTCTATAAAGCCTATCTTAAAGAAAACCCCTATGAGTTATAAACCAAATATTTCATATTTTCATATTTTTGGTAGTACATGTTTTATCCTTAACAATGGTAAAAACTCTTTAGGAAAGATTTGATGTTTAGAGTGATGAAAGAATTTTCTTAAGATATTCTACTCAAAGTAAAGCATATAGAGTATTTAATTATAGAACTCTAACTGTAGAAGAATCTTTTCTAGTTATAGTTGATGAAGTGAGATAGTGTTAAAGATTCAATTCCTAGTGAAGATTGTGATTTAATGTTAATGTTTAATGAAGAAAACATAGTCCATGAAAAGAAAGAACAATCATTTTCAAAAGGAAAAATTTGTAGAGAAATGACATTATTGGAGATCCTTCCAAAGGTATTAGGACAAGGGCATCCATTATAAATGAATGAAAAGTTGCAACCTTCTTATCTCAAATAGAAATATCATAAACAAAAACTTTATTTTGAAACCTCTTTGTTTATATTTCAAAACTTGTCTCTCTGTATTTCAAATCTAAGTTTATTACTTGCAAAAAGGGATTGTCTTTATACGGTTGATACCTCATCGTGCCATTTCAAGGTCTTGAGGTTTAACAAAGCCGTGGCCTTCACCGGTGACATTCCTTCATTTGAAAAAGATTTAAAAAAAAAAATTATTATTATTCTTTTCAAATTTTCCACCCTCTTATAAAAATTCTTATTTCCATTCTCAAACCAAATGGGTGTTTAGAAAAGGCTAGATTAGTATCTTAAGAGTTTAGTCAAGAAAAAGGGGAAGATCATGATGAAACCTATGCTCCCATAGCAAGACTAGAATCCATAAGAATGTTGTTGGCATTGCATGCCACAAATCTTTTAAGCTACATAAAGAATGTCAAGAGTGCATCTTTAAATGGTTATAAATGAGAAAATGTGTTGCTTTATTTCTCAAATAGAACCCAAAAATATTAAGGAAGCTCTAATGGATGAAAATTGGTTTATGGCTATGCAAGAAGGGCTAAATAAATTTGAAAGAAGTGGTGTATGCAATTGGTTCCAAGACCTAAAGATCACCCAATCATAGTAACCAAAAGGGTCTTATAAACAAAATTAGAATTGAATCTAGATTAGTAGCTAAAGGGTACAATCAAGAAAAATGAATTAAGTATAATGAGTCTTATGCCCTCATAACTAAGTTAGAAGCATTGAGAATATCATTGGCATGTGCATGTCATAAGAAGTTTAAGATATTTCAAATGAATATTGAAAGTGCATTTTTGAATGGTTAAAAATGAGGAAGTATATGTAGATAAATTCTCTTGGTTTTGAGAATTCTCAATGAAAGGATCATATGTTCAAATTTTCAAAGGAAGTATATTGTTTAAAACAAGCCCTAAGTCATGATATGAAAGTCCTAGCAAGTTTATTCTAGAGGAAAATCTAAAAGAGGACAAATAGATAAAACATTGTTTCTAAGCCTGATAATAAGGACATTTTATGAATTTACAAATGATTTATGCAGCATCTTCAAATAAATCCCTATGGAATCAAAGTTGCCAATCTAATGCAAAGGGAACTTGAGATAAGTATAGTATAAAGAAGATGAAGGGATCCTTATGTCTAAGCAAACATTATATCTTCTTAAGAAATTTAATATTTTCGAAAAGCTGCATCTCAAAAGAATAGTACATCAAGCCTAGACAATTATGAGAAATGCCAAATGGTGGAAAATGAGCTATATAGAAATATGATTGGACTTTTACTACATTTGATAGCAACTAGGACGAACATCATGTTTAGTGTTTGCCTATGTGCTAGACTTTAATCCAATCCTAAGAAATCCCATTTTGGAGGCAAAATAGCTAAAAAGAACACTAGTGATCCATATCAAGTTTTAAGAAAATTCCTAGTGTCTTTGTTTAGAAGAAAGTGAATTTCCATTTTATTCTCTTTCACTAAAAGTGAATATGTAGTTGCTCAAATCTTATGGATGGAACAAAAAGACTATGGCATAAATCCCCACAATATTCCAAATCAAATGTGCCAATACAAATGCTATAGCCCTAGCAAAAATTCAAGGAATCTTGCTTAAAAAGAAAATATCAATTGGTATCATGTCCAAATCTATTGGAAATCATTTTCTAGATAAATCCCTATCAATCCTTGAGTTCTAGTGATTTTATTTGAAGAAGTTTCGAAACATCATATCATTCTATTTCGAAACCTTTGATTCAAAGAAGTTTAGATCCTTCATGTCTTTCAAATCTATCATTGGTTAAATCAAAGGGCTTCGCCGCCAATTTCTTAGATCTCAAAAAATTGATAAATGATATATTCTTGATGGCATATAGTATTCATGTCTTGAATCATTTATAATGCTATTTTTCTGGTATGAAATAGCTTGATTATCTTTGTGTGACAAATGAATACTTGAGTATAAAATCACGCTTTATTTGCTAAAGGATCATCTTGCTTCTTGAAGTTATCTATATGTAATGATCCTATGTGATTACAAGTATGGCTAATATTATCAAAAGACAAATGTATGTTCTTAAAGCCTATCCTTAATATGTCTTGCATTAAATTTGCCATAACTTGTTTAGATTTATGTTTTTGGATGACCACTTATTCTTTGAATATATATGTGAGTGCATGTGGTTCATTCCTCAAATTTATGATCATTGTTATATTTTACTCCTGTGAAAATCATTTGAATTGAGACAAATTACTATTCTATTTTTATATGAAAAATGTCTTTATATCTTAAAACCTCCCGTATAAGTTTAAGGGGGAGTCTTTTTCAAAGAGAGTCTTTCTATTTGCTTGAAATGATTTATTTCACTCCTATATTTATCATTTAATGTATATGCCTCTTATATGACGAATGGCTATGCATTTGATCTAGTGCTTTGATTGTTTAAATATGAGTGATTTCTTTGAAAGATATAGATTAGCTCTGATATGATCATGAGTTCGCAATATGGTATGAAAATTCTTTTTTGGCATCTCATGAAATTTTTTTATATATATATATATGACGTGCTCAAAAATTATGTTTGATATTAACAATGTCATCTTAAGGAGGAGCTATCTCTAGTTTTGAAAACTATCTTTACTTGATTATGTTTATCTCCAATTCCTTTCTATTGAAAAGATTTTGGCTTAAGGGGGAGATTATCTATTTTAAGATTTGTGAAATCGTTTGAAATGTTTTTATTTCAAAATGAAGTTTTTCAAACTATCATTGGGGGAGAGTTTAGAAGGGGGAGAGAGATTATCTTTTGATTCCAGGAAGAGTCCATTTTTTCAAAAGACTTACCTTTTTTGATTTATGACAAAAAGGGGGAGAGATATATGTTGAAATTGATTTTAAGTTTTGTCATCATCAAAAAGGGGGAGATTGATATTTTACTCTTGTGTTTAGTTTTGATGATCTTGTGTTTAGTTTTGATGATGAAAAATTTCAAATGTATTTTTTTCTCAATCAAAGCATATGGTTTGGAAACAAAAATCAATTTCAAAGTGCTTTGATCTATGATCTTTTATATTAGTTGGAGATTAGCATAAACAAGTTTTACGATCTAAAAAGAATCTCCTTGAAATCGTTGGTCAAAACAATTCTAAGGCAAAAGACCAACTAGAACATGTTTTTGAAAGTGTGTTCATTTTAGAAAACTATCTCTTGGTATTTTGATATCTAATATCTCTTGGAAATGAAATGGTTTTGATAAATGTCTATATGAATGGTTTTTGATAAATGTCTATATGAAAATCAATTTCTACTATGTGGATTATATGAATGAGAAAATGAATTTTTAGTATATAAGCTTTGAAGTAATATATGAAAACTTATAGAAGAAATATTGAGTATGGTTGAGAGTGATTTGAAAAACTTGCTTGTTGAGAGTGATTTGTTTCAAAATATACTTTTGATAATCTCAACTTGCTTTCAAGATAATCAAAATGAGGTTTTAAAAGAATCGAATAAGGATGTATTGAAAATTCAAGTTTTTCTAAAGAATAGTCGACTATCAGGTTCATTCTGTTGACTATGCTTCAAAATAGTCGACTATTTTTGATGTTCTGTCGACTATTTAAGCATCTGTCGACTATTTTAGCATCTGTCGACTATTTTTGTTCATAAGTTCCAAAAATTTCTTCATATCTCAGCATCTGTCGACTATTGGAATGTGTCTGTCGACTATTGAAATTTTGTGTTATAAAATAGTCGACTATTCATTTTGTCTGTCGACTATTTCTTGCTTTAGTTGTAAAAATAGTCAACTATATATTTCTTCTGTCGACTATTTCTTTTTGCAGAAAGTTCCAACGGCTATTTTTTCAAATCCCAACGGCTCCAAACGGCTATATTTCTCTTCAACTTCGTGGGACACTTATATATACATGTCATAGATGATCAAGAGGAGACTAATGGACGGAAACGAGATGATCTAGAATTTGGAAATCATTTTATTTGAGCTTACAGTGTTCTCTGTGCTTTCAATTTTATATTTTTCTATGCAAGGCTTCGTTCTATCATTGTAAATCTATTCTTAAGCCTAGTTTTCATTGTGAGAGAACTTGTGACTAAGAGTGTTAACTCTTAGCTTCTCTCTTTCATTTGTATCGTTGTTATTTTCCTAGCTTGTGTAGCTAGAGGGCCCATTTGAGTGGGAGGTTGTAATTCCTAGTCTTGGACTAGAGGACCTACTTGGTTTAAGTAGGGGGTCTTAGTGGATGGTTTGAAAAATCCTTAGTGAGGAGCTAAGGTAGTGGATTAGGCTTGGGTTAAGCCGAACCACTATAAATCATTTGTGTTCTTCTCTTGTGCTTGTGGTTTTATTTCATTTATTATTTCAAGCAATTCAATAATCCCCACTTGCATCGAATTTTCCATCAAAAGGATTTCAAAGTTTTAAATCAAGTTTTTAAAATCACCAATTCACCCCCCCTCTTGGTGTGTGCCATAGAACCTACCTGTTCTAACAGATTACTGTTTTGATCTGTAATTTTATTTTTCATCAACCTAGTGCACATGGCTCCCCCTTTGTGAGGGATGCATCCACATGCAGCCTTCCTTTGTTATTTTGCTAAAAGGCTGTTTTTACAACTCAAACTTGTGAACTTTCATCTATGATATGGTCTTTCTATGATGGATGTAATAACACTTGTTTGAGTTATATGGTTATAGTCTAGGGTTAATTCTATGATAGAGCCCATGGCCCATTGTATTTGTATATATATATAGGTGTATAGTCTATGGATTTAATTAAGTGGTTTTATACATATTAAAAGTTAGGTTTATTTCCTAAGCTTCACATGGTATTAGAGCCAAAATATAAACCCTAGTTTTTTAATACAAACCCTAGCAGCCACCATACAAACCCTAGCCGTCGCCGTCGCTGCCGTCCACATCACCGACGAACACCGTCGGTCGCGTCACCATCAACCGCCGCATCCTGTCGTGCCACCACCGTCGCCGCCCACTGCGTTTCTACCACGCGCGCTACTGGTCAGCTGCGGGTCTTCACCATCCGACCATCGATTGCGCACACCACCACCGCCATTGTGTTCGCCGGCCTCCAATCTGTTGAACCTCGGAGGATTGTCGTCGTTGTCGTCGCCATGCGCCGCCTCTCTCGCACTGTTCACGGAGACGTTTTTGTTCCGATCTCTCTCACCAGTGCTCCGATCGCAACGCCGTATTCACCATTGGACTCGCCTCCTTCAGTCCATCCCAACCCAGGTGGTTTCGTCGCCATCCGCTGCCATCCGCGACCGCCAGTCACCGGCATCCGCCATCTGCCGTCGCTCCAGCGCATCTATTCTCTGTGCTGGATCATCCAGCCTTTATTTTTTGGTTTATTTCACCCTTTGGTTTCAGATTTGTTGATCTTGTAGGGCTCCTTTTTATCCAACATGGATGGTACAAGTAAATTTGGCTCCTTTTCTGGTATTTTGTCTCCCTCTCCAGCTATTGCTACTGAGAAGTTGATGGGTAGTTCCAATTATATCTCTTGGTCCAAGGCGGTTGAACTATGGTGTATGGGTCAAGGCTTACAGGATCATCTAACTACCAAGGCCGAGAATGTGACCACAAACAAACCCGAGTGGCAGAGAGCTGATGCTCTGTTGTCCAGTCTCCTGTGGCAGTCAATTGATCCCTCTCTTCATTTGATCTATACTAACTATACCACGTGCTGTGAATTGTGGGCTCAGACCAAGGTGTTATACACTAATGACATTCAACGCTTGTATTCCGTGGTGTCTAATTTGTTCAGTTTATGGCAATAGGGTTTGACTCTTCCTGATTTTCTTGGTCGGATGGCCTCTATTAAAGCTGAATTTAACTCCTTGTTACCTGTTGGTAAGACTGCTGCAGAGGATCTAGCTCAGCAGGATAAGTTCTTCATGGTGTGTACTCTTGCTGCCATTGGTCTTGAGCTTACTCCTGTTCGTGATCAAATTCTTGCTAGTCCTACTGTACCTACTATAGATGAAGTGTATTCTCGTCTTCTTCAGGTTTCATCTGTTTCTACGATGCCTCCCTCTTCTGCAGGTGATCATTCAGTCATGGCTTCTTAGGTTCATAGCAGTGGCGAACAGGGCTGAGATTGTGGTAATCGAGGCAAACGCCCCTAGTGTAACTATTGTCACAAGTGGGGGCATACTATGGAACAGTGTTTTAAGTTGCATGGCCGCCCTCCTCGTGTTAATGTTGCTCATGCTGATGGTTCTCGATCTGAGTCCTTTGATGGTCATCCACCGCAATCTGTCATTCTCACTAGGGCTAACTATGATGAGTATTTCAAGTATAAGACGTCCCAGCAAACCTCATCCATAGTTGCTTCTGTCGCCCACTCTAGTAATTCCACTGCCTGTCCCGCTCAGTCATCCTCTTTGGGACCATGGGTCCTAGACTCAGGTGCTTCTAACCATATCTCTGGTAATCCCCATTTGTTCTCTCATTTTACTAATTCTATTTCTTTACATTTTGTAACATTAACCAATGAGTCCAAAGCGGTTGCTAAAGCTATTGGCACTGCCAAACCCTTACCTTCTTTGCCTTTAGATTTTGTCCTTTATCTTTCTCATTATCCCTTTAATTTTGTCTTTGTTAGTAAACTTACGTGTGCCTTAAATTGTTCTATCACCTTTGATGATCATTCTGTTACTATCCAGGATCGCGGTACGGGACAGATGATTGGCGTCGAATGTGAGTCGCAGGGTCTCTATCATCTCAACCTTCCTGCATCGCCTATTGCTTGCTCGGTGACTGAGTCTCCTGCTCTTCTCCACAATCGTTTGGGACATCCCAGTTTGGCTAAGTTTCAGAAGATGATCCCTAGTTTATCTAGTTTGTCGTCTTTTCATTGTGAGTCTTGTTGTAACGCCCCGCTCCCACTTACGGGTGTTACTCGTGAACAATTATCCGAATTGTCCACCTGCCCGGTCTTTGATGAAGGGCGGACCATGTTTCAAGAAGAAACGCCCTAGGTGGGAACTAGGCTCGTCCTTCCCTTCGTTGAATCCCAGGATTCACTAGCAGAATTGGGCTTTAGCCACACCGCATTGGCTATAAAGAAAATCTCCTTCAGGCGCCCAATCGCCATTTTCTCATTTTATTTAATTCTTTTCTATCGAAGAATTTTATCGGGCTCCAAAAAAATCACCATTTAAACCACTCCATTGATGGATCACCAAATTTTGGAGGAAAAACTCATCATTTTCAAATTTTTAAATTTTCGGCCTTTTCTCCAAAATGCCCGAAAAATTCATTTATTTTGAAAATTCCTCCGGGGCCCAAATTCAATTAAGAAATGCCCCAAAATTCCCCAATTTTTCCAATTTTTTTAAAAAAATTGGCCGGCGGGGCCCCGCTGGCCGCAGGCCGCGCGGGCTGGCCGCGCATGCCGCGCGCGGCCCTCCCGCGCGCGCGCCTGCGCGGCTGGCTGCGAGCGCGGCCGCCTTGCGGCCTGCTACAGCAGCCAGCTGCTGGCTGCTCTTTCACTTCATTTTTTTTTTTCTCTTTTTTTTTTTTTTTAGCTTCTCAACTCCCAATTTTCCAGAAATTTCACACACCTCCAAATGCATCAAATCCTCCACTTTTCTCATTGTAAGGCCTTATTTCTCAAACAACCCTTCTTAATCTTTATTTATTACAACATACCTTAACAATGAGACTTACATCACAACTTAGGCTTCAAATGCCATAAGCCAACATCTCATCTTAATATAAAATCAAATACTCTCAAGATATGCAATACACATATGATCTTAGGCTTTAACCAACCATTAATAATCAAGTTAATTTACATCTCATGACTCAAACACAATAACATAGGCTTCCATAAGCCATAACCTACACTTGAATCTTCTTTCCAAGCTTCCACATGCCATTCCACCATTTCCTTTACTTTACCATGCTTTCACAACCTACATGTGAGGGTAAAAACCTCATGAGCTATTAAGCTCAATAAGGGTGCATATGCAAAGTAAATACAAGCATAACAAGTCTATGTAATAACAAATACATGCAAGTATGGTTAGGTCATTCCATCCTCACAACCCAACATGGTTTGAGGCATCAACCTACCACTTCTTTCCCACTCCCATGGCCATAGGTCTCATGTACAAGTAAAGCATGCAAAAAGATACATAAAGATTTATGCAACCTACTTACAATGCAATGCAAGGCCTCCACCACTTGGGGCCATCCCTTACATCATTCTTCTCTTTGAATCTTTAAAATCTCCTTGCTTCATTGCCTTCAACCTTTGTTCTTTCTCAAGAACCTCTTCTTTTCTTTGAAGTTTCAAGAATCACTTAGCTTCATTTTCCCACTCTTCTCCTTAAGAGCTCATTCTTCCTTTCTTCATTTATTTCTTCCATGAGAGACTTCTTCATATCTCTCTTCTTTCTTCCTTCTTCATTTCTTTCTTCTTCTTCGAAGACAACTCTTCCTTCCTCTCATTTTCTTTCTCTCTTTGAAATGGCAAAAACTTGAGACAAGGGCTTACTTTCCCTTTAAATACTACCCTTGTCTTGAAATGTCAATTTCAAGACTTGATCTTAGCCCTTGATTTCCATTTGCTTTTTGTAAGAAAATCCCAACCACACAAGAAAGCACAATCCATGTGCTTTGGTCTTGATTACTCTCATCCATTGGATTTCCTTTGTCTTTACAAGACTTCATCTCCACCATTAAAAGAAAGCACACTTTTATTAGGATGGCAATCCATGCCATTTCTTCTCTTTAAATCCCCACCATAGGATTTATTCTCTAATTCAAGAATACATCTCATCCATTGAATTTATATTTATTTCCCATTTAAATTAATCTCCCCATTTTCACTCATAAATGAGTGACTAATTTCCATTTCTTTCCCATTTAAATTAATGGGACTAATTTCACATCCATCACACTTGAGAGACATAAATAATTTCTTTCCCATTTAAATTAATGGGACTAATTTCCAACATCACATTTGAGAGACATAAATACTTTTTTTCCCATTTAAATAACTCTCATTATTTTCCAAGGCATTAATGATGACCATTTACCATTTTCTTTTGGATTTTCTTTAATCCATATTATCATGCCTCTTATTAAATGCTTGAAAGACTATTTAACATTTCTTTTGCATTTAATTAATTCCTTCTCCAACTCATAAATCCACATATATAATTTCTCTTAAATTTCCAAGATTATGCCAAGTGTCACTCTAAGACACAAACTTGGCTTCCAATTCTTTATCTTGGTCCTCCATGTGGCATTACCACATTAATTCATTAACTTAGGGAAAATTTAATTATTCTCCTCAAATAATTTAATATTCACCATTTTCCCTATTTCCAAAATTAATTTCCTTCATGGAATCTCTCTAAAATTCCCAAATACTATTTGTGAATTTATTAATCCCACATATCTCTTCATAAATACCAAATTGGGATTTTTATTCACTTACACACCTAATTCCACATAGGAATTATTTTTAATTTATCGAAATACCCTTTTATTGGATTTCTCTATCCAAATTACCAAATTACCCTTCTCATGGGCATTCTCAATCTCAAGGATCATCACTTCCTCAAGGGCATTTTTGGAAGTTTACTTACTTCCTTTCCTATTCTCTTAACACCGGTTACACCGGGTGTTACACTTGTCAACTTGGAAAACAGTCTCGCACTTCTTTTCCAAAGCGTGTCAATAATCGGGTTGTGTTCCCCGTTTGCTCTAGTTCATTCTGATGTCTGGGGTCCTAGTCGTGTCATGTATGTTTTGAGTTTTCAATATTTTGTAACGTTTATTGACGATTATTCTCGTTGCACATGGTTATATTTAATGAAAAATTGTTCTGAGTTATTATCAATTTTTGAATCCTTTTGTGCTGAAATCAAAACGCAATTTCATACCTCTGTCCAAGTATTGCTCAATGATAATGCCCCTGAGTATTTTTCTATTCCCTTTACTACCTTTATGTCTTCTCAAGGGATCTTGCATCAGTCGTCTTGTGCATATACACCACAGTAGAATGGAGTTGCTGAGTGTAAAAACAGACATTTGATTGAAACTGCTCGCACTCTTATTCTACATCATCATGTCCCCTTTTGCTTTTGGGTTGTGCTGTCCTTGCTGCTTGCTATCTTATTAACAGGATGCCCTCATCGGTTCTTCATCACCAGATTCCTCACTCTCTCTTGTTTCCTGATCAACCATTATATATTCTTCCTCCATGTGTCTTTGGTTGCATCTGTTTTGTCCATACTCTCACCTTCAGAAGGGTTATCGGTGTTATTCTCTTGACACTCGCTGCTATTTTCTTTCGACAGATGTTACCTTCTTTGAGTCGTCTCCTTTTTACTCTTCGCCTCATTCCGAGTGTCAACCCATTTCTGAGGCCATCCCTCTTGCCGCGAGTCCTCCTACTCCTATTCTCCCTGTTCCTTCTTCTACCCCATTGCAGGTTTATCATCGGCATCATCAGCCTCGGTCTCCTCCCGGTGGAGATGTTGCTCCTGCGCCTTCTCCCGCATCTCTTACTACTTCAGCGACTCCTGCTGCCTCACATCCTGCTCCAGTCTCTCCACTTGCCGCGGTCTTGTCTTCTGAGGATTTGCTTCCTATTGCCCTTCGGAAAGGTACCCGTTCTTCTCACAATCCTCACCCCATTTATAATTTTCTTAGCTATCACCGTCTCTCGTCTCCTTTTTGTGCTTTTGTGTCTTCCTTATCCTTTGTTTCAGTACCTAAGACTGTTAGTGAGGCACTTGCTGATCCAGGGGTGGCGACAAGCAATGGTGGATGAGATAACTGCTTTGCATTCCAACGGTACTTGGGATTTGGTTCCTTTACCCCTAGGAAAATCTCTTGTTGGCTGTCGATGGATCTATACTGTCAAGGTGGGTCCTGATGGGCAGGTTGATTGCCTCAAGGTTCGTTTGGTTGCCAAAGGGTATACTCAAGTTTATGGCCTTGACTATGGTGACACTTTTTCCCCTGTTGCTAAGATGTAATCTGTGCGTTTGTTTCTCTCTATAGCAGCTATGCGCCACTGGCTGTTGTATCAACTGGACATTAAGAATGCTTTCTTGCATGGTGAGCTTCAGGAAGAGATTTATATGGAGCAACCTCCTGGGTTTGTTGCTCAGGGGGAGTCTAGGCAGGTTTGTAAACTGTATCGCTCACTGTATGGGTTGAAGTAGTCTCCTCGAACCTGGTTTGGTCATTTCAGTGCTGTTATTCAAGACTTTGGTATGACTCGTAGTGAGTCTGATCATTCGGTTTTTTATAAACACACATCACAGGGGAGGTGTATATATTTGGTTGTCTATGTGGATGATATTGTTATTATCGGTGATGATCAGGATGGTATTATTCAGTTGAAGAAACATCTTTTCCATCATTTTCAGACTAAGGACTTGGGGTTACTTAAATACTTTCTTGGCATAGAAGTTGCTCAGTCTAGTTCTGGTATTGTTATCTCTCAACGGAAGTATGTGTTAAGACATTCTAGAAGAAACTGGGATGCTTGATTGTAAACCTATAGATTCTCCTATGGACTCTAATGTAAAGCTCTTACCAAGACAGGGGGAGCCTCTTGCTGATCCTGGAAGATATCGCAGGTTAGTCGAAAAACTTAATTATCTCACTATCACTCGCCCAGATATTTCTTTCTCAGTCAGTGTTGTCAGTCAATTTTTACAGTCTCCTTGTGATAGCCACTGGGATGCAGTAGTCCGGATTCTCAAGAACAAGAAGGGAGCTCCCGGTAGAGGACTATTGTATGAGGATAGGGGTCATACTTGAGTAGTCGGATATTCTGATGCTGATTGGGCAAGTTCTCCTTCTGACAGACGGTCTACTTTAGGATATTGTGTTTTGGTTGGAGGAAACCTAGTATCTTGGAAAAGTAAGAAGCAGGAGGTTGTTACTAGGTCAAGTACCGAAGCAAAATATCGTGCTATGGCCTTGGTAACATGTGAATTTATCTGATTAAAACAATTGCTTAAGGAGCTCAAGTTTGGGGAGATATCACAAATGAGATTAATTTGCGACAATCAAGCTGCATTACATATTGCTTCCAATCCAGTCTTTCATGAGAGGACCAAACATATCAAGATAGATTGTCACTTAATCCGAGAGAAGATTTTATCTAGCTGTATTACCATAGATTTTGTCAATTCCAATGACCAGTTAGCAGATGTTTTTACTAAATCTCTCAGGGGTCCTCGAATTGAGTATATTTGTAGCAAGCTTGGCGCATATGATATATATGCTCCAGTTTGAGGGAGAGTGTTGAGTTATATGGTTATAGTCTAGGGTTAATCCTATGATAGAGCCCATGATCCATGGCCCATTGTATTTGTATATATATATAGGTGTATAGTCTATGGATTTAATTAAGTGGTTTTATACATATTAAAAGCTAGGTTTATTTCCTAAGCTTCACGACACTACTGTTATTCAAAACAAAGAAGAAGAAGAAGAAGAGAATTTAGGGAGAAAATAAAGAGAAGAACATAGGGAAATCGAGAATAGAAAGAGAAATGAGATAAGTTAGGGAGAAGATTTAGACAAGAATAGAGTGGAACTGAGAATATATAGAGAAAATGATAGGAACTTGAAATATTTTTTTGATAATCTTGACAATTGTGGCATAGCTTTATATATCGCTATCCCAACTGTTACGAAAGTATGGATTGAACAAAGCAATAATCAAACTAACAACCAAACACACGAAAATATCACTAAGCAAATATTGGTAGTACAAAAGTAATATTGACATACCTAAAATATCATTAAGCCAATATCGCTACAACCAAAAGTGATATTACTGCAATGTGTTAGTCTCGTGTTCTATATTTTTCATGTGGCTTGGGCACCTATTTATAAACATAAAATCAACTATAGATGTGCATAGGAAAATCTATTCTGATCAGAAGATAATGCAAGAGGATATTTCTCTAAATGAGATAAATCTCACAGAAAATAAAATTTGATAACATCATAATTACAATCAAATTCGAAGTCTTCAAAGTCATCATCACGGTCAAATCAGGATACCCAGCCACAGATAAACTAGAATTTTGAGTTATATTTATCACAAATCTCTACCTTGACTCTAAATCTACAAATGGCATCATCCAGAGTTCTTTCTTCCAACAAAATCATGGAGAAAATAAAGAGAAGAACAGAGGCAAATAGGGAATAGAGAGAGAAATGAGTAACTTAAGAAGAAGGTTCGGAGAAGAATAGAGTGGAACAGAGTGAAAGAATGGTAAACCCTAGTGTAGAAGAATTAAGAACCAAGGCTAAGAGAATAGCGAAACTGGAAACTGATTTGATTAGAAATAAAATCCTCACATAACACATCGTGAGCTGCCTTTATATAGGCAGCTCATAACTAACTAAAGAAGAAGGCATGATCTCAATGCCTCATTATCTTCAACACTCCCCTTCAAATCAAGGAAGGCATTATCTCAATGCCTCATTACCTTCAACACTCCCCTTCAAATCAAGCTCCTATAACTTCTTGACTGCTGTAACACCATCAACACATATAGGAGTACTGATTAACCCAAGCTTGCTGCACAACAACTTGAATCTATCTCTAGGAAGACTCTTGGTGAGAATATTAGCCACTTGATCTGATGTAGGAACATACCAAATTTTTACTTCTCCATTTTCAACCTTCTCTCGAACGAAATGAACATCAACACCTACATGTTTTGTTCACGAATGAAAGACTGGATTTTCTACCATACTTTTCGCAGCCAAGTTATCACACCAAACAATAGGAATCGTACCAACTGGATAGCCCAATTCTCCAAACAAAGACTTGAGCCATAGCAATTCTATTACTCTCAAAGCCACAGCCCAATATTCAGCTTCTCCCACTAAGCGAGCAACCACTAATTGCTTTTTAGAGCCCCAAACAATGAGATTACTACCCAAATACATAGAGAAATTTCTGGTACTTCTAGTAACCTTGCAACTAGCATGATCTGCATCGGTAAACACAGCCAAAGACAAATCACCAGGAGATGAAGAGAAAAAGAGACCCATATCGACTGTATCCTTAATGTATCTCAACAATCTTTTACAAGCAATCCAATGCTGAGATTTAGGGCAAGCTGAAAACTGACTTAGCTTATTAATAGCAAAAGCAATGTATGGCCTTGTATAGGTCAAATATTGCAGTGAGCCTATGAGGGTTCTATATACAGCTGGACGAGCAAACACTTCTCCTTCATCAATTAATGACACACCAGCACTCATTGGAGTCTCACACGGTTTACAATCTGCCAAACCAGTCTTTTTCAGCAAATCAAGAGCATATTTAGACTGTGTAAGATATAGCCCACTATTGTTCCTATGAGCCTCAAAACCAAGAAAGTTATTAACAGCTCCTAGGGTTTTAAGAGCAAACTGCTTATCCAAGTCATGAATACAAGCTTGTAAAGCAACATGATTAGATCCTATAAGAATAATATCATCAACGTAAACTAATACAAAAAGCACATAAGCATCGATCCTTTTAATAAACAGAGAAGCGTATGAGATAGATTGAACAAAGCCCCAACCAAGCAAAGCTGTCTTTAACTTGTTCTACCACGCCCTAGGAGCCTACTTTAAGCCATAGAGAGATTTCCTTAATTTGCAGACATGAGTAGGAGTAGCAGGATTTACAAACCCTTTTGGCTGCACTATAAACACATCCTTAGCCAAATCACCATTCAAAAAGGCGTTATTAACATCTACTTGCTGTACAAAAGCAACAACTAGAGAAAACAACACTTGAATTGTGGGTGCTTTAACAACTAGGCTAAAAGTCTCTGCATAGTCCACACCCGAATTTTGTAAAAATCCTTTAGCAACCAATCGAGCTTTATACTTTTGAATGGATCCATCAGGTTTAAACTTAACCCTGAAAAACCCATTTACAACCAATGAGATTCATATCCTTTGAATAAGGAACCAAGTTCCATGTATGATTTTGGTGGAGAGCAGTGTACTCCTCCTCCATAGCTTGGACCCATCGTGAGTCTAATAGAGCCTCACTGACAGAACTGGGTTCAAGTGAGCTTACCAGGGCAATAGGAGAGGTAGAAAAGGAAGGATGTTTGGCTTTAAGGCGAGTAACCATGGGATGAATTGAAGGAGCATGAGGAAGCTTATACTTTGGAATTCTAGGTTGAGAAGTTGGTAAGGAGAAATTTAAAACAACTGGGTTGAAGGGTGGACTAGAGAATGTGGCAGCTGATGTCGTAGTGTTAGAAGGACAAAGCACTGATACAGGAGAGGATTGAACTACTCGAGGACACCTACAATAAAAAGATGAAGAAGAAATAGGCAACAGGAAATCTGCAGACAGATTATTTTATGCCATGACAGAAGGCACATGAACTGAAGCATTAGCTGAAGGAAAAATATTAGAGTAAGGAAATTCATGCACATTAAAATGAACATGTCAAGACACATAAACTTGACCAGATGGATGAAGACATTTATAACCAGTTTGTGTGGAGCTATATCCTAGAAAAACACACTTGGTAGAATGAAAATCAAGCTTATGCCTATTTTAAGGACGAAAAAAGGGAAAACATGCACAGCCAAACGGTTGAAGAAAATGATAGTTGGGTGGCTTGTGATACAACCTCTCAAAAGGTGTATTAAACTGAATTGAAGACGACGGTAGAATGTTAATCAAATGAGCAGTAGTAGAAAAAGCTTCCACCCAAAACCTCAAAGGCATGTTAGCGTGAGACAAAAGAGTTAAGCCCATTTCAGTGATATGCCAATGTTTTCTTTCTGCAATACCATTTTGCTGATAAGTATGAGGACAAGTAAATCGTGGCTGAATGCCATGAGCATGAAGATAGGGTAAGAAAGCTCGAAATTCTCCTCCATTGTCAATTTGAAAAGCTTGAATTTTAGTTTGAAATCGAACTTCAACAAGCTTATGAAAAGTAGAGAAAACAAACAAGGCATCAGATTTAAGCTTGAAGGGATATAACCAAGTGTATCTAGTGTAAGCATCCACAAAAACTATATAATATTGAAAACCTTCTATAGACAACATAGGTGCTGGACCCCAAAGATCAGAATATACTAGCTACAAAGGATTACTAGCTGTAATTTCATGAGTAGGAAATGGAAGTTGATGTAATTTTCCAATTCTACAAGAATCACAAAATGACAAATTG
Organism: Diospyros lotus; assembly: GCF_014633365.1. Taxonomy (NCBI): domain Eukaryota; kingdom Viridiplantae; phylum Streptophyta; class Magnoliopsida; order Ericales; family Ebenaceae; genus Diospyros; species Diospyros lotus. Next base: position 28,578,301 of record NC_068343.1, on the reverse strand, counting down.
GAGGGAGAATAAGAAATTCCAATTTTATTCAATACTTTTTGAAGAATATTCAACGAAGGATGGCCTAACCTATTGTGCCAATCCTGACAAACATTAGAATGCTGAGCTACATTTACATTCTTGGACAGTTCATGAGAAAATGAAACCTATCTATTACATGATTTATTGCTATTACATGTATCCAAAGAAACATAAGCTGAATTAGGACGATAAGATGCTAGAGATGAAGCTGGAGTGTTGTTCACAGCTAAACAAGAAGCTGAAACAAGCCGATATAACCCATCTTAAAGATGTCCCTGAAGTAGCACCTTCTCAGTACATTTGTCCTTAACAAAACACACATTAGAGTGAATTTAGCTACCACATTATGATCTCTAGTAAGTTGAGAAACACTAAGAAAATTTTTCTACATACTAGGAACATGCAGAATGTTAGGAATGGAAAGAAAGGCATTAGGAGGCAATTGAGTGTGTAAAATACTAGTACCAATATGAGTTATAGGCAATTGCTTACCATTGTCGATTGTAATCACCACCACGATAAGGTGTGTGTAAAGACAAATTTTGAAGGCTTGAGGTAATATGATTTGTAGCACCTGAGTTAACAAACCATGCTAGATTGGATAAAGAAGAGTTTGGAGAACAGTGCTAATGAGGAGCAAAAGGTTTCGGAACACTGTCACAAGGTAAAGCTATTTCTGAACACATGTCCTGAGTGTTGCCTCCACTAGAATCACTAAAGGTTGCCATATAAGCACCACTTGGACCAAAGTTGTTTCCAGTATTAAATCCACCACTAGAAGACCGACCAAAACCTTGGTTAGCTTGAGTAAAATTCTTATCAAACTGAAAATAGCATTTATCAACGAAATGTCCTGGTTTACCACATAGTTGGCAAGAAATCCGCCTATTAGAGTTTCTACCTCTGCCTTGACCTCCTCTAAAACCAGAACCACCGCCTCGTGATGAAAATCCTCCTCGGTTATAACCAGCATTACCAGTAGTTGATGCACCAGATGAATGTGATGCCATATTAACACTCATCGATGAATGTAACGAATCAAATTGATTTACTGGTGATGGTACATTCTTAACAGCTAACCGCTGTTCATGCATAAGTAATAAGTACTGAACCTCCTCCAAATCAATATCATCCATTTGGTAAGTAATCAAGCTAACCACAGTATCAAAATCCTGATCTAAACCATTTAGAATTGCAAGCAACAGTTCATTATCATTTAAAGGCTCTCTTATAGCCGCAAGAGAATGACTAATTGTCTTTAACTTCAGTACATAATCATTAATCGACATATCACCCCTCTTAACCGATCTTAATTGTTGCTTCAATTGAAAAGACTTGGCTATTTTTTGTTTAGCATACAAATCCTCAAGATAGAGCCATACCTCAGCAGATGATTCACATGGAATCACCTATGCCAAGATTTCTTCTGTAATCGTAGAGAAAATGATAGGAACTTTAAATAATTTTTTGATAATCTCGGCAATTGTGGCATAGCTTTATATATCACTATCCCAATTGTTATGAAAGTATGGATCAAACAAAGCAATAATCAAACCAACAACCAAACACACAAACACAAAAATTTATATGGAAAACCCAAGTCGGGAAAAATCACAGGCAGAAAGAACAAAATATCACTAAGCAAATATTGGTAGTACAAAAGTAATATTGACATGCCTAAAATATCATTAAGCCAATATTGCTACAACCAAAAGTGATATTGCTACAATGTGTTAAGTCTCTTGTATTCTATATTTTTCATGTTGCTTGGGCACCTATTTATGAACATTAAATCAATTGTAGATGTACACAAGAAAATCTATCTTAATCAAAAGATGACGCATGAGGATATTTCTCCAAATGAGATAAATCTAGCAGAAAATAGAATTTGATAACATCATAATCACAATCAAATTTGAAGCCTTCAAAGTCATGATCACGATCAAATCAGGATACCCAGTCACAAATAAACTAGGATTTTGAGTCATATTTATCACAAATCTCCACCTTGACTCTAAATTCACAAATGGCATCATCCAAAGTTCTTTCTTCCAACAAAATCACGGAAAATCAATCTCTTTGATGAATATCAACTAAATTCACGCAATATTCAAACTTTGCAATAGGTAAGGAGTTGGTAAACATATTTGTAGGATTATCTTGAGTGCTAATTTTCTTTACAGTAACTTCACCACGAGCAATAATATCCTGAATGAATTGATAATGCATATCAATGTGCTTCATTCTCTGGTGAAACATTTGATCTTTGTTGAGGAAAGTAGCGTTTTGACTGTCGTAATAGATTGTACTGTCTTGAAGATTCTTGCTGATTTCACCAATCAACCTTTTTAGTCAAATAGCTTCTTTAATGGCCTTAGTAATTGCCATATACTCTACTTTGGTAGTAGATAGGGTAATGGTGGACTGTAAGGTAGCTTCCAACTAATAGCACAACCACCAATAGTGAAAACATATCCAGTAAGTGATCTTCTCTCATTAGGATCACTTGCAAAATTAAAATCAACAAAGTCAATAACTCCATCTTTAGAGTTTCTGAACTGTAAGTAGGCATAAGCTGTACCACGCAAATATTGGAGAATCCATCGGACGACTTTTCAATGTTCTTTACTAGGGTTAGCCATGTACTTACTAACCCTGCTCACTGCATGAGCCAAATTAAGGCACGTACAAACCATAGCATACATGAGCAACCTACTGCACTAGAGTATGAAATCTTCGACATCTTGTCAATTTCATCATCTAACTGAGGAGATAAGCTAGATGAAAGTTTGAAATGTGCAGCTAACGGAGTACTCATAGGTTTAGTGTTTTGCATATTGAATTTTGCCAAGACTTTCTCAATGTATCCTTTTTGACTTACATACAATTTACCTGCCTTTCTGTCTCTTGAAATTTGCATTTCAAGTATCTTCTTTATTATTCCCAAATCTTTCATCTTGAATTCTTTGTTGAGCTGATTTTTCAATTTTCTGATCTCATCCTTATCTTTCAATACTACTGGCTTATCATCAACATATAAAAACAGATATATAAAAGACTCGTTCTTGTTCCTTTTAAAATAAACGCAACTGTCATAACTGCATCTATTAAAACTGTGCTTTATCATAAAAGAATCAAATCTTTTGTACCATTGTCGAGGAGACTGTTTTAGGCCATGTAGAGTCTTCTTTAATAAGCACAAGTAGTCTTCTTTTCCTGAAACTTCAAAACCTTCTAGTTGTTGCATATAGGTATCCTCATCAAATTTCTCATGTAAGAACATTGTCTTAACATCCAACTGTTCAAATTTAAGATCTTGAATAACCACAATATCATGTAATGCCCGAATGGAATTGTGCTTCAGAATTGGGAAAAATGTCATAGAAGTCCACTTCTGGAACCTCACTGTATCCTTTCGCTACAAGTCTAGATTTATGCCGTGGCTTTTCAACTCTTAGTGTACCTTCTCCCTTCTTGAATATCCACTTGCAATTAACTGCTTTCTTATCCTCGGGTAGTTTTGTCAATTTCTAATTACCATTCTTGTGTAAGGACTCCATCTCTTCATGCATCACTGTAACCCATCTCCTGGATTCATCACATCTAATTTCTTCAGAATAAGTGGAAGGCTCTTCAATGTAGTTGATATCTTCAGCTACACTCAAGGAATAGGCAACAAGACAAGCTTCAGCATACCTTTGCCACGGTCTAATGTTTCACCTGAGTTCATCTTTAGTAATACAATGATTTGATCGATCAGCACTTGCTTCTGAAATTATTTTGGGGCTTGAATTAATCTGAGATGATGTTGACGGCTTAGATGTCTGACTATTGTCTATTTCAAGCTCTACTTGAATGTCAGAACTCTGGTGAGCTGCAAGTTTAGATTCTTTTGCAACCAAATCACGAAGCATTGCAATTTCGTCAAAAATAATATCTTTGCTAATAACAACTTTAGACACTTCTGGATCTCATAATCTATAACCCTTCACACCAAGCTTATAACTAAGAAAGTTGAACCGCTTAGATCTTGGTTCCAATTTCCTATTATCAACATGAATAGGTGTAAGGCATCCAAAAATTTTCAAATCAAAATAATTCACAAGAGTACCTGACCATAGTTTCTTTGGAGTTTTCTTGTCAATAGAAAACGAAGGAGACCGATGTCATGTCCCTAGGAGTAATAGAAGGGTAACATTTTAATAGGGATATAATAAAGGGGTAACATTGTAATAGGCTGATAATGGTTAGTTTGGAGATATCTTAGCTAGTGGTTAGAAGCATATGGGTGTTGTTATGTAATTAGCTAGAAGCCAAGAATGCTTATTGATATACTTGGTAATAAACATGGTATAACGAAAATATGGGTAAGATCCGTGGGCATGGGTCTGCTATGGCCCAAATCTAATAAAAGGGAAGAAGCCCAAAAATCCTCTCTCACGAGGCCGGGTATCGCCTCCCCGCACGGCCAGATGGCCCCTCATCTCGCGCGACCAGGTCCCCCCCCCCACCCACAACTGAGTGGCCCTCGCGCGCCCAGACGGGCGGTCCCACTCGGCCGGGTGGGCTCCCGCTCACGGTCAAGCGACCCCTGCACGACCGGTTGGCCCCCCGTGCGTAGCCGGGTGGCCCCTTCTCGCCCCACGCACGATCGGCTGGCCACTCAACAAGGTCGAGTGGCCCCACACGTTAGGGGCAAAATGACCCTCTTGGTTGGTCACGGCAATCCTGAAGACCCTTGATTTCGAAATCCTGGGAGCCTACAGCGAAAGCCCATGAATTCTCTGGGGATCAATCTTGAAGTTCAAAAAGGTAAAGTTGTAAAAGAATCGTGATTGGATCAAAATTAGAGAATACATCGAGATAGACACCCTCCGTGATAATTGTCGGGGTAATCGAGATAGACGTTATCTGTAGCCATCCTAATCTCAGTCAAAATAAGAACAAATGAAGATAAACATCATCAATAACAACTCCTAAAGCAATTAGGACTGTATACTCCTCTATAAATAGGAGGCTCGCCTCCTCATTCAGGTACGCAATCTCTGATACTAGAACTGCATCTGTCATTTTGAAGACTGAAGACTTACTTGGCCATCGGAGGGTCCGCAAGGGAACAACCTCCTAGGCTACTCACGGTGTGCCAGTGTTGACAGGTCACTCATCCAAAGGAGAAGGGAGCGTCAAGGGACTATACGAAGAAGCACGAAGGTCCAGTACCCACTTGGTTCCCCAAGCAAGCCAAGTGCCCACGCGCATAGCCAACCTTCCGTGTGACCCCCAGCAGGCCATCAGCGCCCCAGGTCATTCTCTCAGCATAGCCCTACTTAGAAATCAGACCCAGAAATCTCTTCATTGATACAAAATAATTGTATACAACATCATCTTTTAAGGAGATGATTACTAGCAAAGAAGGAAAGAAATAATTGTAAGCATCCTACCATTATTATCTTTATATATTTACATGATATTTACATAGAACACTGATCTTAGAATATTCTAGGATCAAGGCTAGATCAGCACAATTCCAGCACTCCCCCTCAAGCTGGTTTGTAGATGTCTTCCATAGCCAGCTTGCCAATAAGTTTATCAAACTGCTTCTTGTGTAGACCCTTAGTTAGAACATTAGCAATTTGTTCTGTTGTTGGAAGGTATTGTTAGAGATATGCCCCACAAGCCAATTATATTTACATGTAATTGATCATATTTTATATCGTGACTCTTTATCTTCAATCAATTATTATTGCAAGGCATTATGTTTTTTATTTGTCATTGATGGTTGTCTTTATAATTTCCATATTTGACAAAGTCCATAGATCATATAGGCTCATGGAATATGGTCGTGCATAGAGATGACGATCATGAAACATATTCCTTATAAGCCTTGATCTTAAATGTTCCTAGTCGTAGAGTTATTAGGATTGGACACTAATAACTCGGATAGACTGGCACATATGATGTATGCTCAATTAGGAGAATGTCTTGTTTCATAGACATTGGTGTGTGGACACTAGTGCATATATGTGGGTGCTTATTATAAGAATAAGTACACTGAACTGACCCGCTACAGAATTCCTAATGGTAATTGTTGATTGTCGAATTGGAATTTCTGTGTTGCAGTAGTGCAGATTGGTCCTTAGACTTGAGACATCATGGTAGTCTTATATTTGACTGGTTACGCTTTGGTTCTTTTTGGATTCCAATGGAGTCATTAACAAATTATCACTGGGCGTAACCTTATCACATATGAAGGCTTGTGAATGTCGAAATAGGATTCATCACTTATCGACAAGATGAGAAGATGTCCTATGTATTCCGATGATTTCATGACTGAGGAAATCCTTGGCCAAGGTGAGATGGAAATCAAAAGGTGTTTTGATTTCATCGAACAAGTCATAAATCTGGAATGGATACATAGTTATTGAATGACTAGGGTTTCGTCATAAAACCATACCCTAAATTCAATCGGGACATAGATTGATGAAAGGATTTTACTATACGGTAATTACAATCGAAAAGGTCCGTGTTTTTTCATCATTGGCTAGGCGTTCATGGCATGTTGCTAGACGTTAACCATGATATGTAGGGTTTTAGAATTAATATGATTAATTCTAAAACTATTAATTAAAGAGTTTAATTAAGAAGCCCATGAGATGAGTTAATTATGAAGCCCATAAGTTTAATTAAAAGAGTTTAATTATTCTAAGGAGTTGGGCCTTCATATAGCCCAATAGAATTGGCCCTACATCTAGCCCAATGGTGGACCTAAGGGGTCACACACTTGGGTCGAGTCCGTTCCACAAATTAAAAGAGAGATACGGCCCAATATGATTATGGGCCAGACCTAAATCGTTTAGGGTTTTTCCAAAGGCATAATTAGGGTTTTTACTCTATAAATAGGTCACTTAAGAAGCTGGAAAAACAAGGAGAAATTCGGATCTCTCATTGGAGGTGCCTAGGGTTACTAGCATTACTCAAGGCGTTCATGGAAACGGGCGATCGTGTGGACCGACTTGGAGGAGTTTGTGTTTGCGGCTCTACGGATCAATCAAGGCAGAATCATATCTTCACGGTTGCCCGGTTACTAATAGGTATGGCATGCATATTATTCCAGCATCGATCTTCTCCTTAATGAAATGTTTGTCCACCTCTATATGTTTTGTACGATCATGTAATACTGGATTATGAGTTATAGAAATAACAGCCTTGTTGTCACAATAGACTTTTATAGGTACAGAGTGAGAAAACTTCAGCTCTTCAAGTATTCGTTTCATCCACATTCCCTCACAAATTCCATAGGCCATAGCTTTAAACTTTGCTTCTGCATTACTTCTAGCCACCACATTTTGTTTTTTACTTCGCCAAGTGACTAAGTTTCCCCCAACAAATGAACAATAGCCTGAAGTAGATCTTCTATCATTAATACTTCCTGCCCAATCTGCATCAGTGTAGATCTCAACTTGCAAGTGACCATGTTTCTTGAACATTAGCCCTTTGCCAGGTGTCCCTTTTAGATATTTTAGAATTCTGTAGACCACCTCAAAATGCTCTGGCCCTAGTGAGTGCATAAATTGACTTGCCATACTAACTGCAAAAGCAATATCAGGCCGCGTATGAGACAAGTAAATTAACATGCCCACAAGTCTTTGATATTGTTCCCTATTCTTCACTTCTTCAGCTTTAGCAGCCTGTAGTTTCACATTAGGCTCAATGGGAGTCTTCGACACCTTGCAACTAAGTAAACATGTCTCTCCAAGAAGATCAAGTACATATTTTCTCTGATTGACAAAAATACCTTCTTTGGATCTGGCAAACTCCATTTCAAGAAAGTATTTTAGAATTCCCAAGTCTTTAATTTGGAACTCCTTCGCAAGTTTCTTCTTGAGGACTGCTAACTCTGTCTCATCATCACCAGTTAAAATAATGTCGTCAACATAAACAATCAAAATTGCAACTTTACCATCTTTTGAGTGTTTATAAAATATAGTGTGATTTGCCTGACTCTGAAGGAAGCCATAACTGGTAATTGCCTTTTCAAAGCGTTCAAACCATGCTCTCGGTGACTATTTGAGACTGTACAGGGATTTCTTTTCAAATCATAGAGGCAAACTCATGAAGACATCCTCTTCAAGATCACAATTAAGAAACGTATTTTTAACATCAAGCTGGTGTAGAGGCCAATCTGAATTTACTGCAAGAGACAACAAGACTCTGATAGAGTTTATTTTAGCAACAGGAGCAAAGGTCTCCTTATAGTCAATCCCATAAGTTTGGGTGAAGCCTTTAGCCAGTAGTCTGGCTTTGTACCTATCAACACTCCCATCATCCTTACACTTTATTGTAAATACCCACTTACATCCTACTATTTTCTTGCCTTTGGGCAGATATACTATCTCCCAAGTGCCACTTCGCCTTAGAGCATTCATCTCTTATGTGACTGTTAATTTTCAATTCGGATCATTCAACACTTCCTGTATATTCCTTGGAACAAACAAGTGTGAAATCCTAGATGTGAAAGCTTTATGATTTTTTGATAGTCTATGGTAAGAGAGATATTTAGCAATAGGATGTTGTGTGCAATTTCTGACACCTTTCCTAATTACTATAGGAATATCAAGATTAGGAATAGTAGGAGAACAATTGTTAGTATTTGAAGAATCAACTGGGGAACTATTGGGTACAATTGAAGGAAGCAAACTAGACGTTAGAGTAGGATTGTTAGTGTAGGTGCTCTAGACCCAATCAGATTGGGCATGTTGTACACTGACAATTGTAATCATGTTATTATTTGAATAAGGAGTTATTCAAATTCACAAGAAGTCATTCTATTAGTTTCTTGTTATTATTGTAACCGAATGAAACTAGATAGAAGTCCATATGATGTATACTGTGAATAATCTATAAAGATGTGAGATGATGCATCACAGTTTATAGACATCATTAAACGTCCCAAGTCGTAGCAATGTCAAGAATGGACATTGACAATTGCGGTAAGACTTGTATGTGCTATGTTTTTGCTATGTGATAGCAATGGGGGTCTCACACCCATAGGCATGGGGATGCCTAGACAAGTACATAGGTGACCAATGTTGGAGAACGTGTCACTGGACATGACTCGCTATGAGAATCCATTTTGGTTATATGTTGATGGAATTCTCATACGAGATGGGTGTAACTAATCCTTGGACCTGAGGTTGTCACGGTCATCTCATAAGAAGACCAGTATGCTTTGACATCGTTTCGATGGGCCTAGACAAAGGCTGCACGTGGGCGATCGTTGGGTATATCATGAGGCTTATGGAGATGGGTGCATAGCCAAGATGGGACTCGTCTATCCCCTGATAGAGGATGATGTATCTAAGGCGCCTTCGGTGGATATTCACTTTAAATCCATGGCCATGGTGAAAGAGATCAATAAGGAGTTATTGATTCACTTTTTATTAAGTGAAGATATCCGAAAGACCGAAGAAAACTCATGTGATCGTTATCAAGCAACACATCTCCATACTTGAGATCACATAAGATACATTGACGAGAGGATCGTATTACACGGTAACCATGCTCGTGAAAGGTTATTTGCGGATTATGAACCCTTCTGAATAATTGGGTAGGCATGACGCCTTGCTAGAGGCCAATCTTGTCTTATGTGTTCGTACCGACACATTGCCAACATATTCGGAAGCCTAATGAGTCATACGCAATAGGCACGGTCCCTGGCTTAAACTGGGAGAGTGGTCGTTGTTAGAACGGGAGATGCTATGGCACACACCAAGAGGGGGGGTGAATTGGTATAATTAAAAACTTAATTGATTGAACTTGAAAAACTTTTAATACAGGTTGAAGTTTTAAAGATTTAAAACGTGAAGCATATAAAATGACAAATGTGAATCAAGTGAGGAATGCTTGGAAAGATAAAGATGATTTAAAGAACTCAAGCACACAAGAACACCAAGATTTATAGTGGTTCGGCTTAAACCAAGCCTAATCCACTACCTTAGCTCCCACTAAGGATTTTAAACCAATTCACTAAAACCTCCTACTTACACAAGTAGGCCCTCTAGCTACACAAGCTAGGAAAAACAACCTCCCAATTTAATGGGCCCTCTAGCTACTACTAGGAAAATACAACCTCCCAATTTAATGGGCCCTCTAGCTATTGCTAGGAAAAATACAAACAATCGAATATAGAATCTAAGAGTACAACTCTTAGTTACAATGATCTCTCAAAAATGATACAAGGCTTAATTGAATGGATTTACAATGATAGAACAGCAAAGCCTTGGAGAGAAAAAAATAAAACAATGAAAGCCCAAACACTGTAAGATCGAATAAAATTGTTTGCAATTGCTAGATCATCTCGTTTCCGTCCATTAGCCTCCTCTTGATCATCTATGACATGTATATATAAGTGTCCCACGAAGTTGAAGAGAAATATAGCCGTTTGGAGCCGTTGGGATTTGAAAAAATAGCCGTTGGAACTTTCTGCAAAAAGAAATAGTCGACAGAAGAAATATATAGTTGACTATTTTTACAACTAAAGCAAGAAATAGTCGACAGACAAAACGAATAGTCGACTATTTTATAACACAAAATTTCAATAGTCGACAGATGCTGAGATATGAAGAAATTTTTGAAACTTATGAACAAAAATAGTCGACAGATCAAAAGGCATAGTCGACTATTTTTACTCGATAGTCGACAGATGCTAAAATAGTCGACAGATGCTTAAATAGTCGACAGAACATAAAAAATAGTCGACTATTTTGAAGCATAGTCAACAGAATGAACCTGATAGTCGACTATTCTTTAGAAAAACTTGAATTTTCAATACATCCTTATTCGATTCTTTTAAAACCTCATTTTGATTATCTTGAAAGCAAGTTGAGATTATCAAAAGTATATTTTGAAACAAATCACTCTCAACAAGCAAGTTTTTCAAATCACTCTCAACCATACTCAATATTTCTTCTATAAGTTTTCATATCTTGCTTCAAAGCTTATATACTAAAAATTCATTTTCTCATTCATATAATCCACATAGTAGAAATTGATTTTCATATAGTCATTTATCAAAAACCATTCATATAGACATTTATCAAAACCATTTCATTTCCAAGAGATATTAGATATCAAAATACCAAGAGATAGTTTTCTAAAATGAACACACTTTCAAAAACATTACCAAGAGATAGTTTTCTAAAATGAACACACTTTCAAAAACATGTTCTAGTTGGTCTTTTGCCTTAGAATTGTTTTGACCAATGATTTCAAGGAGATTCTTTTTAGATCTTAAAACTTGTTTATGCTAATCTCCAAATAATATAAAAGATCATAGATCATTTTAACAAAGCACTTTGAAATTGATTTTTGTTTCCAAACTATATGCTTTGATTGAGAGAAAATAAAAACCATTTGAGATTTTTCATCAAAACTAAACACAAGAGTAAAATATCAATCTCCCCCTTTTTGATGATGACAAAACTTAAAATCAATTTCAATATATATCTCTCCCCCTTTTTGTCATAAATCAAAAAGGTATATCTTAAAAGAAATAATCTCCCCCTTAGACCAAATTTTTTTTTTTTTAATAGAAATGAGTTGGAGATAATACTACCAAGCAATGATACATATAATTCCCCCAATACATATCTCTCCCCCAACAATAGTTTAAAAAAAAACATCATTTTTAAATAAAAACATTTCAAACGATTTCACAAATCACAAGACTTTTTCAATACTTCTTTTATAACAACTAGAGATAGCTCCCCCTTAAGATGGCATAATTAGCATCATAGAACATTTTTGAGCACATGCCATATAAAGAAACCTTATTCATGAGATGCCAAAATTAAAAAAAAATCATACCATATTGCATACTCATGATCATAGTAGAGCCGATCTATATCTTTTCAAGAAATCACTCATATTTAAACAATCAAAGCACTAGATCAAATGCATAGCCATTCATCATATAAGAGGCATATACATTAAATGATCAATATAGGAGTGAAATAAATCATTTCAAGCAAATAGAAAGACTCTCTTTGAAAAAGACTCCCCCTTAAACTTATACGGGAGGTTTTAAGATATAAAGACATTTTTCATATAAAAATAGAATAGTAATTTGTCTCGATTCAAATGATTTTCACAAGAGTAAAATATAACAATGATCATAAATTTGAGGAATGAACCACATGCACTCACATATATATTCAAAGAATAAGTGGTCATCCAAAAACATAAATCTAAACAAGTTATGGCAAATTTAATGCAAGACATATTAAGGATAGGCTTTAAGAACATACATTTGTCTTTTGATAATATTAGCCATACTTGTAATCACATAGGATCATTACATATAGATAACTTCAAGAAGCAAGATGATCCTTTAGCAAATAAAGCATGATTTTATACTCAAGTATTCATTTGTCACACAAAGATAATCAAGCTATTTCATACAAGAAAAATAGCATTATAAATGATTCAAGACATGAATACTATATGCCATCAAGAATATATCATTTATCAATTTTTTGAGATCTAAGAAATTGGCGGCGAAGCCCTTTGATTTAACCAATGATAGATTTTAAAGACATGAAGGATCTAAACTTCTTTGAATCAAAGGTTTCGAAATAGAATGATATGATGTTTCGAAACTTCTTCAGATAAAATCACTAGAACTCAAGGATTGATAGGGATTTATCTAGGAAATGATTTTCAATAGATTTAGACATTATACCAATTGATATTTTCTTTTTAAGCAAGATTCCTTGAATTTTTTCTATGGCTATAGCATTTGTATTTGCACATTTGATTTGGAATATTGTGGGGACTTATGCCATAGTCTTTTTGTTCCATCCATAGGATTTGAGCAACTACATATTCACCTTTAGTGAAAGAGAATGAAATGGAAATTCACTAGGAATTTTCTTAAAACTTGACATGGATCACTAGTGTTCTTTTTAGCTATTTTGCCTCCAAGATGGAATTCATTAGGATTGGATTGAAGTCTAGCATATAGGAAAATACTAAATATGATGCTCATCCTACTAGCTATTAAATATAACAACGGTCCAATCATATGTCTATATAGCTCATTTTCCACCATTTGGCATTTCTCATCATTGTCTAGGCTTGATGTACTACTCTTTTGAGTGACTACTAATTTGCTTTTGAAGAAAATTAGATTTCTTAAGAAGAAGTATTTTTGAAGAGATATACAAATTCCTTTATCTTCTTGCCTAGATTGCAATCTTTAAAAGAGTTTTTAACTTTCCCATTATGCTCATTTCAAATTTCCCTTGGCATTATAATGACAATTTGATTCCATAGGGATTTATTTGAGGATTTGAATAAAATGTTATCTGCATAGATTATTTGTAGATTCATAAAATGTCCTTGCTATGAGGCTTAGAGTAATGTTATATCTATTTGTCCTCTTTTAGATTCTTCCTCTAGAATAAACTTGCTAGGACTTTCATGTCATGACTTAGAGGCTTGTTTTCAACAATATAGTGCCTTGGAGAGTTTGAGCACATGATTCTCATATTGAGGATTCTTAAGATTGGGAGTTTGTTCCGCATATACTTCCTCATTTATAACCACTTAAAGACACTCTTGACATTCTCTTGATGAGCTTAAAGGATTTGTGGCATGCTAATGCCAACAACATTCTTATGGTTTCTAGACTTGCTACGGGAGCCTAGGTTTCATCATAATCTTTTCCTTTTTCTTGACTATACCCTTAAGCTACTAATCTAGCTCTATTCCTCTTTTATCCATTTTGATTCTAAACAATCATTTGGTTCATACGGTTGGGTGATCTTTAGGTCTTGGAACCAATCGCATACACCACTTCTTTCAAATTTATTTAGCCCTTCTTGCATAGCCATAAACCAATTTTCATCATTCAAGGCTTTCTTAATGCTTTTTGGCTTTCTTGAGATATAAAGACATCATATCAACACTTATTTCTAATGAGAAGATCTTGTTCTAATTTTTCTAGAAACATTTTCTATAATCTCATTATCTTGCACACATTTTCTCTTAGAAATGATGATTTTCTCTTTTCATGAGCTACATTTTCTTCATTAAGCAATTAAGCTTATTATCATTTGATAGATTTGATTCTAATGATCTAATGAGAATTTTTCAAATCTTTATCCTAATTCTTTATCACCACTTTCCTTGGGTTTTGGAACTTCAACCCTCACATAATTAACTATAACTATAATAGATTCTTCTATTTTTAGAGTCATATTATTAAATACTCTATATGCTTTACTTTGAGTAGAATATCTTAAGAAAATTCTTTTATCAAATCTTTTCTAAAGAGTTTTTACCACTATTAAGGATAAAACATGTACTGCCAAAAACATGAAAATATGGAATATTTGGTTTATAACTCATAGGGGTTTTCTTTAAGATAGGCTTTATAAAAATCCTATTCAACATGTAGCATGAGGTGTTAATGGCTTAGACTAAAAAGGAATTTTGTCACATAGCACAATTCTAGCCATTTACTGTAAAGATCTATCTTTCTTTTCAACTACCTCATTTTGTTCTAGCACTAGAAAATTATGGTCAATACCATTTTTATCACAATAGTGCTTGAATTGTTCATTTCAAAATATCCCCATGTTCACTTTCTAATTTTTGAAATACACATACTTTTATCTTTTGAAAATATTTCAAATGGGCTAAATATTTCACTTTTAGATACAAGACATATTTCCCAAGTTACCTAGAATGGTCATCTACAATGACACGGATAAAATGTTTTTCACTTTAGGCTTTTGGGTTCTCATAGGTCCAATAAGATCTAAATAGATTGAGATTAGAGACCCAGAGGTTGAGATTTTATTTGAAGGCTTAAATGATATACTTATTATTAGCCTTTTATGGATGCCTCACAAATGTTTTTCATATTCAAGCTTTAGGCACTTTCTCAACAAGATCATGTTTGGATAGATTATAGAAGCATATTCATATTTGCATGACTTAGTTCATTATTCCATAGATAAATAGATGAGAGATGAATGATATTAGGCATTTCTCTTATACTAGATGAGAATAAGTCTATGCACAAATTCTATCCTATTTTCTATGATCTTCATTTTATTTGTGACAAGATATTTTCACATGAATTATCATTAAAGCATAGTTTATATCTTTATCACATAATTGACTTATGTTAGCTAGGTTATGCATAGGAGCATTTATCAAGAAAGTATTTCTAGCATATATCAACAAACTTCGTTCTTCCCTCACTCAATGCACATATCAAAACATAATAGAGTGCAAGCATATCATTCATTTTTTCATCAAAAACTAATAAGCATAGGGAGTTAAGGGATAGAAGTATACCACCAAGATTTTGATTAATAAAATCTTTCTTACACTTAGTTGGCAAAATGAGGAGTGATCTTCTTGTCCACTTCCTCCTTCCTTCATGCTTGATCCATCCATAAAGATTTCTCTTTAAAGTTCATTTGGATGTCAAGCAACCTACATAAACATTATCCACAAGCTTTTGGTGCCCAAACCACCTTGGGATCACTACTGTTAGCATAGAGCTCTTCCTTAGGAACCCAAATTTGTTTAAACCTATGTGGACTATTTCTTTCAAAACCTTTGTTTCTAAATTGATACCAATAGCTAGGATGTGAAGCAGAGAATTTATGTTTCCTTTTTATGAAAATTGTTTGCTTCTTATCCTTTTGCACATTCCTCCTAAAATGAGAATTTTTAGGTATCAAAACATGCTTGGATCCTTGGGGTTTAATATTGGAAACAGTATACACCTTAGTTCCCTTAGGAATCCATTTCAAATTAGGTCCAAAATATGATTTCCTTTTTAAAGGACAGTTGTATGCAATGTGACCTAATTTACCACAATAAAAGCATTTAATTTCATGATAGGTGTGTAAATGTGAGCTCTTGGCTTTTGCTCTTGGACTATGAAAAATTTCAACACCTTTGTTATGATTATAAGAATTTGAAATCTCTTCTTTTAAAATGGATTTCTCATTTAATGTAATGTTCGAGGATTTCAATTCAAATTCTTCCAAAGCATTTTCCTTTGAAGATTCTTTATTGGAAGCAAGAAAATATTCATTATTTGATCTCAATACTTCCAATTCATTTGACAGCAAGTCTAATTGATCTTGAAGAGTTTTGTTTTTCAAACATAGTTTTTCAAAGTTGGCATGTAAATCATTAAAAGCATTTAACAACTCTTCATTTGAAAAAGTATCATGATCATCATTTTTATCATTCAAAGAACTAGATTCATGATCATTTTCAATATCAATACTGTCATCAAAATCATAAGTAGAAGTAGAGGTTACCTCCTCTTCTTCTTGAGCTATGAAGCACGAGATGGGATTTGAGCTTTCTTCTTCCTCTCTTTGTTGATGATTCAAGTGATTTTCATCCTGTAAATTTTCATCAACATGCTCACAACATTTCTTAGTAAGATAAATTGAATCAAGAGTATTCAAAATATCTTTGGCATTAGTGCACTTAGAAATTTTTGCATAAACATCTTCAAGTAAAGCTTGATGCAAAATTTTCATAGCTTTGATATTTAAAACAAAACTGTTTTTATCATCTTCACTCCAAATGGATTTTGGTTTTGAAACAAATCCTTTTTCTACAATATACCACAAATTAAAATCAATAGATTGCAAGTAAATACAAATCCTTTTTCTCCAAAAATCATAATAAGAACCATCAAAATAAGGTGCCACATTTGTAGGATAACCTTCCTTAAGAGCCATGGATCTCTCCTTAGGTTGTTAGACCTTGAAATAGGGAGTTAGGCTCTGATACCAATTGTTAGAACGGGAGATGCTATGGCACACACCAAGAGGGGGGTGAATTGGTATAATTAAAAACTTGATTGATAGAACTTGAAAAACTTTTAATACAGGTTGAAGTTTTAAAGATTTAAAACATGAAGCATATAAAATGACAAATGTGAATCAAGTGAGGAATGCTTGGAAAGATAAAGATGATTTAAAGAACACAAGCACACAAGAACACCAAGATTTATAGTGGTTCGGCTTAAACCAAGCCTAATCCACTACCTTAGCTCCCACTAAGGATTTTAAACCAATTCACTAAAACCTCCTACTTACACAAGTAGGCCCTCTAGCTACACAAGCTAGGAAAAACAACCTCCCAATTTAATGGGCCCTCTAGCTACTGCTAGGAAAATACAACCTCCCAATTTAATGGGCCCTCTAGCTATTGCTAGGAAAAATACAAACAATCGAATATAGAATCTAAGAGTACAACTCTTAGTTACAATAATCTCTCAAAAATGATACAAGGCTTAATTGAATGGATTTACAAAGATAGAACAGCAAAGCCTTGGAGAGAAAAAAATAAAACAATGAAAGCCCAAACACTGTAAGATCGAATAAAATTGTTTGCAATTGCTAGATCATCTCGTTTCCCTCCATTAGCCTCCTCTTGATCATCTATGACATGTATATATAAGTGTCCCACGAAGTTGAAGAGAAATATAGCCGTTGGGATTTGAAAAAATAGCCGTTGGAACTTTCTGCAAAAAGAAATAGTCGACAGAAGAAATATATAGTTGACTATTTTTACAACTAAAGCAAGAAATAGTCGACAGACAAAACGAATAGTCGACTATTTTATAACACAAAATTTCAATAGTCGACAGACACATTCCAATAGTCGACAGATGCTGAGATATGAAGAAATTTTTGAAACTTATGAACAAAAATAGTCGACAGATCAAAAGGCATAGTCGACTATTTTTACTCGATAGTCGACAGATGCTAAAATAGTCGACAGATGCTTAAATAGTCGACAGAACATCAAAAATAGTCTACTATTTTGAAGCATAGTCAACAGAATGAACCTGATAGTCGACTATTCTTTAGAAAAACTTGAATTTTCAATACATCCTTATTCGATTCTTTTAAAACCTCATTTTGTTTATCTTGAAAGCAAGTTGAGATTATCAAAAGTTTATTTTGAAACAAATCACTCTCAACAAGCAAGTTTTTCAAATCACTCTCAACCATACTCAATATTTCTTCTATAAGTTTTCATATCTTGCTTCAAAGCTTATATACTAAAAATTCATTTTCTCATTCATATAATCCACATAGTAGAAATTGATTTTCATATAGTCATTTATCAAAAACCATTCATATAGACATTTATCAAAACCATTTCATTTCCAAGAGATATTAGATATCAAAATACCAAGAGATAGTTTTCTAAAGTGAACACACTTTCAAAAACATTACCAAGAGATAGTTTTCTAAAATGAACACACTTTCAAAAACATGTTCTAGTTGGTCTTTTGCCTTAGAATTGTTTTGACTAATGATTTCAAGGAGATTCTTTTTAGATCTTAAAACTTGTTTATGCTAATCTCCAAATAATATAAAAGATCATAGATCATTTTAACAAAACACTTTGAAATTGATTTTTGTTTCCAAACTATATGCTTTGATTGAGAGAAAATAAAAACCATTTGAGATTTTTCATCATCAAAACTAAACACAAGAGTAAAATATCAGACGTATGGTTAAGTGGGACACTTCGGCAAGAAGTTGTGCCGTCGTAGGTTCTCACGGAAAAAGAACAAATAGACGTAATGACGTCGATATGACGAGGAGTCGTCATAATGGAAAGAGTTTCCTAAAAATGGCATTTGATTAAATTAGGAAGGAGTTTCTAATTTAATAATTTTCTATTTGTTGGAGTGGCAAATAGGAAATAAAATATTTTGGGGCTTAAGTTAATATTTGGACTAAATTAGATTTGGACCAAATATTAAATTAAATATTATATTTGGACTAAATTGGATTTGGGCCAAATATTAAAATAAATATTATATTTGGACTAAATTAGATTTGGGCCAAATATTAAATATTATATTTGGACCAAATTAGATTTGGGCCAAATATTAAATAAAATATATTTGGGCTTGAATTAGATTTAGGCCATAATATTTTATTTAACCTATAAAAGGATTGGGCCATTTAATTATATTTCTAGTTGGACTAGAATAAGCCCACTTAAGATTCTAATTAAATTAGAATTAATGGGCTAGCCCAATCCATTAGGGTTTTAGAAACCCTAGGATATTTCATTATAAATATCCTTTTATAGGTTGCCCATTAGGGTGGTGATTTTTGGTGTCGTTTTTCAAGAGTTGAAAAATGCATTGCCGTTCACTCTTCCTCGTTTTTTTTTGCATCGATTTGAAACGTGGGTGTTCTTTTACCATCCATATACAAGCCGCGCAAAGGAGAAGGAGCTAGCACTCCTATTCCGCTCTCCTTGCCAACGAACGCGTGCCGCGTATCACGAGTTAGAGGCCGGACGCTTGGACGGCTCGAATCCGCGAACGACTCGATAATCTAAAGGTTAGATTTATTTATTTGTTTGTGAATGATTTGATTTCGACGTTGATCCAATCGTCGGGATCAGGGTAAGGTTCAAAAATTTTTGAACTACGCTGCTTGCCCCGTAGCGATCTTGCTTTACTTTCAAGGATTTCTTGAACTTACAGTGCCATTGCTCGGGTTTTTAGATTGGTTTTGTGCAGAGTTGACATTTAGGTCTTTGTTCCTTTGATGAAATCTCTGCCTAGTATAAACCTGAAGCTTAGAATTCAGATCATGATGATTGATTTGTAGTACTTCTCTCCTTGCATGAGAAATCCTTTCACTTGGCACCAAAGAACCAGAATCTCCTAAGTGACCATTATTAGAAACATGTGGTTCTTGAGTAGGGCAAATTGCACTTGGGAGTGGGATAGAAACATCCCAAAAATTATCGTCAACTTCATGTGTCTCCCCCTGAAGAGAATTTTGGGTAAAATAGGGTTGTTTTTCGAAAAACGAAACATCCATACTGATATGGATTTTTTTGGTGTGAGGATCATAACACTTATAGCTTTTTTTATGTGAGGCATAACCCAATGAGGATCATAACACTCATAGCCTTTTTTATGTGAGGCATAACCCAAAAAAACACATTTGATAGCCCTAGGATCAAGTTTGGAATGAAATTGATTAGGGATATGAACATACGCAGTACACCCAAAAACTTTGATAGGAAGATCCGAATGTAACCGAGTGTTGGGAAAAACTTCTTTTAGGCACTCTAGAGGGGTTTTGTACTTTAAAACTTTAGTGGGCATCCTGTTTATCAAATAGGAGACCGTCAGAACAGCTTCACCCCACAAATATTTTGGAATATGCATAGAAAACATTATAGCACGTGCAACTTCGAGTAAATGCCTATTTTTGCGTTCAGCAATACTATTCTGTTGAGGAGTATTTCGACAAGTAGATATATGGTGAATACCTTTAGCTTCCAAAAAATCACCTAAGTGCTCATTAAAATACTCGATGCTATTATCAATGTGTAAAATACTAATTTTGGTGTGAAATTGATTTTCAACCATAGTGTAAAAATTTTTGAATAAGTATTCCACTTCAGATTTTTTGTACATCAAATAAACCCAACACAGACGTGTATGATCATCACTATGAATTATATAAAAAGGTTTGGATGCTTGGTAGGGTTTTGGTAAATATGCAGAACAATGATTTTTTGCCAAGATGCAACTGTCACATTGAAAAAGTGAATAATCCATTCATTTAAACAATTTAGGAAATAAATGTTTCAAATAGACAAAACTAGGATGGCCTAGTCTAAGATGTCATAACATAATTGTATCTGGAACAAGAATTGAACTAATACTACTAAAGCCCTGAGCTTTTTTATTACCAACAGAGATATCATCAAAGTAGTAAAGACTGTCAATCATCCTATCACGCCCGATCATCGTCCCCAAACTCTGATCCAGAAATTCACAATGAGAGTCAAAGAAAGTAGCACGACAATTAGAATCTTTGCATAGTCTACTAACTAACAAAAGATTGCAGGCTAGGTTAGGAACATGAAGGACAGAAGTGAGATGAATATTCATAGTCAGTTTAATAAGTCATTTGCCGGCAATAGGTGAAAAACTACCATCAGCAATTCTGATTTTTTCATTTCCAGAGCAAGGAGCATAGGTATTAAAAAAAAAAGAAAAGAACTAGTCATATGATCAAAGGCTCCGGAATCTATAACCCATGGAGAGAAATGAAGACAAGAAAGGGCGTTAGGTTTTCTACCTGTGTGTGCCAAGGAAACATTAGAAATACTAGATGAGCAGTTGGATTTTAATAGCTGCAAAAGTTGATCAATTTGCTCTTTGTTGAAGGGACTGGTATCAACCACATTAGTAGTAGGGACCCCACGGTGGCTCTTGTCTCCTTGCTTACTACTCTTCCAATTAGCAGGTTTGCCATGAATTTTCCAACAAGTTTCACGAGTATGGCGTGGCTTGTTACAATGGTCACACCAGACTCGAGGTTGCTCATTGCTTTGACACTGGTAATTTGCCGCCTTGTAGGCAGTAGAATCAGTAATCAGGGCATAATTTTCAAGTGACTCACCAGTGGCCTTTTTTCCTAGCATGACACTCCTTCGGCTTTCCTCTCTTCTAACTTTAGCAAAGACGTCACCAATAGGCGGAAGAGGAGACCGGCCAATGATCCTTCCTCGCACTTCGTCAAACTCGATATTAAGGCCAGCCATAAACTTGTAAATACGGCTATCTTCAACTAGTTTCTTGTGGTGGTCGCAATCATCTGTAGATTTCCACTCATATGTGTTGAAGAGATCAAGATCTTGCCACAATCGCTTCAAAGAATGAAAGTACTTAGTGACAAAATTATCTCCTTGTCGGATCTCTCCTAGTTTTAGAGTTAATTCTAAAACCTGAGATTGATTCCCCAGGTCAGAGTATATCTGATTGACATTGTCCCACAATTCCTTTGCAGTAGGATAGCACATATAATTGGAACTGATATCTTCATCCATGGAATTGACTAGCCATGTCATTACCATAGAGTTTTCAGCATCCCAAATAGAATGGGATGGGTCATCCGCGTTCTTTCTTGTTGCCGGTAAGATAGCCAATTTTCCCTTGCCCACGGATATACATCCGGACTGATTGAGACCAACGAAGAAAGTTATCACCATTTAAGCGGATAGTAGTGATTTGGACAGAATGGGTTAGCTGGCATTTTTATTGGGATAGCAATGACAGAGATTTTAGAGGTAACTTCGGACATGGCTAAGAAAGATTAAACTGCTTGATACGATCAGGAAAGAAGCCGCTGGTGTAAGGGCAGCAGCTACTTCTGAGAGGCAGCGACAGCAGTGATGGGAGGTAGAGATAGCAGTGCTGGAAGGAGACAACACTAGGACAAGGCAGCAACGACAACAGTGCTGGGAGGTGGAGATAGCAGCGCTGGAAGGAGACGACGCTAGGAGAAGGCAGCACAGGGATCGTGAGCAACCAACAGCATTCACGAGCGGCCAGCAGCGTCTAGGAATGCGATCGGCGACGTTAGTGTTGTTTAAGGATGGCGACTGAGAGTTGTCGATGGAGAGAGGCCGACAGATTTGAGATTGGCGGCCACTAAGGGTTGCTGTCGGAAAGGCGCTGGCAGCTTGGTGATTCCAGATGACTGACAGAGAAGCCTAGGGTTTTTTCACAGTGTATGACTGTGATTTGATTTTGGCTCTGATACCAACTTAGAAATCAGACCCAGAAATCTCTTCATTGATACAAAATAATTGTGTACAACATCATCTTTTAAGGAGAGGATTACTAGCAAAGAAGGAAAGAAATAATTGTAAGCATCCTACCATTATTATCTTTCTATATTTACATAGAACACTGATCCTAGAATATTTTAGGATCAAGGCTAGATCAACACAATTCCAGCAGCCCTCCTGGCCTTGGACCGCTCAATTCACAAGTGAAAAAGACCCTCGAAGGTCGGTCAATCTGCGACGTCTGCGCGAATTACGACTTAATTTTTTTTTTCTAGATTACAAATTTATTGTTGTACTTTGGCAACAACACCTATAAAAGGCCACTGTAAATGGAGGGAAGCGAATGCTTGATTTGATAATTGAATTCTACAATTCTCTCTTCAAATTTTTCTCTATTCTCCCTCCCATTCTCTCTGTTACTCTCCCCTATTTCTCTTTAATTTCTTCTCCCATTTATGTCCAATCTCCCCCTAATCCCCTCTGTTCTTGGTTCTATTCAATTAGTTCATTCCGATTACCAAATCAGCCCTAGGCTAAACCTTAGGTCCATAACAACCGATTCACCAAAAAACATGCCATAAAAGCAATTTCGGCCCAAAAAGACTAAGATAAACTAGAATTAGATAACAAACACTGTACCTTTTTCATTAAGATTTTGTTCATCCACTCGGCTACACCATTTTGCTATGGTGTACTTGGAACTGTCTAATGCCTTAGAATTCCTTCTTTCTTGCAGAAATTATTAAATTTACGTGAACAAAATTTTAAGCTATAGTATTTATGCAGAGACACTTAATCTGTCTGTTGATTTGTTTCTCAATCATGGTCTTTCATTGCTTGAAGTTAGCAAAAACATTACATCACTCTTCTGTTTCAAGAAGTATACCCAGACTTTCCTAGAGAAATCATTAATGAAAGTCAACATGTATCTGGCTCTCCCTATAGAGGGTTCTCTAGCTGGACCCCAAAGATCAGAATGAACATACTTCAATATGTCTTTCGTGTTGTGAATGCCTCTAGTAAATTTAACTCACTTTTTCTTATCAAAGACGTAGTGCTCACACAACTCCAATTTTTTAGTAGTATGTTCTTCAAGAAGTCTTCTCTTGTTCAATTTTGTTGTACCTATTTCACATATGTGCCAAGTCGCATCTGCCATCACCGAGTGATGTCAGTATCAGATAACGAAGAGGTAGAAACAGAAGCATCACTTGTAACAGTAGAGCCTTGCAGAACACATAATTGACTGTATTGTTTTGTGCCTTTCATTACAACGAGATCACCTCTGCTAACCTTGATAACTCCACATTCACCAATAAACTTGTACCCATTTAAATCAAGAGTACTCAATGAAATCAGATTTCATTCAAGACTAGGAGCATATTTGACATCAATTAAAGTTCGAATAGCACTATCAAACATCTTTATTTTAATTGTTTCAATGCCAACAACTTTAAAAAAAAAAATTATTTCCCATCATCACATCACCAGAATTTAGAGTTTTATATGTCGAGAACCAATCCTTATTAGGAGACATTTGAAACGTGCATGCTATGTCTAGGATCCAATCGTCACTAGGCTTAATCATCTCATTAGATACCATTATAAGTTCCCTGTTACTATTGTTTTCGTCGACAACATTGGTTTCCCTAAGAGTTTCAAGTTGTTTCCCCTTTTGCTCAGCTTCCTGTTTCTTAAGTCTATTCTGCAACTTATAACACTTCTTGATGTGTCCATTTTTCTTGCAATAACTACAGATCTTTTCTCTATTCTTGGACTTGGATCTACTTTAAATATCTACTTATCAATTTTTTCTTTCAAAAATAAATAATCAGAGACTTATTTTACGGTGGAAGTGTCACGATTATAAAGTATTGTGTAAAGCCTGCCAAATTTCCACCCATAAACTTATGCGATACAACGATAATCTAGAATAATAAACGTAGTATCTCTTATCCTTTTTTCTTTCACAACCCGGGGCCACCCCGTGATTAACATAAATACAATACGCAACAAGTTAAGCAATGCTATACCGCTGCCCGACTCCCTAGAATCTTTAAGGCCGGGATGATCCAGTACACGTACGCCTGGTCACCAATAACTTAATCCCTCTAGGCTCAACTAACTTCGAACCCACTCTTACCTTTACAGCGCATTCTATTTCTTTAAAGGGTGCCTGAGTCGCTAACAGTCACAGTTGCAGAACCTTTTACCACAATCAACCCGGTAGGCGGCAGAGAAGAATGGGTCGTCACTAGCAGATTTGAAAATAGCTGAACAAAGGTCGAGATGTAGGGGGCGGACCGCATCGTCGGTGGGGGCAAGCAGTCGGTCACAAAGAGACAGAGGCTGCCGCAAACAGGAGGATTGGCAGCATCGGCTGTTGACGGTGGCGATGGCGGCATACAACGGTGATCGATGACGGCCAGTTGCGTTGCAAGGGGTTGAACAATCTGACGGCGGCAAGAGCGTCACGATACAGCAGGGACGGTTGCACGACGTCGATGGTGGATGCATGGTGGTTGACAATGGAGCTTGGTCGATGGCAGTAATGGCATCGACAACCTATAATGGTGTCAGCCAGTGGCAGTGGTGGCAACTTGTTGCTTGCTTGGAACTCGTTGCTGAAGAAGGAATAAGATGAAGCTGCTATTATTACTGATAATATTTTTTTTTTCTCCAAATCGCAACAGTTGATTGGTTTGATACAACGACTCTGATACCACTTTGTTAGCAAGTATGGATCGAACAAAGTAATAATCAAACCAACAACCAAATATACGAACACATAAATTTACGTGGAAAACCCAAGTCGAAAAAAATCATGGGCAGAAAGAACAAAATATCACTATGCAAATATTGATAGTACGAAAGTGATTAATATATCTAAAATATCACTAAGCCAATATTGCTACAACCAAAACTGATATTGCTTCAATGTGTTGTCTCTTGTGTTCTATATTTTCATGTGGCCTTGGCACCTATTTATAGACATAGAATCAACTATAGATGTACACAGGAAAATCTATCCTGATTAGAAGATGACATCTAGGGATATTCCTCCAAACGAGATAAATTTCACAGAAAATAGAATTTAATAACATAATAATCACTATCAAATTCGAAGTCTTCAAGGTCATCATCACTATCAAATCAGGATTCCCAGTCATAGATAAACTTGGATTTTGAGTCATATTTATCACATCAATGGTTATTTAAAGCAGTTATTACTACTACACAATTGTATAATTACACTCCACTGCTACACAACTGTAAAAAATAACTCCCTCTCCTACATAACTGTAAAAATTAACACTCCACTGCACCTCTGCTCTACTCATCTCCTAATTCCTCTCCTAATTCTCTGATTCCTAACATACAATTGAATCTATTTATTGTTATTTTTTAATATTCTGTGTGGTTTTTGGATCTTGTTTCTTAGACAACAAAGAAAAATGTAAATTTTTTTTAAGTAGTTCACTATACCTATGTCATTTTCTCCAAATCCACTTATTCAATTTGTATAAGTGTGTTTTTGTCCCCATCCTAAATCACATCTGTGTTTCTTTGATGGAACGTGGATACATCTTCAAAGTGTCATAAAAAATTAAAGACTGGAATTTCTAGAAATTGCTTGAGTGAGGAATGGATAGGTTCTTTGTTTCCAGTATTCATAAAGAACAAAAGGAATTACATTGATAAGATAAAGAAATTACATTTGAGAAGTTGACAAAAAGCCACTGGCTTTTGTTACATGTGGCTTCTGTTAGAAATCCATTTGGTAAATTTATCACATCCTTTTATTATGCCAAATGCCTCTTAGATCCATGAAGCTCTTCAAGAACCTCATCTAATGCTACGTAATCATGGTAGCTTAATATCATAGACTTAGTGTTGACTGTATTTCAGGATTATCTGATAGATTTATAACTGCTTTAGACCATATTACATGGACTCTTCCAAATTTGATGAAGTATCCTAACAAACACTTGACACCTTCAATGTTATCTGATATACATGTAATTGTAGTTAATTAGATATGGCTGAAATAATTATGTTAAACAAGAAATTTTCTGTTGAGCCATGTTTAGAACTCTCATTCTATGCATCATTCATCTTGCAATCTGTAAATACAGTTTTGCATTAAATAAATGAAATAATTAGTTAAAAAATTGTTTTATCCTCGTCTTTTGGGTATGAAAATCAAATGAGTCTGAAGTTTGGACACTACCAATGGCCATACCCAGTATTCTCATGACCCTTACAGGGTGTTTGTCTTTTGCTTTATGGTCACAATGTGCACTTGCTTATTTAACAGCTTTCAGGACATCTCTGTGTTGGTCTATTGGTGTATTCACTGTTATGAATTGGACTTCCTGATTGTGCTCATCTTTAGCAAAGATAAGATAGAACATGGACCTAGAGAAATCATTATATAAGAATATGTTTTGTTGGTACATGATAATAATAAGGGCTTTACACTTAGGCTACGTTTGTTTGGGGGGAAGTGTTTTTTGTGTTTTCCTATTCTCTTGTGTTTTGGAACAGGAAAACACAAAAAATCAACAAAAAACCTTACTTAAAACAACACAAATTGGTGAAAATGACTTCCCATCTGCTAGAAGGGAAATCGTTTTCCATTTCCTGAAAGCACCTCTCTCGACTTTCCTTGCCCTAAAGCCCCTTCAATCAGCCTCCTTTTGTATTTGTCATTGCTGTTCATCTGCATCGTCGTCATCGTCATGGTCTGGGTCACCATTTGTGTTGCTCCCTAAGTTGCCGTCATTGTTGCTTGCTCTCTCTCTCTCTCTCTCTCTCTCTCTCTCTATTCAATCACGACAAGCACCCAAATCCTCATGTTATAGTCAAACGATAGAAAATACATTTCAGGAAAATTCTTTACAGGAAATTGTTTTCTTTGAAAACTATTTTCCTTTATGAAAACACTTTCCCCCAAACAAACGAAGCCTCAAGTATGATATGAATTATAAGGACCTTATAGCTGATCCCATATATTGAGGTAGAGGCTTGATATGTTGTTTATGCTAACATAATATGGGCTCGTTTGAAAACGTTCCCTGTAATGTGTTAATTTTTTTTTTCTTTTCAATTTTTTGTGCTGAATTTATATTGTGTTGAACAAATGAAACTGAACTTATTGTTTGATATTGTTGTCTTTTTTTTCCCCCTAAATATCTTAAAATTAAAATTGAATATTTTTTATTTTATGTGGTAATTAAATCTATGTTATAATTTGTTGGTATTAATGTTTAAACTAGAAAAATTTTGACCTTTTTGCCTTTGTTTTCCCTTTTTAATCAATAGATCTACGAGCCTGACAGTCTTAAAAAATGGAAGGTGAGTTTGAGTTTGCTGGTGAAAACATAAATGTAGTTTCAGCTGGCAAATCTAGACCCAGTCAATTCTTTGGCTTTGTATTTTTATTCTTATTCACTGGTGGTCTCTGTTCAAAGAAAGGTTTAATGATGGAGAACAAGAAGATTTTGAAGTTGTTTGGCTAGGCTTAAAAGCTGGTCAACACCAATTTTAAATCTGTGAATAATTTAACATACATTTTTTAAAAAGGTTAATCCTATTTGGCTAGGCTTGAATAGTCAAAATGCTAGCTAGCTTAAAAGCCTTTATGCCAACATTTGTAAAAGGTTATGGGGGGAAAACTTTTTTTTGAAGCTTAAAAGTTATGTATAAAAAGCTAATGTTCATCAATGATAGGACAAATATACCCTCAAACAAATCTGAGAATTTCAATCGGTGACCCTCTGCCTTCCTCACCATTGTAGTCGTTCCTTGTTTGCTAGTTGTAAGTTGCTTGGCCCTCTTTGTTGGAATTGCCATCTCCTTTCTCATGTTGTCGTCTTCTTGCCCTTTTTTTCTCTTCGTGGGTTCTAGATTTAGAACCTATTGACATTCCGCTGATGACTGGATGATCCAATTGTCGACAGAAGGTTTTGTTTTCTTATATTTTTTAATTTTTTATTTATATGAAATGTAGGGTAAGGCTACATATAACAGACCCAATGTGGTCCGACCCTTTCCCGAGACCCCACATTGGTGGGAGCTTCGTGCACTGGGCTGCCCTTTAATTATATTTACATTTATATTCATATAAAATATTGTTGGATATATAAAAATCTATTAATTAGGCTTAAATTTATAATTAAGCATAGATTTAAATAATGATATATGCTATTTTTTTTGTTACTAAGTATAATTATGAAATATAATTGATTATGTTTTTTCATTATAATTGGTTTTTGATGAATTTTTTTGCACAAATAGTGATTTGTACTTTTTAGTCATTTTATAACTTTTCACAACTTATAAACTTTTCTTTTACCAAATTCATAACTTCATAACTAATATCTTAAAGCATATTTTATCCAAACACTTCACTAGCATAAAGCAGTGTTATAACTTAAAGCTTTGAAGGGCTATAAGTTAAAGACAACTTAAAGCTCTCCTTAAAAATAGCCTAGCAAAATGGCCAGAAGGTGAGGAAGAAGAGGCATCTGGTTTCAGCAAATCTAGATTTATGTATGGTTCTGAACCCAAAGATTCAAGTTTGGCAAATTGTTGGTGCTACATGTGGCGATGAAGAAACATGAGTGTTCCAATACTGGAAAGAAAGGCGTCGCTCATTTTTCTTACATTAAGGTGAAATAAAGCACCGAATATTGAGGAGAAATGGGCATTGCGAAAGTAAAAAAAAGGGGTTGTGGCCTGATCTTTTGGAGAATGTATTGCTTGGTTAATAGGCATGACCTAGAAACACACAAAACAGTGACAGAATAACACCCTAAATTGGTGCGTTCTTTTTTTTTTTTTCCCCAAAAAAATTGCCAAATTTTTTATTTCATGGAAATCTAAACAGGCAGTCAAATGTTATTTCTATTCTTGTCTTCAAAATTTTGAAATCCAAAACTAAAAATTAAATGGTTATCAATGGCACCGAAGAAATGATATTTTACATTCTACTTGTAGGAAATAAGTATGGTAACAAATTTCTAATATCTATGAATTACTATTGATAAAGATTGAAAGTTTTGGACTTAAAAGTGAAATAAAAAGTTAAGATGGAAGGACTACATATGTTCCTACTGTTTCTTATATAGTAATTGGATATTTCACTTATTGTTTTGAACTTGTAGAGTGTCTCATATTTGTTTAATTGATGTAGACACAACTAGAACTGACATATGAGTTTGTAAAATATCTGAGAGATTCCCAACTCTGGAAAATTTGTAAAATAAAGAGTTACTTGGGTTATTGTTTGGCTTGTATTGTTGAATTGTTTGCCTAGCTTTGATATTCAGCATGAATCTTGTCACTAATATAGTTATCCATGCATCCTACGAACTCTTCTTAATAATTTAGCTCCTTGTCCACCCATGCTCCCATGGAAATCTCCCTCTTTCAATAAGTACATTTTAAATTATTGACCACTAAGTCATTTAAAAGGTTGTGAGAGAGAGAATGGAGAGGAGCAACTTTATCTTTTATGTTATTATTTTTAGTCTGAAAAATGTATCTAAACATATGTGGATAATCCTAATAAGAAATCTGAATAGTATTGTAGATGAAGACTGATGATTGAAGTGTCTTTTTTCAATGGCTCATTTTTTTAATGGATGTCGTTTGCTCCGAAAGCTTCTCCCAAGTCTTTATGGCATACCTGTGGATGTGTTATTCTGAGAATGATGTTATCATTAGACTCTCATTTTGGCATACTTTCGGTCAAAATTATTTTCACAGCTAGAATTCTTTCAATCATGTGTATAGCTTTCCTGTTCTGGATTCTAATGCACTGATTCTGTGTTCTCTGCAGAGACTCAGTTCGAAAATCAACTATGATGCACTGGAGAAACTTTTTGATGATTCTGTATGTTTATCATCATTCTTGGTTTGCTTTTCATATTTAATATGAAATGCTCTATTTTTTTCTTTCTTTGTGTTTGTTATCTTTTTTTTATGGAAGAGAAAATGACAGAACCAAGGTGTGTTCTCTGTATAATTCAAAATTTGTCTTTTTTTTAAATTCTCACAATGCTCTTGCCTTAACATTTACATTCATAGAAATGCGTCATGCTAATAATGCATTGAATTGATCAATAGTCTGGATATGTAGTAAGGAGCTTTAAATGCAATTCTTAGCAGGAGGTTCCACAGAAAGCGAAGAAAAGTAGAATTGAATCATCACATTTTGATGATGATGAGCTGCCACACATTACCAAAAAGGGTACTGAGTCAAAGCATGATGATAGAAGAGATGGTGAATGGGGGGCACCCGAAGATGAATACGGCGAGGATGAAAGGGCCATTGAGCAAGCACATGACGACAATTCGTACTATGAAAATTTAGGAGGATATGACTATGATGATGACTTTGACTATGATGGGTTCTGAATGTGACAACGAAGAAAGATGAATCCTAGTCTTTCCCCCCTCATCTGGAAGGAGCTTCGAAGTGCCTGAAGAGTGGAAGAGCAAATAGATGTTAATTTGTTTCGGCTTGGTATGGTGCATTGTGCTCCCATACTTGCGTATCAAAGCCATCCCTTCTTCAATGCACTCTGAAAATCTTATGGGGATTTAGATGTTAATTATTCTGTGGGGTGAAACCGTCTAGAGGAAAAAAGGGACAATACTACTAATGTTTTAACCTTATGTTCCACTTAGGGTTGCTTCAGTTAAATTTAATTGTCTCCCAGCTTAGATTAAATTCGTACTTAATTCACTAAATCAAATTAATTTTTTTTTAAAGTCTGCTATTAACAGCAATAGTTACATTTTATCTCGTCTTATTTAATTATTTCTTGTCTTGTAAATCAATTATCACATAATATAATTTATTTTTAGTATTCAATGAAAGTCTTTGGGTCTTATTACACTTATTGCCATGTTGGGAACGTTGATGCATGCATTATCTGTGTGATGATTTTGTCATATTTTTCATTTATGTTATTTTTGTTGATAATTACATGTGGTGATAAGTTCATGCATGGTAATCTTGTTTTACTTGAATTGGCAATAATTGTGGATTTATTTATTTATCGTAAGTGATAAAAGAGAATCACTCTCATGCGTAATTGTATAATGTGACAAATAATTTAGTGAAATTCTTTTATAACATGTAGTGATAATTAAAAATATGAAAAAATAACATTTTGTCATTCATCTTTACGTACAAATTCCTTATAATTTTTATTTTTAGCATCTAGGTAGTTTAAGCTCCAGCAAAGAAAAGGAAAAAGTGATGTATAATTAAATTTTTGTTGTTTTATTTTATTGATATTAATTCAAAACCAATTACATAATATTAGTCATTATTTTTTATTATTTACTTAATATTGGACCTTATTGTATAAATTTTGGATTGTCGGAGATTTTATTCGAAAATTTCATTTTATTTTACAAGTCTTAACGTCACAATCGGGTGGGTTTCTTTACGTGAGTCTAGTTTATGATGAACAACTAATGTCATTGGTTGAACTTTTTACTCACACCAACTTAGTTTGTAGCACAAACAGAGATCTTCAACACTTTTTGGTTTGCCTGGTGGCAAGGACAAGGGAAGGAGAAGTCCATTGGAGAAAGGCTTGTAGACAAGAGGGAGGGCCCAAAAAATCCATAATTCCACCAAGACAGCTTTTGAAGTTCACACATTCTATTAAACTTTTTTATTATTATTTTTTCTTTATTTTTTTTTTTTATGTGGGGGACACTGAATTAATTAATTTCCCCCTCCTTCCGTTAAAGCATTAGGAGAGAACTTGAATGCCTACTATAAATTTCACCAGTGTTTGGATTACTCAACAAAATATTGTTGTGACCTTTGAAATCAAATTAAACAACTTGTTTGGGAAGGCAAATTGGATAGGTTTATTCTTGATGGCCCAAGGTGGTAGAGCAAAAGAAAGTCTCAGACAAGGAAACCAAGAAGGAAGACCTTTAAGGTTAAGGTGTTGCAACCAACGGAAGAAGGAAGAACAATAATGGAAATCACCAACATGAAGAGGGGGAGTAGGATTACAATCGAGCCAAGTTTCGATAAGCTTAGTTCGAGCTCAACATACATGACTCGAGCATGAGCTCAAATCAAGTTTGAAATCTTACCTTTAGCTCAAGCTCAGTGAATAAGAACTAAGCTTGATCTTGGCTTGGGCTCGACTCAAGATCGGGCTCGCCACCATGCTCAAGCTTAGTTAGCGTGCAAGAGCAAAGGATGCAGCAATTGATAGTGAGAGGCGAGGTTGTAGCACCCCAAATGCTACAATAATTAATAAGAGAAAAATCATACCAAAAATAATAATTAATTCTCATAAACTGGAAACAAAATTGTTAAACTGTGCCATATCTCAAGGCAAACAAAACTCAACCAACAAAATGTAAACTTAAATAAAATATCCCTTAATGCTGAAAATAAAATATATGACAATCTTTAAACTAGTCAACCATGACCCAAAAATCTTATAGGCATCGAGTGGCTTCCACATACACACTGCTAGCATCTCCCACTGCTACTACTAGAACTAGCCTCAAGAGTTACTTCGCTATGACCTAGAATGGTGAAGGGTACAAGATGAGTCACAAAACTTAGCAAGTACTAAGCAATGAAAGAAAGTTTAAATCTAAAACAAAGAAAAGTTGAACTCATCGAGACTGACTCATCTCATAACTCATAGATAACCAGTCATAAACTGAGGAATAACTGATCTCAATTTGAGAGAATTAATATATTAGATTATCTTGTATGGTTGCGTAGGTTCTCATTGTTGGAAATGTATGCCCTAAAGACACGTTTTGTTTAATTTATGGTAATGATGTTTCTTTTATTCAGTTTATGGCACATATATTATTTGCATTTAATTGTTGGAAAGGTGTCCATGCTATTAAGTAAGTGATTCATGTGATGGGTCGTTCTTCACAGTTAGGCATGAATCATGGGTACTTAATAAGCAAGAAAATATAACTCTTGATCTTTTGATAGAACTGGGCATTCTATCATGATAAGATCATTGTGCAATAGATCCCAATGGAGGATGGCTTGCCTTAGCCAGTAAACAGTCCGTTTACTCTAATTGTACAAGCGCATTTGGAATGCGTAGAGTGGACCTGTGATAGAAGCTAATGACAAAGTACTAATTATCATGGAGCTAGTCTATCACTGCTACTACGTGGACGAGTACTCTAATACTTGAGTATTAGTTGGTGGTCTGGTGAACCTAGAGCTATATTCTTAGATTCATTGCAGGTGAGGTCTATCAAAGATCAATATCCTTTTGAGTTGGGAGTATGGTTTCTAATTAGCTAAGACAGACTAATACAAGATAGTTTCTGTGATTCACCCCCTTGTGATTGTCCAAGAATAATCGAATAATCCAGGGCCCTGGGAACGTGACTTATGAGTGTGTGCTTCTGGGTAGC
This sequence comes from Diospyros lotus, assembly GCF_014633365.1. Lineage (NCBI taxonomy): Eukaryota > Viridiplantae > Streptophyta > Magnoliopsida > Ericales > Ebenaceae > Diospyros > Diospyros lotus. The sequence continues at coordinate 28,544,158 of NC_068343.1, read as the reverse complement.
TCCCAATGATAAGCAAGTACATTCGAGTAGTCACGGATTATTGGACTAGTGATCTAAGGATGGTAGAAGTCATTTAGAAAGGTGTTAGTACATTATTCCTTTCTAAATGATGGGTGTTACACAGAGGGGTATTTTCGTCATTACACTAGTAGGTCAAAGACATGGCATATGCAAAATTATTCGTGGGGTCAGTGTTACCATATGGTGATAGTTGGAACACTTAGAATGACAAAATATAGCTACTAGGTAGCAGGGATATTTTGGTCATTTTAGTAGCCGTGAATAATTTGTCTTTTGGTCCCCGGGGTAGCTCGATGTAACTCATGTATTTTTAATACATTTGGCTTGTTGGATGAATTACATTAAGAGAGAATTATTTTATTTAGAATGGTCCATTGGGCTAAAATAAAATAATAGTTCATAAGGGTTTTAATTAATTAATTGGGCTAACCCAATTAGGAAATTAATTAAAAGATTTGGCCCATTAGGGTTTGGCCCACTAGGGTTTTAACCCTAGGGTTCTCCCTATATATATCTCTCTTTAGTTGTTTTTTCGTCTAAGTCGTTTTTCATTCTTCTTCACCGAAGAGAGGCCACGAGTTCGAGTCATACTCCGGAAGATCGAAAGGGGGCGTGTGTGTTCTGATGCGACGGAGCCGAAGGCTAGCAGGGCAGCCGTCGTCTCCTCCACACGAAGAAGCACCCATCGCTCCATTCCGTCCGGTAATCCGCCGAAAAAGTAAGTCTCCTAGACGCTAACCAATACGAGGATCGTTTTATTTTTAAAACGCTTCCGTTGCATGCTTTTGATCCTCGTTCATGATCCTTCACTCATATAGATGTAGAATAAATAAACATAACTCATGCAAGTATGTATGCAAAATTGGCCAAGGCCCATATATATAAAGAAGAAGTCTCATACGTGCTTGTTGCTGAACCTACAACCATAAACAACAAACAAATACTCACTAAGGTCAAACACCCCTACTCCATATCTAGGAACGAACATAAAAGAAATATCATCTCAATAGTATTACTAGGGTTGCCGCCCCTCGCTATCGATAGTGGGTAATCTCAAAGAATTGAGCTCATGGGATCCCCTCATGGACTATGCCGCATAAATTCCAAATGCCACATAAATCCCCTCAAATTCTAGATCACATCGCCTCTTGTCCACATAACTCTTCTATCGGTCTTGGGCTATCTTCATTCTGGCTTTGATAAGCTTGATCTTCTAAGTCATTTGCTCCACAATCTCGGGCCCTAACAAAGCTCGATCACCGATCTCTTCCCAACAAATAGGCGAACGACACGGTCGGCCATACAAAGCTTCGTAGGGTGGCATGCCAATACTCGAATGGAAACTGTTGTTATAAGAAAATTCCACCAACGGTAAGTGCTAGTCCCAATTGCCATGGAAGTCTAATACACAGGCTCTCAACATGTCCTCCAAAGTCCTGATTGTCCTCTCTGACTGACCATCTGTCTGGGGATGAAATTATGTACTGAATCTCAAATGAGTACCCAAAGCGTCTTGCAAAGCCCCCCAAAAATGCGAAGTGAATCTGGGATCTCTATCTGAAATAATGCTAAAAAGGACTCCATGTAACTTCACTATCTCCTCGATGTAAAGCCTAGCCAGCCTATTCATCAAATACGTCTTCTTGATTGGTAGGAAATGAGCTGACTTGGTCAAATGATCCACGATCACCCATATAGCATCATAGCCTCTAGACATCCTGGGCAATCTCATCACAAAATCCATAGCCACACTATCCCATTTCCACTCCGGGATCGACAATGGTAGCAATAACCCTACAAGTTTCTGATGCTTAGCCTTCACCTATTGACAAATAGAACATTGGGTCACAAACTTGGCCACATCTCTTTTCATCCCATTCCACCAGAATTGTCTCTTCAAATCTTGGTACATCCTGGATACGCCGGGATGAATGGTGTAATGGCTCCTATGCGCCTCACTCATAATCTCCCGCCTAAGCTCCTCACTAGCAGGAATGCCAACACGATCTCGAATAGAATACCCCATATACATATGATTCTCAAGGTTTACAAGTACTCGGGTTAAGTGCTCATCCTCCAACTGTCAGGCTCTAATCCTGTCGAACAGCTCGGGCTGAACTCTCAAGTAAGCATAACTCACCATAGCTCGATCGTCTAGGTCTGAAATAGATAAAGCGCTTAACTGCTCAAGCAATATCCACTCATGAGCCATCAAAGCTGCTATAGAAGCTCCTCGTCTACTCAACGCGTTAGCTACCACGTTTTCCTTACCCGGATGGTATAAGATCTCGCAATTGAAGTCCTTGAAGAATTCGATCCACTTCTTCTGCCTCATATTTAGCTCCTTATGCGATAATAAGTAGTGCAAGATCTTATGGTCAGTGTAGATCCCCACTTTCTCGCCGTACAGATAATGTCGCCAGATCTTCAAAGCAAAGACCACTGTTGCTAACTCCAAGTCGTGAGTGGGGTAGTTCGCCTCGTGTTTCTTCAACTGCCTCTACGCATAAGCATTAACTCTCCCATCTTGCATCAACACGCATCCCAGACCTAAATGGGAAGCATCGCTGTATATCGAAAACTTTTCTCCACTCTTCGGAATAGCCAAAACTGGTGTAGTAGTCAACCTCCTCTTCAACTCTTAGAAAGATCGCTCACATGCATCGTTCCACTCGAACTTTACTCCTTTCCTCGTCAGCTTTGTCATCGGGGAAGATAAATGGGCAAAACCTTCAATAAACCTTCTATAATAGCCAGCAAGTCCTAAGAAACTACGAATCTCCATCACCGTTGTCGGCCTCGGCCAATCCATAACTGCCTTAGTCTTCTCGGGATCCACTGAAATACTGTCTCTAGACACAATATGACCCAAGAATCCAATTCGATCTAGCCAAAACTCGCACTTGTTAAACTTGGTATACAACTGCTCCTCCCTAAGCCTTCTCAATACTAAGGTAAGATACTCCTCATGCTCCTTTGCACTGGGTGAGTATACTATAATATCATCAATAAACACAATAACAAAGCAATCTAAATACTCACGAAGGGCTCGATTCATCAGATCCATGAAAATGGATGGAGCATTCATCAGACCAAAAGGCATCACCACAAACTCATAGTGACCATAGCGAGTCCGAAAAGTTGTCTTATGAATGTCTTCATCTCTAACTAGTACTTGATGAGAACCTGATCTCAAATCAATCTTTAAGAATACCTTAGCTCCTCGCAGCTAGTCTAGTAAATCATTCACTCGAGCTAAAGGGTATTTATTCTTAATAGTCACCTGATTCAGCTGGTGATAATCGATACATTGTTGGAAATGTATGCCCTAAAGACACGTTTTGTTTAATTTATGGTAATGATGTTTCTTTTATTCAGTTCATGGCACATATATTATTTGCATTTAATTGTTGGAAAAGTGTCCATGCTATTAAGTAAGTGATTCATGTGATGGGTCGTTCTTCACAGTTAGGCATGAATCATGGGTACTTAATAAGCAAGAAAAATATTACTCTTGATCCTTTGATAGAACTGGGCATTCTATCATGATAAGATCATTGTGCAATAGATCCTAATGGAGGATGGCTTGCCTTAGCCAGTAAACAGTCCGTTTACTCTAATTGTACAAGCGCATTTGGAATGCGTAGAGTGGACCTATGATAGAAGCTAATGACAAAGTACTAATTATCATGGAGCTAGTCTATCACTGCTACTACGTGGACGAGTACTCTAATACTTGAGTATTAGTTGGTGGTCTAGTGAACCTAGAGCTATATTCTTAGATTCATTGTAGGTGAGGTCTATTAAAGATCAATATCCTTTTAAGTTGGGAGTATGGTTTCTAATTAGCTAAGACAGACTAATACAAGATAGTTTCTGTGATTCACCCCCTTGTGATTGTCCAAGAATAATCAAATAATCCAGGGCCCTGGGAACGTGACTTAAGAGTGTGTGCTTCTGGGTAACTCCCAGTGATAAGCAAGTACATTCGAGTAGTCACGGATTGTTGGACTAGTGATCTAAGGATGGTAGAAATCATTTAGAGAGGTGTTAGTACATTATTCCTTTCTAAATGATGGGTGTTACGCAGAGGGGTATTTTCGTCATTACACTAGTAGGTCAAAGACATTGCATATGCAAAATTATTCGTGGGGTCAGTGTTACCATATGGTGATAGTTGGAACACTTAGAATGACAAAATATAGCTACTAGGTAGCAGGGATATTTTGGTCATTTTAGTAGCCGTGAATAATTTGTCTTTTGGTCCCCGGGGTAGCTCGATGTAACTCATGTATTTTTTAATACATTTGGCTTGTTGGGTGAATTACATTGAGAGAGAATTATTTTATTCAGGATGGTCCATAATTAATTGGGCTAGAATAAAATAATAGTTCATTAGTTTAATTAATTAATTGGGCTAACCCAATTAGAAAATTAATTAAATGGACTTGGCTCATTAGGGTTTGGCCCACTAGGGTTTTAACCCTAGGGTTCTCCCTATATATATCTCTCTTTGGTTGTTTTTCATCCAAGGTCGTTTTTACTCTTCTTCACCGAAAGAGAGGCCACGAGTTCGAGTCATACTTCAGAAGACCGAAAAAGAGCTTTTAAGTTCTGATGCGAAGGAGCTGAAGGATAGCAGGACAGCCGTCGTCTCCACCACGTGAAGAAGCTCCCGCGCATCCTGCTCCCATCGCTCCATTCCGTCCGGTAATCCGCCGAAAAAGTAAGTCTCCTAGATTCTAATCAATACGAGGAACGTTTTTTGATTAAAACGCTTTCGTTGCATGCTATGAATCCTCGTTTATGATCCTTCATACATAGCCTTAGCAATTTATCTTTCTTTCTCACAAATAGAACAGGTGCACCCCAAAGAGATGAACTGGGTCGAATGAAACCCTTCTCTATTAACTCTTCCAACTGGGTCTTCAACTCCTTAAGCTCATTAGGTGTCATTCGGTACGGAGCATTAGATACAAGCTGGGTACCAAGTAACAACTCAATAGAAAACTCCACATCTCACCGGGGAGGCAATCCCGGTAGGTTATCAAGAAAGACATCGATAAAATCTCGAACTACTGGCACCTCGGTCAAATCCTTCTTGCTCCCTTCACCAGTAGTCATGAAATCTAGGTAGGCCTCACAACCATCTCGTAACAACTTCTCTACTTTCATCACAGAGATCATGGGTATTGTAGATATAGGCTTGACGCCTCTATATACAAGGACTGGCTGCAGAGGTATCTCAAAGGAAATAGTCTTCTTATGATAGTCAACTTTTGCATAATGCCGAGATAACTAATCCATACCAAGGATAAAATCAAAGTCACTAATATCAAGAATGATCAAATCACCTAATAACTTCCTATCATGCACTCTTATCTCACAATTTTCAAATTTTTCCCTCCCCACCATGACTTTATCCCTAGGGGTAGACACAATCAAATGATATAGCAACGCGATCCAAGAATGAGGAATGTAACACATAGCATGTGGTGCAATAAAAGAATGTGTAGCTCCAGCATCAAAAAGCACTTGAACATCATGATCATAGAGGGATAGAATACCTTGGATCATCCCACTGCTCTACTCGACCTTAGCTGATGTGAGAGCGTATACACTACCTTGAACCTGGGGTCTCTCTGCCATAGGTGGGTGTTGAGCTGCTGGTAAAAGTGGTGGGGGTGCTTGGACTGCCATTGGTCCCCTAGCTGGTGGCCTCTGATTACCCCTCAGTCCCTAACCTCTTACCTTCTATCCTCCGCATTGCAGTGGACGTGTGCAAATATTTGCCTTCTTCCCTCGCTGTCCACACTTGAAGCAAGTTACCTCATGAGCTGAGGGTGCTAGAGGTGCTGTCTGATTCCTCGGACAATCCTTCTTCATATGGCTAGCCTGTCCACACTAATAACATACGTCATGTCCAGCCATGCATTGTCCCTTGTGCCACCTCCCACACTGATGGCATAGTGGTTCCTTCCCCTCATCACGATCGTGACCAGCTGCCCACTTCCTCTTCTTGCTTGCTTGAGACAAACTAGCTCCTTTCTTGTTTGATTGTATCACCCTCCATTCATTGCGATCTCTCTCAATAGCGTAGGCGCGCTGAACGGTTGCTGCATAGTCATTGCACTAGACTTCTCCATGGGCACGATGGATGTCTGGACGTAGTCCTCTTTGAAATTTAAAAGCCTTCTTTGCTTCAGTAGAATCCAAATCTAGAGCATATCGGGCTAATGCAGTAAACTCTACCTCGTACTGAGCCACTGTCTTGTTTCCTTGTACTAGATCAATAAATTCGTATACCTTTTGCTCTCAAACCCATGTAAGACGATATGCCACATTAAACTCCTCTTGGAACTCTGCCTAAGTCAGCTCCCTTTCTCCAAACCTCTGGCGGGCAGTGTCCCACCATCTCTCCACATCTCCTCGAAGTAGAAAGATACTGAGTCTAACCTGATGATCATCAACACAACCAATCGATTGATGGTGCTTCTCTATTGCCAACATCCAATTCTCTGTCGTTGAAGCATCTGCGCCACCATAGAACTTGGGTGGTTGAAAGGCCATAAAATCTTTCAATAACTGGGTCCCATGATCTGTTGCCACTGGAGCTGCTGGGGCAACTGGAACTACTAGAACGACTGGCGATGCACCTCCACTGCCGCCAGCTTCTTGAGACCCTTGCCTCCCTTAATTAGTGGCTATGGTATTCACTACTCACATCAGCCCCGTCAGCATACCTCTCATCTTGTCCATCTCTCGGCTATACTCATCTCTAATAATCTCTCCAGCCGTCTCATGGGTCTACTCAGGAATCTCATCATGAGCTGTACCAACCTGATCGCGGGTACGTGGTCGTCCTCTTCTACCACTTATCTTCCTGCATCACCACATAGGGTCAGAAAATAATATCTACTTGGGTCTAACCTACCCAAATAATAGACTCAGGTCCTAGCTCTACCCAACATCCTATGTGTGTATGGGAAACTTTGACTCGAACCTCTGCTTTGATACCAACCAATGTAGCACCCCAAATGCTACAATAATTAATAAGAGAAAAACCATATCAAAAATAATAATTAATTCTCATAAACTGGAAATAAAATTGTTAAATTGTGCCATATCTCAAGGCAACCAAACTCAACCAACAAAAAGTAAACTTAAATGAAATATCCCTAAATGTTGAAAATAAAATATGTAAAACCCCAAATTTTCTAAAGGGCTTAAGAGTAATTTGAGCTTGGGCCATAGGAGAAATTATCAAAGGATTAGGGGCTTAAGTATAGTTTATAGCAGTTATATTGCCGAATCGATTGGAGGGAATGCCCTAGAGTGTAATTGGTTATGGAAAATGGCATGATCTTGATGAGTGTTCCGAGATAGGATTTATGGAAGTAAAGGAAATTAAAATTGAGACGATTTTCGGTACAACTAAAATGCAACTAGGAGTTAGGCTGAAAAATTGAATAATTGCAGGGGGTTTCTGAGAAGTCAACGAAACCTCGAGGAGGGTCATATTTGGTGTATAGAACAACCTTTTAGTGGTTCTTGGAAGAAACAAAATGATTTAAAGCCAAAATGAAAATACGGGCTAAAGTGTAATTTTTTAAAATTTACCGAATTTGCCGAATGGAGGTTGAAAGGACATTTTTTTAGAATCTTCAAAAGATGAAATAAGGATTTTGGAACATGAGGGTCCTAACGGTAATGATAGAAAGATCAGGGCAAAAGTGTAAAAGTTAAAACTGGAGGGGCAAAAGTGAAATTAAACAAAACTTGAGGTAACCATGGCCGACCTACAATTTTAGGTCACTGATCGAGGCTCTGACCATGGGAAATCCAAGGAGGGTGGTCGAGCAAGTGTGGGGAGAAAGGCTGGGCCGTTAGCGAGCATCGAGGTGGCCGGATTTTTGAAGAAACCGACCATAGTTTGGTCGGTATGTCGCGGCAATACCGTGACCTGTAATCAGCCAATCAAGGCTGTTTGTCCATGTTTTTGGGTCTCCCAAGAGGTGGTTGTGAAGCTTGAGGCATTGGGTCGACCATGCATGTTAGTTTTAAGGTCCAGTTGTGGCTATAAATAGCCAGGTTTCGTGAGAGGGTTTGGCCAAGGGTTTCAAAATTTTGAGCTTCAAATTGAAGGCTCAACCGAATGAATTGGAGGCTAAAAGAAAAGGGCTTTTGAAGCCCATGACTTGAGGGAGGTATATGGAGAGTTAGATGCATTTTGGTGTTGCTTTGAGTGGGTTTCGAGCTTGGCTGGAGTAAGGAGACGGTGGTGTTGGCCAAGGCTTTGGACGACCGTTTGAAGGCCTTCCGGTGCTTGTTTCAAGCAGCAAGAAGGGCCATTAGGATTGATGGAAGAAAGCTTCAATGGGGTGCAGAGACCCATTCTCTCCGGTGTGCCGTCGTTGGAGAAGAAGGCTGGAGTGTGAGGCTCACTCTCGGCCTTCACGTGCAGGTGCGTGGGGGAACTTCGGGTGGCGCGTGAGAACGCGTTCGGATGAGGAAAATTCTAGAAAAAAATTTTAAAATCCTGAAAAATCGAGATCTTGAATTGTGTACAATTAGTTTTGAAGTTTGTCTTTCTAGTATCTCGATTTTAGTATCAAAGAGCCTCGTTTTGCGTGAAAATGAAGTTTTGGGTAAGTTCTGGAATTTCTTTTTGAAGTTCTAAGAATGAATATAGTTTATAGGATTGATGTGCTCAAGGTTAAGTGAGTTGAGCAACTTTTGAGGCTTGACATGAAAATCGAGGTGTTACAAGGGAATCGAGGTGATGCACACAAACCTAGTGTTTGAAATGTATGCCCTAAAGACACGTTTTGTTTAATTTATGGTAATGATGTTTCTTTTATTCAGTTTATGGCACATATATTATTTGCATTTAATTGTTGGAAAGGTGTCCATGCTATTAAGTAAGTGATTCATGTGATGGGTCGTTCTTCACAGTTAGGCATGAATCATGGGTACTTAATAAGCAAGAAAATATTACTCTTGATCTTTTGATAGAACTGGGCATTCTATCATGATAAGATCATTGTGCAATAGATCCTAATGGAGGATGGTTTGCCTTAGCCAGTAAACAGTCCGTTTACTCTAATTGTACAAGCGCATTTGGAATGCGTAGAGTGGACCTGTGATAGAAGCTAATGACAAAGTACTAATTATCATGGAGCTAGTCTATCACTGCTACTACGTGGACGAGTACTCTAATACTTGAGTATTAGTTGGTGGTCTAGTGAACCTAGAGCTATATTCTTAGATTCATTGTAGGTGAGGTCTATCAAAGATCAATATCCTTTTGAGTTGGGAGTATGGTTTCTAATTAGCTAAGACAGACTAATACAAGATAGTTTCTGTGATTCACCCCTTGTGATTGTCCAAGAATAATCGAATAATCCAGGGCCCTGGGAACGTGACTTAAGAGTGTGTGCTTCTGGGTAGCTCCCAGTGATAAGCAAGTACATTCGAGTAGTCACGGATTATTGGACTAGTGATCTAAGGATGGTAGAAATCATTTAGAAAGGTGTTAGTACATTATTCCTTTCTAAATGATGGGTGTTACGTAGAGGGGTATTTTCGTCATTACACTAGTAGGTCAAAGACATGGCATATGCAAAATTATTCGTGGGGTCAGTGTTACCATATGGTGATAGTTGGAACACTTAGAATGACAAAATATAGCTACTAGGTAGCAGGGATATTTTGGTCATTTTAGTAGCCGTGAATAATTTGTCTTTTGGTCCCCGGGGTAGCTCGATGTAACTCATGTATTTTTTAATACATTTGGCTTGTTGGATGAATTACATTGAGAGAGAATTATTTTATTCAGAATGGTCCATAATTAATTGGGCTAGAATAAAATAATAGTTCATTAGGGTTTTAATTAATTAATTGGGCTAACCCAATTAGAAAATTAATTAAAAGATCTTGGCCCATTAGGGTTTGGCCCACTAGGGTTTTAACCCTAGGGTTCTCCCTATATATTCTCTCATTATTTGTTTTTCCATCCAAGTCGTTTTTCATTCTTCATCACCGAAGAAAGGTCACGAGTTCGAGTCATATTTCGGAAGATCGAAAGAGAGCCTCGAAGTTCTGATGCGAAGGAGCCGAAGGATAGCAGGACAGCCGTCGTCTCCACCACGCGAAGAAGCTACCGCGCATCCTGCCCCTATCGCCCCATTCCGACCGGTAATCCGCCGTAAAAGTAAGTCTCTTAGATTCTAATCAATACGAGGATCGTTTTTTGATTAAAACGCTTCCGTTGCATGCTTTTGTATCCTCGTTCTTGATCCTTCACCTAGGTGGCTCGCAGGAATCAAGGTAGTGTGCAAGAATCAAGATGGTTTGCAAGAAGCGAGGTGGGTTGCAAGAATAGAGTAATTGCACAAAAATCAAGGTTGGGCATGCAAATCGAGGTCATGGCACTCATACCGAGGAAACATGAATGGCAAAGTTAAGTAAAAATTCCCTAGAAAGTCCAGTAAATTAGGAATGTTATTTTGTGAGTTATTATTGAGAAATTATTTAGTGAGGAAAATGTTTAAGGAATTATTAAGGAAAATAGAAAGAAATAGAGGGAAATTAGGAAAGGAATATAATATTGATTTATTGAATGAATATGATGGCCAAGGTATGTTGAGGATTTGATTTGAGTACGTTAGAAGCCTGGCACGAGGATCGAGATGTTTTGAGATGCGAATGAGGTAAGTAGTTCTACCCAAATGAATTTGGATTTATGAAAAATGCTTGATTTGAAAGTGGTTCAACCCGAAAACCTTATTTGATGTAAATGATCTTATCATATTGTCATATCTTGATGTGAATATGTCATGTAGATTGCATTTACATGTATTGATGATGAAATGTGCATATATTCACGATGATGTTATTGAGCATACATTGCATATGAGTTCAGGATGGCACCGCTGCACCCATTGACCTCGGCATGGAAAGGAAGTCGTAGCTGTAACGACCCGTTAATGGGTCTAGAGTTTTATTGGAATTATGATTCTCTATGTGTGATAAATTAGCCTCAAGAATTAGATGTTATAAATATTGTGAGGTGCCTAATTTAAGGGATTGGGCTTTTAAAGAAAACTTGGGTTGAGCCCAAGGGGAGATTTTGTATATTGCAAGTGTTGTATGGTTGTGAAGCCCATTGGGCTTAATGTTATGTTGAGGCCATTGTGGTGGGCTAATGGAAATGGGCCATTATAATTAATTGAGCCAATGAGTTGGGCTTGGGCTCATGTAAGTGTATGAGTGGATTTTTGAATTGGGCTTAGGCCCATGTGTAAAATATGAGAGATGGAATTTAATAAATGAAATTATATATATATATTTGTATTTTGTGGATTAAAAGAAAAGAAGAAAAGAATTGTAAAATGCAAAGTGACCAAATGGTCCTTGCTTTATTGAAAAAGGTGAGGTCAATTAGGGAATTTCATAATGAGGTTGAATAAAGAAAATGAGAAAGAAATAAGGAAAATGAGAAATTCCAAAAATGGGCAATTGATATTTTGAATTGTGTGAGTGTGCAAGATGGGCAAAGTTGTAATTTGGCCAAGGGAGTGGTTGGAAAGTTGATGGGCGGCCATCCCTCCCCTATACTTCTTTCTTTTCCTTGTTTTCCTATTTTTCTTTCCCTCTTCTCCCGATCAATCTTCTTCTTCTTATTCTTTTCTTCTTCTTCTCCATTTTGATGTCCATGGAAGCTTGAAGTGAAGTTGCAGCTGGGTGCATTCTTCTCCTTGGATTTTTCTTCATCAAAGGCAAGTTCTTCTTGCATTTCTTTTTGGTTATGCAAGTTCTCTTACCTCCTTGTTTCATTTTGGAGGCAAGCTCTCATTCTAAATGCAAGTTATTATTCATCCGATGTTGTTTCATTGCAAGTCCATGTTGATATTCCTTGTTAATGTAAGCCTTGGGTTCTTTTTCTCTTGGGTCAAGTTGGTTTCCTTCTTGGTTCCCTTGTCTTTGAATCTTCTATTTTATTAGAACATCAAATCATGAGTTTATATTGATCGGTGGATTTTTTTCTCATTTCTTTAACTCTTGTGTTTTATCATTGATGGGTCTTTTTGAGAGTTTTCGTTAGGGTCTAGTTCACCCTAAATTCTTAACGGAATGACACTTGATTGATTAGGAATGTTAGAGAAGCAGGGTTTGGTGTATCTTGCTTGGGATGTTGAGTTTTGTGTGTTATCGTTGTTATTTTTAAGTTTCAGGTCTCTATTGGTCAACCAAGTATTTCTATCGGTCGACCAAGTATGTGTTTTGTTCTTCAGTTGGTCGACCAAGTGTTTCTATCGGTCGACCAAGTATTTCTATCGGTCGACTAAGTATATGTTTATCTTTCTGTTAGTCAACCAAGTATTTCAGTTGGTCGACTAAGTGTTTTAGTCGGTCGACCAAGTAATAATTTAAGCTTCTGTTAGTCGACCAAGTGATAATATAAGCCTCTGTTAGTCGACTAAATGTTTCAGTCGGTCGACCAAGTGTTTCAGTCAGTCGACCAAGTAATAATTTAAGCTTCTGTTAGTCAACCAAGTATTTCAGTCGGTCGACCAAGTGTTTTAGTCAGTTGACCAAGTGGGCTGTTAGTCGACCAAGTGATTTCAGTCGGTCGACCAAGTGATAATATAAGCTTCTGTTAGTCGACCAAGTGTTTTTACTCGGTCGACCAAGTCCCTATTTAGTTGACTAACTCTTCTTCATCGGTTGACTAAGTCCTCAGTCGGTTGACTAACTCTTTCATTCGGTCAACCAATAGAATGAATTAATTCTTTTGTTTTGGTCCGATTCTTTTCTAATGCTTGTTGATAAGTGTCTTTTATACACTTATTTTGGTTTATAAACTTAGCATTTATACATTCAATGAGCATGATTTCTACTTGATTTGGTTCTATATATGGTTATGTAGATGTGGAGCATGTGTTAAAGCGGACATGGAGCAAAAAGAGTGATTTTTGGTGCATGATGGGATTGAAATGAAGCTTGGAGGCATGGTCGGGTTTCGAATTAAAAGGAAGCAAAAGAGTATCGAAAACAAGAAGTTGAAGATGATAAAGCAAGAGGCCAAAGAAGAAGGCTAGCGGGCTTATAGCGATATGCATACCGCTGTAGCACCGCTATAAGACTTAGTTTATGGAGCTCACGGTCTTACAGCGGTATGCATACAGCTGTAGGACCGCTTTAGGAATTATTTTCTGGAGCTCACGGGTCTGCAGCAACAAGCATACCGCGGTAGGACCGCGGTAGAGTTCAAAGCTTCGTGACAAGGCCGTTTTAAGCCTATTTTAATCCAAATAAAAGGGAAATAGACTCCTTCAAGGTGAAGGGCTTTGATAACCTAAAGAGGGCTATATAAAGGCTTATTTTTGGGAGATTAAGGAGCTTTTGGAAGGAGGAGAAGACGGCAAGTTGAGGCAAAAAGAGGAGATTTTCTTGAAGTTCTTCGGTTTTGATTTTATTTTTCTGCTCTTTATTCTTTGCAACATCATGAACTCTGTTTTTATTACTTTTTCGTTGGTTGAAACTATGTTAGGCTAAGTACTTTGTGGCTAGGGTGATTGATGAAACCTAGTTCAACGATGGTTTAATTAAAAGTATTTGGGTTTTATTATATTTTTGTCTTTCGGATTGATCATTTATTATACACTAACTCCGTTTTGATGTTTGGCCGTCATTAGAATGTGTTTGTGATTTATATTATTTTGGAGAGATTCAATATAGATTAGCACTTGATAATAAATGACATAAGGTTCGATAATAGGTAGAGATACCGTTATGCCTTGTGAAATCTTATTTTGATGATCATTGTGGATAAATGCATGTTTGTATATGTGCAGATTAATTAGAGATAATTAATCTCATATGTGAGCATAGATTCAATCGACCATCGAGAGAGGCTTTTGATTAAATTAAGGTCATTGATTTTCAGTTCAAAGCAAGAATTATAAGACCCAATCATTGAAAGATTAAACCATTTATAGAACTACGGTGGATTCATGAACCCTAGTGCATTAGATTTTTATATTTAAAACCTAAAGAGTTATTTTGTGTTTTCCTTTTGGTGAGTTAGTTTTAACTTATATAAAACTTCCATTGAGTATTCTTTTAATTGTGTGTGACTTATTTAAGTTAATAGTGGTTAAAGTAGGGATTAAAAGCTAATCCTCGTGGGAACGATACTTGATTCATCATTATATTACTTGTTACGATTCCGTTCACTTGCGGGAAAGAATACGCGAACAAGTTTTTGGCGCCGTTACCGGGGATTGGTTATTTTGATTACTACTTTAATTAAGATTAGCTTTAATACTTGTGTTGCTTTCTTTAATTTTTTACGCTAAACTATTTCAATTTTTGTTGTGTTAGGATTGAAAATAGTGCATGCGGCGTTCAGAACGTCTTGATCTTGTTGAGTTTGATCTAGAGATTGAACAAACCTTTCATCAAAGACGTCGTGAACAAAAAGCGAAAAGGGAACAACAACAAAGCATAATGGACGACAACGAAAATCAGCTTGTTCAAATAGAGCGTACTGTTGAGATCAATGAGAGAGATATCTTGATGGGGGATTTCATGATGCCTCCAGTCATTGAGAACCGGTCGAGCATAGTTTATCCTCCATATGGGCATGATAACTTCCAATTGAGGCCGGATGTGATAAATTTGTTCTCCAACAACATTTCATTCTATAGGAGAAGTGATGAAAATCCACACTACCATCTCTCTCGGTTTCTAGAGTATTGTGGCAACTTTAAGTATCAAGGGATCAACGAAGAAGCAATGAGGATGCGACTTTTTCCTCATACTTTGAAAGACAAAGCTCGGGAGTGGTTGGATTCACTATCACCTGGTAGCATCACTACATGGGCTGATTTGGTTCACAAGTTCACACTTAAATATTTTCCACCAGCCAAGATCAGCAAATTAAAGCATGAAATTTTGACTTTCCAGCAAGTTGAAATTGAGAACTTTCATGAAGCATGGGAACGGTACAAAGAATTGCTAAGGAAGTGTCCAAATCATGGGTTTTCTTTACCAGCTCAAAATCACTATTTCTATGCCGGGTTAACTCCTTACAGCCGTTCGGCGGTTGATTCTACAGCAGGTGGTTCTATTCGAAACAAATCGGCTGGAGAGTCACATGATCTTTATGAAACAATGAGTGAGCAATTTGTAATGTGGCCGGATAGGAGTTCACATAGGAGAGCAGCTGGAGTACACGAAGTGGATATGAATACATTGATGTTGGCCAAGATTGATGCTCTTTCAAAACAGATGGAAAACTTAAAGTACTCTCCATCAGTTAATGTGGTGCAAGGATCTCTTCCAGTTTGTACAAATTGTGGGGCAAACCATCTCTCATCCGAATGCCCATTGACCGTTAGGGACCATTCACTCACAGAGCAGGCTGCTTATGCGCAAAACTACCCGCGTCAACAAAATTTCCAGCGTCCACAAAATAATCAATTTTCTCCAACATACAATCCCGGCTGGAGAAACCATCCTAATTTTTCATATGGCAACAATCAGGGAGTTCAAAACCCACCAAAACAAGGAAGACCACATGAGGAAAAAGGAGGATGGGAAGCAGCAATTTCAAAACTTCAAGAACGAAGTGAGCGGACTGATGCAGCCATAAAAAATATAGAGACTGAAATTGGGCAGTTAGCTAAAATTCTTACTGAAAGGCAACAGGGCACATGGCCAAGAAACACTGAAGTTAATCCTAAAGAGCAAGCAAATGCAATCACTACAAGGAGTGGAGTGCAACTCCCGGAAATCCATGTTAAAAGACCAAGTGTGGAAAAGAAAACTGATGCCGAAAAGGAGATAGCAACTGAGAATAAGGAGCCCGAAGATATAGCTGAACAAGAAAAAGTGGTTTCATCACCAATCAAGCCTTATGTTCCACCAATTCCATTTCCTCAAAGATTGCGCAAGCACAAGTTGGATAAACAATTTGAGAAATTTTTGGAGGTGTTCAAGAAGCTACATATCAATATCCCATTTGCTGAAGCTCTATCTCAAATGCACAGCTATGCAAAATTTATGAAGGAGATTCTATCGAACAAAAGGAAGCTTGAGGAGCATGAAACCGTGATGTTAACAGAGGAATGTAGTGCCATTTTACAAAATAAATTGCCACCAAAGTTGAAAGACCTAGGGAGTTTCACCATCCCGTGCACCATTGGCAGCTTATATTTTGAACGGTCCTTATGTGATTTGGGTGCTAGCATTAATTTGATGCCATTCTTTATCTTTCAAAAGCTTGGTTTAGGTGAAGCAAAACCTACAATGGTGTCATTGCAGCTAGCGGATCGATCCGTGAAACATCCACGTGGAATTGTTGAAGATATCTTGGTAAAAGTGGACAAGTTTATATTTCCAGCAGATTTCATTATTTTGGATATGGCTGAAGATAGGGATATTCCCCTTATTTTGGGGCGACCTTTTCTAGCTACTAGACGAGCTCTTATTGATGTGCAAAAAGGACAACTCATGTTAAGGCTGAATGATGAGCAAATCACTTTTAATGTGTTTGAAGCACTGAAATTTCCTACGGCTTCAGATTCTTGTTTTCAGATTGATATTTTGGACAAAGAGATAGAAAATACATTCGCTTTGAATCAACCATCAGATCCTTGGGAAGCATGTGTGATGCACTCACAAGTTGAAGATACCGACTCGGCTACGATTGAAGAATGTGTCAAATATTTGCAAGGATCTGAACTTATTCAAAAGGGAAAGCAGTACAAGGCATTAGGCACGGAACCTCCACGACCTTTACCTTCCATTCAACAAGCTCCGAAATTAGAGCTAAAGCAGCTGCCATCCCATCTTCGGTATGCCTATTTGGGTGAGTCCTCTACTCTTCCAGTTATCATTGCTAAGTCCATTAACTAAGAAGAAGAGGAAAAGTTACTCCGGGTGCTTCGGGAACATAAATCAGCTCTTGGATGGACTATAGCTGATATAAAAGGTATTAGCCCATCTCTTTGCATGCACAAGATATTAATGGAAGACACTTACAAGCCGGTAGTGCAACATCAGCGACGGCTAAATCCTCATCTGCAAGAAGTGGTTAGAGCTAAAGTACTGAAGTTACTAGATGCTGGAATTATCTATTCTATCTCAGATAGTGCTTGGGTTAGTCCGGTTCAAGTGGTGCCTAAGAAGGGAGGTATTACAGTGGAAAAGAACAAAAATAATGAGCTCATTCCAGTTTGACCTATTACCGAATGGCGGGTTTGCATCGACTATCATAAGTTGAATGATGCAACGCGAAAATATCATTTTCCCCTACCATTCATTGATCAAATGTTGGAGCACTTAGCAGGTCATTCCCACTATTGTTTCCTTGATGGCTATTCGGGATACAATCAAATTCCAATAGCTCCAGAAGACCAAGAGAAGACAACGTTCACTTGTCCATATGGTACATTCGCCTACTGACGGATGCCGTTTGGTTTATGCAATGCCCCTGCCACTTTTCAACGGTGTATGATGTCAATCTTCTCCGATATGGTAGAAAGATTTATTGAAGTGTTCATGGATGATTTTTCGGTCTTTGGTTCTTCATATGACGAATGCTTAAAAAACTTGACACTTGTTTTGAAGTGTTGTGAAGAAACAAACTTGGTGCTCAATTGGGAGAAATGTCACTTCATGGTCCAAGAGGGAATTGTATTGGGACACCGAATTTCAGTTAGGGGTATTGAAGTTGACAAGGCAAAAATTCAAGTGATTGAGAAGCTTCCTCCGCCCACATCCGTCAAGGGTATTCGCAGTTTTTTGGGACATGCCGATTTTTATAGACGATTTATTAAGGATTTCTCCAAGATTACAAAGCCTTTATGCAACTTGTTGGAGAAGGATGTAAAATTTGCATTTTCTGAGGAGTGCCTAAAATCATTTACCACTCTAAAGGAAAAGTTAATTTCCGCACCTATTATTGTGGCACCAGATTGGAACATGCCGTTCGAATTAATGTGTGATGCTAGTGACTATGCAGTTGGGGCAGCACCAGATTGGAACATGCCGTTCGAATTAATGTGTGATGCTAGTGACTATGCAGTTGGGGCAGTGTTGGGACAACGAAGGGACAAGGTCTTACATGTGATTTACTATGCAAGTCGGACTCTCAATGATGCCCAAATGAACTATGCCACAACAGAAAAAGAGCTCCTAGCGGTGGTCTTTGCTTTCGAAAAATTTCGAGCATACCTCATTGGTTCAAAGGTGATTGTTTATACGGATCATGCCGCACTGAAATATTTATTTTCAAAAAAAGAGGCAAAACCAAGGCTAATTCGCTGGGTCCTACTTCTCCAAGAGTTTGATTTAGAAATTTGAGATAAGAGAGGATGTGAGAATGTGGTAGCCGACCACCTCTCAAGATTGGAGCAACAAAATCAATCCGAAACAAGGGATATTAATGAAAAATTTCCAGATGAGCAGCTTCTAAGAGTGGAACGAGCAAGCAGCGAAACAGAGGTACCATGGTATGCCGACTATGTCAATTACCTTGCAAGTAACATTGTACCTCCTGATTATGATTACCATCAAAGAAAAAAATTCTTTTCGGAGCTCAAATTCTATTTTTGGGAGGATCCCATCCTTTATCGGAGAGGAGTAGATCAAGTAATCTAGAGGTGTGTTTCATAAGATGAGATGGAGATGATCTTAGAGCAATGCCATGCCTCCCCCTATGGTGGACATTTCGGAGCAACAAAAACAGCAGCTAAGGTACTCCAATATGGGTTTTATTGGCCAACTCTATTCAAAGATGCTTATACCACGATAAAAAAGTGTGATAAATGCCAAAGAATGGGGAACATCTCCAGGAAGCACAAGATGCCATTACATGGCATTCTTGAGGTTGAATTATTTGATGTTTGGGGCACTAACTTCATGGGGCCGTTTCCATCCTCGTTCTCCAATTTATACATCCTAGTGGCAGTGGATTATGTCTCCAAGTGGGTCGAAGCAGTAGCACTACCAACTAACGATGGCCGAGCGGTGGTAAGTTTTCTGAAAACGAACATCTTCACTCGTTTTGGAACTCCTAGGGCCATTATCAGTGATGGGGGGAAGCATTTTTGTAACCGGCATTTTGAATCTCTTTTGGCGAAGTACGGGGTAAGGCATAAAGTTGCTACACCATACCATCCCCAAACGAGTGGCCAAGTGGAAATCTCGAATCGAGAGATAAAGAAGATCCTTGAGCTTACGGTGAGTACTTCTCGAAAAGATTGGTCTAAGAAGTTGGACGATGCATTATGGGCATACAGAACGGCTTTCAAAACTCTGATTGGTATGTCCCCATATCGCCTTGTTTTTGGCAAAGCATGTCACTTACCTGTTAAGCTAGAGCACCGGGCATATTGGGCAATGAAGAAGCTGAACTTTGATCTCAAGCAAGCTGGTGAGAAACGGTTGCTACAACTAAATGAAATGGATGAGTTCCGGTTGGAAGCCTATGAGAATGCCAAGTTATATAAGGAGAAAACCAAGAAATGGCATGATCAGCATGTACACCGAAAACAGTTCCAGGTGGGGCAAAAAGTGTTGTTGTTCAACTCGCGTCTCAAGTTGTTTCCAGGCAAATTACGTTCGAGATGGTCAGGACCGTTTACCGTGGTCCAAATATACCCCTACGGGGCAGTTGAAGTGACTCATGACACAAAAGGCACGTTCAAAGTGAATGGGCAAAGGCTCAAATCCTATCTTGGTGGTGACTTCTCGAAAGACAAGGTTTCCACTGCATTGGGCAACCTTGCATAAGCACATCAGAACCGTCAAGCTAACGACGTTAACTAAGCGCTTTTTGGGAGGCAACCCAATTTTCTATCCTTTCATTTTTATTTTATTTTATTTTATTTATTGGTGTTGGTACTTTTATTTTCCTTCTTTTGCATGTGTTAGAGAGTGCTTTGGGTAGGAGAAGTTCATCCTTTAGAGCTTAGGCTTAAAAAAAATAAATAAATAAATTTAAAGGGGGAGCTCGCGCCATAGCCGTGGCATGCATGCCGCGGCCGCAAGCGCGAGCCAACAGAGTTTCTGCTACTCGCGGGCGGGCCGCGGCATGCATGCCGCGACTTGCCCGCGCCATAGCAAAGTTGCTGTGGCTCGCGGGTCGGCCGCGGCATGCATGCCGCGGCCTCGCTGCTGTGCAGGTCGGCCCATTAAGGCCGACCCCCCCTGCTTTTTCATTTCCCCCATTGCTCTCACTCTCCCTTCTCTCCCTTCAAGCACCCTCCCCCCAACTTCGCCTCTCTCCTAGCTTGCCCCCATCCCATTTGCCAAAGTTCTCCCTCAATAGCCTCCCCTCCACTCCCTCCATCTTCATCATTTAAGGTATGTGTGAACTAATTTTTAATTTGTTTGCACGAATTGATACTTTTTTGTGGAAATGTGTGTTGAGTTGCTTGTGAATGGGAGTAATGAAGTTGTGGTTGGTGATGTTGGGGTTGAATTATTGCTTGTTTATATGCTGTTATTTGGGAAAATTTCATGGCTCCTAAGCCCTATTTTCTGTTTGTCCTCTCAGCATGCCCACCAAGTGTTCACTCAAATGCCCCAACCACACATCTCCACACATTTGCACACACATTGCATTAAGAATTGAGGGAATGGAATGAATTAAGTTTGGGGGGGATCTTGTGGCATCTTTGGCTTCTCCAACACATTTTCGTCTTATAAAATAAATAAATCAAAACAAAATCAATAAATCAACAAATAAATGAACAAAAAAATAAATGAAAAAAAAAAACAAGCCAAGAATTAATTGATTCTTTCTTCTATTCATTCTCGTGTTTGATTTTGTGCTTTCAGGACCGAGCCTAAGCAAAAATGGCACCCAAAACCCGCTACACTCCAGCAGCAAATAAGGGTAAAGCAGTTGCAACCAGTTCAAACACCTCCAAGCGGCCGCGAGTTGATCCGCCAACCTATCCAATCTACCTCACTGCCAAAGCGGAAGAACGAGCTCAAGTGATAGCGTCATAGCCTCTCCACCGAGAGCGGGAAGTTGACTTGGCTAGCATTGAGGTTATTCATGCCAAGCAGTGGCTCAAATTTTGTGCCAAGCCTCCCAAGATATATCCCTCCGTGGTTCGAGAATTCCTCGCCAACTTCAATGACAACATCCTTGGAGGTGACGATGACGATGAGGAAGTTCATGCCTTCCATACCTATGTGCGCGGAGTATGGGTACCATTCGGTCCCGACATCATCCAAAACTTCTATCAAGTGCCATCGGGGGCAGATCTCGCGGACATAGAAGATTGGAATCAAGTGGCTCGCCTTTGCTTTAATGCAGACATCCCACCGGTGTGGCCAAGCCACAATGTGGTGCTCCATAATGAGCTTAACCTCAAGGCGAAGATGTTCCATTACATCTTATCTTCTAACATCGCTCCATCTTCACACATGACAGAGATATACCCTCCACAGATGCAGCTTCTTTATGCCTTGACTACTGGATATGAAGTGAATTTTGGTGAGCGTATTTTCCAACAAAAAGTCGCCCTCGCCTTGACCAAAGGTAATAAGAAAAGGATTTACTTCTCAGCTTTATGCAAGCAAGCCAAAGTCCCTACATCCGCATCTGAGCTTGACAAGACAAAGCCCACACCGATCAATTTATACACTATTCGGCAGTCACATACTCAAATTGCCCAACACCGACATGCAGCTCGCATGAGAGACACAGCATTAGAGGCTGAGGAGGAAGATGAAGCCGAGGAGTACATGGAACCCGAAGCACCACCAGCAGTGAGACCACCACCCCGACACTGACCTGGAGGGGTCAACTTTGGCCCCACATTGGAGGCAATGCAAGCACAAATCCAAGAAAATCGAGCGGAACAGGATCGACAATTTCACATGCTGCAAGCAGGCTTGGATGTTCTCAGAGCCGACCTTCATAACCAGCACGAGGAAATGAGATCCATGTTTACCCAGCTACTCCGGTCACAGTCGCCGCCACCTCCCGAAGACCATTGATTCACTTCGGGCATGCATGCACCGACTCTTCTGGCTAGGTACCTTCCTTCCTTTTTAATGCCTTTCGAGCCCTTGGGACAATGGCTCATTTTAAGTTTGGGGGGAGGGTTTTGATGATCCAATCATGCATTATATGTTAATCTACTTGGTCGTCTATAAAAAATATATATATATATATAAAAAAAATTGTTTTGTTGGGTAGACATGCCATCAATGATGAATCTTATTTGGTACCATTTTGATGAAACGAGTAAAGATAGTGATGCTACTCATTTCGATTTTGTGATTCACTATCCATGTTAGACGACTATTTGAGCACAAGTGTCAGGAGGTTAAATGCATAGGTCTCCATATAGACTTTCACCCTTAAACCCTCTTTATGAGCAATTCAATCATCAAAAAAAAAAAAAAAATTATTATGAAAAGAAAAGTTTGGGGAAGATTGAGCCATGATGGTAAATGTTGAGGAATGTGTCGGCTCCGTGCATGTTAAAATTTGTGTGGAATGTGTTAGGCATACTAAGGGAAGCTAGGCAATGACCATAGGCTAGTGATCTAATCCGTATGTCACTATGTCGTGCACCAATATAAATTTGAGCTTGCATATATCTTATACCTTTCTTCGTAGCCTGAATGACTTGAGTGATTATGCCCGTAGAGGTATCTTAAAACCTGGCGCCCCGTGGTCATCTGGCTTGGGAGTCATCGGCTGAAAGCTCGTTACAAGGGTCATTCAGAAAGCTTAATGGAGTGAAGGCTTCACATAAGATATCAAAAAAAAAAAAAAAACGAGATGGAGCATAAAATGCACTCGTTCAACCAAAAAAAAAAATTCTCAATAATGGTGTCGATGTTTGTAACTCTTAGGGATTGAGAAAACTGGTGGGTTTGACTGTCTAATGGATGTTAGCATGTCGAAGCATTCAAAATAAAAGAGAGTCTTCACAAACCAAGACAACGCCATTTTTAGCTGAGTCTAACCAAACTTGAACAAGAAAAAAAAGAGTGATCGAGAGCACCTAGGGACTGAATGAAAAGACCAAGTTTGGGGGTGGAGTGCATATTACGAGCAAGAAAGTGTACAAGACCATCAAAGGGTCAGGATACCAACAACCTTATGCATGATATTATACCTGACAGGATTTGCACGCACACACACGTCAAAACATGGAATAAGTCCAAAACAGTTGTGTAGCATTACTAGAAAACTCTGTGTGAATTCTGAATGGTCCCAAAATTTGAGGCTGCCTGGAACGATATCCAACTTGTGGGTGAGTTAGAAATATTAATTATTCTCTACTTAAGGGGTGATATATTTGAGTCAATAATCTTGCTCAGGACGATCAAGAGTCTAAGTTTGGGGGTATTTGATAAGTGTCTTTTATACACTTATTTTGGTTTATAAACTTAACATTTATACATTCAATGAGCATGATTTCTACTTGATTTGGTACTATATATGGTTATGTAGATGTGGAGCATGTGTTAAGCGGACATGGAGCAAAAAGAGTGATTTTTGGTGCATGATGGGAGTGAAATGAAGCTTGGAGGCATGGTCGGGTTTCGAATTAAAAAGAAGCAAAAGAGTATCAAAAACAAGAAGTTGAAGATGATAAAGCAAGAGGCCAAAGAAGAAGGCTAGCGGGCTTATAGCGGTATGCATACCGCTGTAGCACCGCTATAAGACTTAGTTTCTGGAGCTCACGGTCTTACAGCGGTATGCATACCGCTGTAGGACCGCTTTAGGAATTATTTTCTGGAGCTCACGGGTCTGCAGCAACAAGCATACTGCGGTAGGACCTGAAGGATCAAAAACGAGGATACAAAAGCATGCAACGGAAGCGTTTTAATCAAAAACGATCCTCGTGTTGATTAGAATCTAAGAGACTTACTTTTACGGCGGATTACCGGTCGGAATGGGGCGATAGGGGCAGGATGCGCGGTAGCTTCTTCGCGTGGTGGAGACGATGGCTGTCCTGCTATCCTTCGGCTCCTTCGCATCAGAACTTCGAGGCTTTCTTTCGATCTTCCGAAATATGACTCGAACTCGTGGCCTTTCTTCGGTGAAGAAGAATGAAAAATGACTTGGATGAAAAACAACCAAAGAGAGATATATATAGGGAGAACCCTAGGGTTAAAACCCTAGTGGGCCAAACCCTAATGGGCCAAGATCATTTAATTAATATCTAATTGGGTTAGCCCAATTAATTAATTAAAAACCCTAATGAACTATTATTTTATTCTAGCCCAATTAATTATGGACCATTCTGAATAAAATAATTCTCTCTCAATCTAATTCATCCAACAAGCCAAATGTATTAAAAAATACATGAGTTACATCGAGCTACCCCGGGGACCAAAAGACAAATTATTCACGGCTACTAAAATGACCAAAATATCCCTGCTACCTAGTAGCTATATTTTGTCATTCTAAGTGTTCCAACTATCACCATATGGTAACACTGACCCCACGAATAATTTTACATATGCCATGTCTTTGACCTACTAGTGTAATGACGATAATACCCCTCTGCGTAACACCCATCATTTAGAAAGGAATAATGTACTAACACCTTTCTAAATAATTTCTACCATCCTTAGATCACTAGTCCAATAATCTGTGACTACTCGAATGTACTTGCTTATCACTGGGAGCTACCCAGAAGCACACACTCTTAAGTCACATTCCCAGGGCCCTGGATTATTCGATTATTCTTGGACAATCACAAGGGGGTGAATCACAGAAACTATCTTGTATTAGTCTGTCTTAGCTAATTAGAAACCATACTCCCAACTCAAAAGGATATTGATCTTTGATAGACCTCACCTACAATGAATCTAAGAATATAGCTCTAGGTTCACTAGACCACCAACTAATACTCAAGTATTAGAGTACTCGTCCACGTAGTAGCAGTGATAGACTAGCTCCATGATAATTAGTACTTTGTCCTTAGCTTCTATCACAGGTCCACTCTACGCATTCCAAATGCGCTTGTACAATTAGAGTAAACGGACTATTTACTGGCTAAGGCAAGCCATCCTCCATTAGGATCTATTGCACAATGATCTTATCATGATAGAATGCCCAGTTCTATCAAAAGATCAAGAGTAATATTTTCTTGCTTATTAAGTACCCATGATTCATGCCTAACTGTGAAGAACGACCCATCACATGAATCACTTACTTAATAGCATGGACACCTTTCCAACAATTAAATGCAAATAATATATTTTCCATAAACTGAATAAAAGAAACATCATTACCATAAATTAAACAAAACGTGTCTTTAGGGCATACATTTCCAACAGGACCGCGGTAGAGTTCAAAGCTTCATGACAAGGCCGTTTTAAGCCCGTTTTAATCCAAATAAAAGGGAAATAGACTCCTTCAAGGTGAAGGACTTTGATAACCTAAAGAGGGCTATATAAAGGCTTATTTTTGGGAGATTAAGGAGCTTTTGGAAGGAGGAGAAGATGGCAAGTTGAGGCAAAAATAGGAGATTTTCTTGAAGATCTTCAGTTTTGGTTTTATTTTTTTGTTCTTTATTATTTGCAACATCATGAACTTCGTTTTTATTACTTTTTTGTTGGTTGAAACTATGTTAGGCTAAGTACTTTGTGGCTAGGGTGATTGATGAAACCTAGTTCAACGATGGTTTAATTAAAAGTATTTGAGTTTTATTATATTTTTGTCTTTCGGATTGATCATTTATTATACACTAACTCCGTTTTGATGTTTGGTCGTCATTAGAACGGGTTGATTTATATTGCTTTCGAGAGATTCAATATAGATTAGCACTTGATAATAAATGACATAAGGTTCGATAATAGGTAGAGATACCGTTATGCCTTGTGAAATCTTATTTTGATGATCATTGTGGATAAATGCATGTTTGTATATGTGCAGATTAATTAGAGATAATTAATCTCATATGTGAGCATAGATTCAATGACCATCGAGAGAGGCTTTTGATTAAATTAAGGTCTTTGATTTTCAGTTCAAAGCAAGAATTATAAGACCCAATCATTGAAAGATTAAACCATTTATAGAACTACGGTGGATTCATGAACCCTAGTGCATTAGATTTTTATATTTAAAACCTAAAGAGTTATTTTGTGTTTTCCTTTTGGTGAGTTAGTTTTAACTTATATAAAACTTCCATTGAGTATTCTTTTAATTGTGTGTGACTTATTTAAGTTAATAGTGGTTAAAGTAGGGATTAAAAGCTAATCCCCGTGGGAACGATACTTGATTCATCATTATATTACTTGTTACGATTCCGTTCACTTGCGGGAAAGAATACACGAACACTTGTAATTCTTCCCCAAAGCTCTTGTGATGTTTTAGTTGCCTTCAAAAATCATCTCGTGGATATGTAAGCGTTCCAAAAATGGGGAAGTTAATTAATGGTAGAAATAAAAAATGAAAATCTTGAGTTTTTAATGGTAAATTCATGTAATCAACTTGTTTGACCTTGAGAAATAGTATGACGATAAATCCCAATGAATAATGCTAAATCACGTGGTAAAAATACCATTAGCTCATACGATAATATAATGTTGAAATGTCTAAAGGCGCACGATGATCATGATGAGAACATTTCTAATAATGAAGCATGTCAATATGTTTATTTGAAAATCTTCATGAGTATTGCATGGTATTATTATTCATGGTATGGAAATGAATCTCAATGAATGATGCCAAATCATGTGATGAAAATATCATTGGCTCATATGAGGATATAATCTTGAAATGGCTAAATGCGCATGATGATTATGAGGAGAACATTGCTAATGATGTAGCATGTTTGATATGCTTACTTGAAACCTACATGAGCATTGCATGACATTATTATTTGCGCACTTATTATTTTGTGCGGCAACTATGTACCGCGGGGTGAGAAAATGATATCCTAAAGAGCGCCTGACGTGAGTAAGGTGGCCATAAACCCGGTAGGTGATGCTCAAGCCAACTGTATGGCTAAATGATTTTTCTATGTATATGTATGCATGCATGTGAATGAAAAGCCTTGAGGGCCGATATGCTGCATGGAAATGATCATATTGATTGAGAAATGAAATGATGCATGAAATGCATAATGCCAATGGTATGGAAATTATCATATTGATTGAGAAATGAAATGATGCATGAAATGCATAATGATAATCGCATGAGAATGATAATAATGAGGGGATCTAATGAGAAATACTACTCGTACTTGGGAAGTCGGGTCTATTCCATTTTGGTTTATCCATGCCTTGACTCTGTTGTCTTTATTTTTCGTAATATATATACTTGCTGAGCCTTGTGGCTCACCTTGCTTATTCTTGTCATTCCAGATAAGGGATAAGCTATTGCTAAGGGCGAGTCCAATGAGGCTAGAGCCCGAGTTTAGTTGTGTACAGGGATGTCCCAACCTCAAGATCTATGGGTGTAATGTTGAGGGCATGAAATAGAGGGTTCAATTTGTTGTTAGAACCTTAGTGCCCTTTTATTTGAAAAATGTATGGGCAGTAAGCCCAAGATGATAATGTAAAGGATGTGTAATATTTATTTTGAGCTCCTTTTGATAGTAAGCAAAAGTGGAGAGATTTTATTTTGGCTCCGGATAATTAGTGAGCAAGTAAAGGAAAAAAAAAAGTTAATATGGTGTTTATTGTTCTTGCATCCATTTTGTGACGACCTCCTTTCGAATTTCCTATGCTAGCGGGATGATCCGGGAGAGGGCCGCTACAATAGCAATGGGGGGTAGCATTAAGGTGCAAACGAGAATGCGGATCGTCACCGCTGCACCCATTGACCTCGGTATGGAAAGGAAGCCGTAGCAATAGGGGGGTAGCATAAGGTGCGGTCGATTCACGGAAGGAAATGAGGAATGATGACATTTGCATTTTGCATACATGCATGAAAATAATTTTGT
The DNA here is from genome assembly GCF_014633365.1 of Diospyros lotus. NCBI lineage: Eukaryota > Viridiplantae > Streptophyta > Magnoliopsida > Ericales > Ebenaceae > Diospyros > Diospyros lotus. The sequence goes on along the minus strand of NC_068343.1, from coordinate 28,516,187 downwards.
GTATGCTTACTTAGATGGTTCATCATCTAATTGGGCTTTACCTCTGGAATATTCAAACGTTCTAGATGGAGATTGTAGCAGGAACGAGGATGAATGAGGTATGAAATGGCACTTACCTAAGTGCATGATGAATGAACGATGAGATGAATGTATGTGATGTAGCCCATGTGTTTAAGTCCTACTACTTTGAAATCTGAACGTTTTGGAAGTCCATGATGTAAGATATGAGTATGATTGATGTTTGATGAACGATGATGTATAACCTTATGGTTAATGACGATGTATAAACCCTAGTTAGGGTTAATGTAAGTTGAGAACGTATGTTAAGTTTTAAGTCATGTTAAGGATTAAGTTCAAGAAACGGTGATGTAAAGATTTGATTTATGATTTATGTTAAAGTAAGATGTCAGGTTCGATTCTAGCTTCTGCAATAGATGAGTATGATGATTCTCTCTCTAGAGATAAAATAATGTAGGGAAATTTTGGGCCGGATGCGAGGAATGATGTGATTTAGTATGAGTTTGAAAGAAAAAAAATTATCGTCCCAGAATTGTCCCAAGAATTAACGCGCCCGGGAAAGTGGGGCATTACAAAATATATGACAATCTCTAAACTAGTCAACCATGATGCAGAAATCTTATAAGCATCGAGTGGCTTTCACGTACACACTGCTAGCCTCCCCCACTGCTATTACTAGGACCCGCCTCAGGAGCTATCTCGCTATGACCTGGAATGGTGAAGGGTACAAGGTGAGTCACAAGACTTAGCAAGTAATAAGCAATGAAAGAAAGTTTAAAGCTGAGATAAAGAAAAGTCGAACTCATCGAGACTATCTCATCTCACAACTCATAGATAACCGGTCATAAACTGAGGGATAACTAATCTCAATTTAAGGGAATTAATATATTGGATTATCTTGTATGGCTGTGTAGGTTCTAATATATATGTGGAATAAATAAACATAACTCATGCAAGTATGTATGGAAAACTGGCCAAGGCCCATATATATAAAGAAGAAGTCTCATACCTGCTTGTTGCTGAACCTACAACCATAAACAGTAAACAAATTCTCACTAGGGTCAAACACCCCTACCCCATATCTAGGAGCAAACAGAAAAGAAATATCATCTCAATAGTATTACTAGGGTTGCCGCCCCTAGCTACCGGTAGTGGGTAATCTCAAAGAACTGAGCTCATGGGATCCCCTCATGGACTATGCCACATAAATCCCAAATGCTCAAATACATGCTAGCACACAATATGACGTGCTCCAAGTAATCTCTTGCTCAATGCTCATACAATATGAATGCACATAAACTCAAATAATCTCAAGTAAATACATGTGTCATATTTCTCAATTGTCTCAATAATATAATTATCTTAATTGGAATTCAGAAAGATAAATATTGTCAACGTTTAATTTTAGCCGACCGTGATTCATTAGGGCCGCAATGAATGAGTAAGTCCAAAATAAAAAGAGGAAGAACACAAAGAGGAAGAACACAAAGAATTTTCACATGGTTCGGCCAAAATGATGCCTACTCCACGACTGTACCCTGATTATTCTTTCAGAGTGACAGTATCTTCTTATTCTTCTTGTTGTCCCCTTAATGATATTTCTGACCCCTATTTATAATGAGGGGCGTTTACAATTTGCATAAGATATAAAAATAAAAAGATGAAATAATGGGGGACAAACAGTCCTTACCTTCTGCATAAAATCTAGATTGGAATCCTTATTATGAAGAGTATGATTTGCTTTAGGTAAAGTGAGTGGGTCCCCACCTCTAGCTATTCAGGAGTTTTGTTGCCTATGCGAGCCGAAGGATTTAGGCTAGCGAGCTGAACGGTTGGGTCAGCGGACTAGGAGCTTTATTGGAAGCTCGTTGAATATATCTCAAGGAGCTAGCTTGGATTCGTGATATGAGCTCGAATTTCAGTGGTGTATGAGCTTTCTTTGACGAGGTTGATTGGACCTTCTGGGCTCCAGGTGATTGGGTTGACCCACTGGACTGAGTTTAGCCCATAAGGAGTGGTGTGGGAAATACATATAACTCAAGCCCCTCAGCTCACAGTGCGATCTTCGGACTGAGAGTTGACATGTGCCAACTGTCCCAGTTGTTAGTTCACCTTTCAGATTTCTGCCCAATCGCTTTATATCACGCCATTTCATGCAGCATATCTTGTCTGCAGCATATTTAATGTGCACATTACCCCATTACTGCACATGATTATACCTGTTGGTCCCATAAGCTGTTGTGCGGCCGACAGATGCGAAGCATACCATAAGTCGTTTTGATCCGATGGCTGAGTTCACTCGAGCTAGGTGTATAAATAGTAAAGGGTGTTCCTTTTTTCCCTCTTTCACTCCATTTTGAAATCTTCTTGCCTTTGCCTTCCTTCTACTCTTCGAGACATTCGTGGCGACCAGACCTTCTGTCTGCAATCGTTCAGGTGCCAACCATTTCTGTCTGAAGCTTTGTTTCATCTCTCACCCCGGCAAGAGGTTTGGTGATTGGTAAGCTTCTCATGGCTCATGTCTCTTTCTTTTATTTAGGTCGTCCATTGTTGGTTAGCCGTCGATGGTCCTTCTGGTCTTCCCGATTCTGTCGATGTCACTTCGTTGTCTGGGGGATCGATTCGAATTGGTTGGCTAGGTGTTCACTGAGCCTTCGGGCTTAATGACCTTAGGGTTAGTCTTCCATGGAATACCGGGCTTGTAGTTATAGCACCTCCGCCTTAGGCGGCACCCTATCGCAAAGCACATGGCCTATGAATTAGGGAATATTTTTAGGGCTTTTCTAGTTCTTTGGGGTCTGGCTCGCAATTTGCAACCTGACTGTTCTTTCTCTTTCTTTGTAGATGTCCGACTATGTTCAAAGGAACTCAAGTCAAAAGCGCTGCAACCATATCAAAGGAAAAGACGATACCTTGAACTCCGAAGATTGCCTTGTGATAGAGATGAATAACACTAGGGGGACGAGCTCGCAAGCTAGGGAGGTCATTGATGTGACATCTTTCGAAGCCGACCTAGAGGTCTGCAAGCAGGTCGTTGAAGGAAGGATGGGCACAAAGTTTTTAAAAGATTTCCCTCCAAGGCCAAGTTCCCTGAGGTGGGGACTTGCACTAGGGAGTTTCATTTCCCGATAGATTGCCGAGTGTATGTCCCTACCTCGAGCTCTCATGCAGCCTATCCACCACCTGGCTTCATAGCCATTAACCCCCAGCACCTCGAGTCTAGGTTTAGGTTCCCCGTAGCTCCATACCTTCTTGAACTCTTGAACGAGGTTAAGCTCGCTCCTTTTTAGTTAACACCCAATTCGTATACCCAACTCACCTCCCTAACCATCTTATTTCTTTGGAACAAACTTCCTCCCCCATCACCAAATCTAGTAAAATTTCTTTTTTCTTTAAAAAATGCTAAAAGGACGGGCTGTACTATCTGGCAGCTCGTTCTTCTCAATACGAGGCCATCCTTCCACAGGGTAAGGCGAAGGGGAAATCCATGTGGGCGATTATAAGTCCAGTTGGTTCTTTGCTTCTTTCCCTTCGCTTTCGTCACTCAGAAGCTTCAGCTTCGCATTAACCCCAAGTCAGAGCATATCAGTTCGCTCGGGACTCTTTTACTTTTGATATATATGCCTTGATGTCCTCAGATTTTGACATATTAGATTTTGGGAATTGGAAGCCAATTTTATCAGCCGATGAGATTGACATCCTTGACACTCTTGTTGCTGCCAGGACAAGTTCAGAGGATCTCGAGCTTTCGGACCAGCTACTTAGAAACATGAGCTCGCGCCCCCTCTCAACGTGGAGATTATAAAGGGGAATCACATAGGGGTTCTGGGCGCGAAAGTCCTCCCGTCCTCCTTCCAAGTCCCCAAGTCAAGCAGCAACAGGGAGGAAGAAAGTCAAGCTGACGATATGGTTGAACTCAACCTCGTTGCACCGAAGAGGTCCAGGCCTAAGTCAGGTGCCATTGCCTCCACAACTCCGAGCTTAAGCTCGCGAGATGGGAGGTCAGAGTAGCCACAACCGCGATCGCAACCTCAACAGCAACAACACCCCCAACTGTTAGAGATATGCCCCATAAGTCAATTATATTTACATGTAATTGATCATATTTTATATCATGACTCTTTATCTTCAATCAATTATTATTGCAAGGCATTATGTTTTTTGTTTGTCACTGATGGTTGTCTTTATAATTTCCATATTTGACAAAGTCCATAGATCATATAGGCTCATGGAATATGGTCGTGCATAGAGATGACGATCATGAAACATATTCCTTATAAGCCTTGATCTTAAATGTTCCTAGTCGTAGAGTTATTAGGATTGGACACTAATAACTCGGATAGACTGGCACATATGATGTATGCTCAATTAGGAGAATGTCTTGTTTCATAGACATTGGTGTGTGGACACTAGTGCATATATGTGGGTGCTTATTATAAGAATAAGTACACTGAACTAACTCGCTACAGAATTCCTAATTGTAATTGTTGATTGTCGAATTGAAATTTCTGTGTTGCAGTAGTGCAGATTGGTCCTTAGACTTGAGACATCATGGTAGTCTTATATTTGACTGGTTACGCTTTGGTTCTTTTTGGATTCCAATGGAGTCATTAACAAATTATCACTGGGCGTAACCTTATCACATATGAAGGCTTGTGAATGTCGAAATAGGATTCATCACTTATCGACAAGATGAGAAGATGTCCTATGTATTCCGATGATTTCATGACTAAGAAAATCCTTGGCCAAGGTGAGATGGAAATCAAAAGGTGTTTTGATTTCATCGAACAAGTCATAAATCTGGAATGGATACATAGTTATTGAATGACTAGGGTTTCGTCATAAAACCATACCCTAAATTCAATCGGGACATAGATTGATGAAAGGATTTTACTGTACGGTAATTGCAATCGAAAAGGTCCGTTTTTTTTCATCATTGGCTAGGCATTCATGGCATGTTGCTAGACGTTAACCATGATATGTAGGGTTTTAGAATTAATATGATTAATTCTAAAACTATTAATTAAAGAGTTTAATTAAGAAGCCCATGAGATGAGTTAATTATGAAGCCCATAAGTTTAATTAAAAGAGTTTAATTATTCTAAGGAGTTGGGCCTTCATATAGCCCAATAGAATTGGCCCTACATCTAGCCCAATGGTGGACCTAAGGGGTCACACACTTGGGTCGAGTCCGTTCCACAAATTAAAAGAGAGATACGGCCCAATATGATTATGGGCCAAACCTAAATCGTTTAGGGTTTTTCCAAAGGCATAATTAGGGTTTTTACTCTATAAATAGGCCACTTAAGAAGCTGGAAAAAGAAGAAGAAATTCGGATCTCTCATTGGAGGCGCCTAGGGTTACTAGCATTACTCAAGGCGTTCGTGGAAACGGCCGATCGTGTGTACCAACTTGGAGGAGTTTGTGTTTGCGGCTCTACGGATCAATCAAGGCAGAATCATATCTTCACGGTTGCCCGGTTCCTAACACCAACAACAACATCAGCAACAGAAACATCAGCGATAGGAGCAAAGAGCTCTCGTTCCCCACTACTAGGGGCCTAGCAGAGCTCGGCGGAAAGAGGTCGCGAAGGAGACCTCCAACGCCCCCGCTGTCAGGTTAAAAAGAGGGCCTGACTAGCAGCAGGAGGGCGATAGAGGCAAGAGGGCCAAAGTTCCCGAGGATAGGGCCAACCAAGCGTCCACTCAGGAGCTAATGCCTGGAACGGTATACTTTCATGCCCTGATGGACGAGATGTCCCAAATCGTGGACACGTCTGCCAAGTCATTAGATAAGGACGAGGTGAGTGAGGCGACATTTGATGACTATATAGCTCGCCACAGCTTCCTGGTAAGCCCCCCCTTTTTTTTGATAAAATTTCTTTGTGCTCCTCAGACCTCTATTGCTACTATGAAGGCCAAAAAGCTGCGGCAGGATTTCAAAGGGTAGCTCCAAGCAACGAAGATTGCCTACAAACAAGAGATAAAGAAGCTCGAGGAGGAGAAAAAGACTCTTCATACCGAGCTTCTATCTGCCCAAAAGGAGGCAGAGGGTTTCGAGATGCACCTAAGGGATGCGTATCAGAGAAATAAAGATCTCGACGAGGAGCTTCATCGATCAAAGAACATGTGGGAGTCTGCCAACTCTAGGCTCACTGGTGAGCTAAATAAAGCTAAGGAGGAGCTGCTGAGGGCTGAGGATGAACGAAAACAGGTCGACGACTGAGCTGGGTGGTGCGAGAAGATTGCAAAGAAGGCCATTGATGATGTCAAGGTGGAAGTGGAAGCTCAGATAAACTTGGCATGCAAGGAGACCAAGTGCGACACCTACTCGGCGTTCCTTTACACCCTCTGGCTGAACCATCCTAAGATGGACTTTGCCATCTTTGGGGAACAAGCCATCGAGGAGTTGAAACAATACACTGCCGAAGCAGCTAAGAATGCCGAAGCTTCCACTTCGTTAGATTCATCTGAGGTCGCTTTGCCAACTGTTCTCGCCGAAGCTCAACCAGTCAAAGTTGTCGAGGTGCAGCCTGTTAGAGCCGGCTAGGTCCAACCCACTAAGGTCCAGCCCACTGAAGCCGTCGTTCCTCCTAGCTAGGCTTCCTTTCTATTCTTCTTTTTTGCTTTATTTTGTAATACAAGTACTTATTCAATGAAAATGAAATATTTTTTCTGAGCTTGTGCCTTTTGTTTCGATTTTTTTTTTTTTTAATGACCCCAAGCCAATCGAACTTGAAGTTTGAAACTCGAAGAGATAGCACTTGAACCAATCTTCAAGATATACCTTAAAACGATCTTCCTGTCTTAACCAGGAGCTCTAAGGAATTCCTGCATATCAAGATAAGCTTCGAAGGTATAACTTGGAGGAAGTCTTCAGGACTGTAACTTGAGACTGATAAACTCAAATAGATTCAGAGAATTCCCAGTTCGCAGATTAGCGAGCTTAAAATAGGTCATCGACAATAGTCATAATAACCATCAATGCGTGTCCAATGAGGTGTGATCTTCCATACTTTAGGAAAATTAAGGCAATCCTTAGATAACACGTCTTTTAAGAAGACCATACTGAAAACCTTGCCGAGATGTACATCCAGGTAGATCGTCTTGCGATTTCAGTTACCATGCCATGGCTAAATAGCTCATGATCGATGAACATGATAATTAACAATTAAGACGTGCGTCTGGTAGGTTGCAAATAGCCTTAGTTAGGTAAATTAAGGCAAACCTCAACTAATGCTTCCCAATGAAATATCATATAAGTTATAATTTTTCCAAGATATATGCCCAGGTAGATCATCTTGCGACCTCAGTTGACATATCATGACTTGCATTTGATTGACTTGCATTCCCAGGCTATATGTCCAGGCGGATCATAGGCTGATCCAAGTTAACATATCATGGCTTATGATATTTTACTCTTGGATAATAAAATAGTGATTTTGATAATGACCATATGAAAATCAATCTCTAAATCTTTATGAGTAAATCTTTATGGATAAATTTATTTTTAATCAATTTACATGAATGTAAAAAACAATCTTTAAATCTCCTTGAAGCAAAGTTATGAAAATTTATATAGGAGAAATGTTGAAGTGTGGTTGAGTGTGTTTAGATTCAAAATAAATATGTTTTTAATAATCTCAACTTGTTTTCAAAAGAATCGAAATGAGGATTTGTTAAGTTTTCATTTTTTTCAAAATGGATAGTCGACTATGTATTTCATTCTGTTGACTATGCCTAAGAATAGTCGACTATGCATAAGGATAGTCAACTATGTTGTTTTTGATCTGTCGACTATTTATGGCATCTGTCGACTATTTTTGGATCTGTCGACTATCATGTAAGGATAGTCGACTATGGCTTTTCATCTATTGACTATTTTTGTTCATAAAATTCAAAATTTTCTTCACATTTTTACAATAGTCGACTATGCTTTTGTATCTGTCGACTATGGGATTTTTGTGTTAGAAATAGTCGACTATCACTTTCTGTCAGTCGACTATGTTTGGTTTTTATTTGAAGAAATAGTCGACTAACCTATTTTCTCTGTCGACTATGTGTTTCGCAAAAAGCTTCCAACGGCTATTTTTTCAAATCCCAACGGCTCCAAACGGCTACATTTCTCTTCAATCTTTTGGGAAGCCTATAAACACAAGTCGTGGATGATCAAGAGAAGACTAATGGACGGGAACGAGTTGATCTAAAGAGTTCAAATCATTTTTACTCAAAGCTTACAATCTTTGCGCTTTCACTGTTGTATTTTCTATCCAAGGCTTTGTTGTTATATCATTGTAAATTTATTATTAAGCCTTGTTTTCATTGTTAGAGAACTTGTAACTAAGAGTGTTAACTCTTAGCTTCTCTCTTTCATTTATATCGTTCTTATTTTCCTAGCTTTGTGCTAGAAGACTTGCTCGTTGAAGCAAGTGGCTGTAATTCCTAGCTAGGTGCTAGAGGGCTTGCTTGTATAAGCAAGAGGTTGTAATTCCTAGTCTTGGACTAGAGGACCTACTTGGTTTAAGTAGGGGGTTTTAGTGGATGGTTTGAAAAATCCTTAGTGAGGAGCTAAGGTAGTGGATTAGGTTTGGGTTAAGCCGAACCACTATAAATCCTTTGCGTTCTTCTCTTGTGCTTGTGGTTTTATTTCATTTATTATTTCAAGCAATTCAATAATCTTCACTTGCATCGAATTTTCCATCAAAAAGATTTCAAAGTTCTATCAAAGATTTTTAAAATATCCAATTCACCCCCTCTTGGTGTGTGCCATAGAACCTATTGTTCTAACAGCTTATAACAAATTTAATAAGCTAAGAGGGAACACCCAGGTACGTCGCAGACCGTGACTTGAGTCAAGATGAAAGGACCCCAGCTAATGAACCCTTTAGCTTAAATAACCGAAGTGGTTGCTCAGTAGGTGCCAAACCTTGACATTAAGTTAAGAGGATTGGGTCTCAGCTCGGAACTTTTAAAGATATTCAATCGAACATCAATAAAAATAATTTAATCGAGGGGGAACACTCAAGTAGGTCGCAGACCATGACTTGCGTCAAGATGAAAGGGCCCCAGCCAGTGAGCCTCCAACTCGAAATCATTTAATGGACGTGATTGCTCAGTAGATCCCAAACCATGACATTAAGTCAAGAGGAATGGCTCTCAGTTAGCAAACCACTACCCGAGGGGGGTACCAAGATGAATGCTTAGTAAAGCTGCAAACCATAACACGGCGGCTAAGTTGAATGGGCCCCAGCTCACAAACCATGGCTTCTCGACCCCTCATTCAATTCAATAAAGTGTGATGCATAGAGACTTCATAATTTTCAATCAAAATTATGTAAATTACGATACGAATTCGAAGCACAAGTCAGAATTATTACATTCAAAGGAAGTAAAGATGGGGGTGCTCCGCATTCTAAGCTCACAGGAAGAAAGTCCTATCTATACTCGTTCGATCATACGCTCCTGAAAGTAAAGCAAGATCGCTACGGGGCAAGCAGTGTAGTTCAAAAATTTTGAACCTTACCCCGATCTCAACGATTGGATCAACGTCGAAATCAAATCATTCAAATACAAATAAATAAATCTAACCTTTAGATTATCGAGTCATTTGCGGATTCGAGTCATCCAAGCGTCCGGTCTCTAACTCATGATACGCGGCACGTATCCATTGGCAAGGAGAGCGGAATAGGAGTGCTAGCTCTTTCTCCTTTTCGTGGCTTGTGTATGGACGAAAAAAGAACGCCCTCGTTTTGTATTGATGCCAAAAGAAACAGGGAAGAGTGAATGGCAATACGTTTTTCAACTCTTGAAAAACGACACCAAAAACTCTCTCTCTCTTATATTTTGGGCAACCCATAAAGGGATCTTTATAAGGAGCTCTAGGGTTTCTTAAACCCTAATGGATATGGGCCGACCCATTTAATTTAGTCTAATTAGGAACTTAATTAAATGGGTTTATTCTAGTCCAACTAGAAATATAATTAAATGACCCAAATCCTTTTATAGGTTTAAATAAAATATTTTAGCCCAAATATATTTTATTTCCTATTTTCCACTCCAACAAATAGAAAATTATTAAATTAGAAGTTCCTTTCTAATTTAATCAATTGTTATTTTAGGAAACTCTTTCCATTATAACGACCCCTCGTCATATCGACGTCATTACGTCTATTTGTTCTTTTTTCGTGAGAACTTACGACGGAAAAACTTCTTGTCGAAGTGTCCCACTTAACCATACATCCACTCTCCTGGTTTAAGCCAGGGACCGTGCCTATTGCGTATGACTCATTAGGCTTCTGAATATGTTGGAAATGTGTTGGTATGAACACATAAGACAAGATTGGCCTCTAGAAAGGCATCATGCCTACCCAATTATTTAGAAGAATTCATAATCCACAAATAACCTTTCACGAGCATGGTTACCGTGTAATACGATCCTCTCGTCAATGTATCCTATGTGATCTCAAGTTAGCAATGTGTTGCTTGATCATTATCACATAAGTTTTTCTTCGGTCATCCGAATATCTTCACTTAATAGAAAATGAATCAATAAATCCTTATTGATCTCTTTCACCATGACCATGGATTTAAAGTGAATATCCACCGAAGGCGCCTTAGATACATTGTAACACCCCGTCCTGTCTCGGAGGGCGTGCCACTATGCTGGGGCCCATCAAATGCATACATAATCCATTTCCTTATACAATTCTCATATATCAAATGTCGTATGTCAAAGGGAAACCCCCCAGCAAATCTTTAAAATGCGGAAACGACGATCGAAACTTGATATGGTACATAATCAATTCAATTATTTTATATCATAAAGAATTCGTACCATAAATTACAACATATCTTTAACAGCCTTAATACATGAAGAATCCATAATATTCTAACAAGGCCAATCATATGAAACCTCGAATACATAACCATTTCTCAACAAATAAAATACTGGAATCTCCTGCTGAATCCATCGGCCACGCCATCACATGCCGTCATATCTCAACCTACTCCTTACCCTAATTGCAAGATTCAACTAGAACGTTGAATGTTTCAGGGGCATAACCCATTAGAAGATGAAACTTCTAGTGAGGGTCCAAAAACATATATATGAATGCATGATACAATAACATGAACAACATTTGCCCTTAGTGTAACTTCCCTGGCCCGCAAGCCCGGCTAGGAATCCTAGGCAAATCCCGAATCTCTGCCGGATAAGCCTAACGTTATTCCCTCAACGCCCTTGGGGAATTACGGCTACACTCTGGGGGTGACATCCCATCCCCATGCACAAATATCAATATGAAAATAATATTGTGCCATGCAATATATCACGACTTTCCATACAATATGACAAAATGAATGTTGCATTCATAAATAGCATGCATATAAACAATCATAAATATCATATAGGATATGACAACTCACCTTTTGAGATAAACTTGCATTTTCTGGAAAAGCGTGCACCACCTCGATATGTGTGCCCCGCCTCGATTCTCGTGCCAACTCTCAAAAGTTGCACCAATCTCATCATCTTGATTACCTCAATCATAAAAATGATATTTAATCACTAAATATTCTCAATAATCCAAACTAAATAATTTCTCAGACATATCCTCGAATATTTCTCTATCATGATTCATAAAATAATATTCCTAGTTTACTGGAATTTTCTAGAAAATTTTGCTTACCTTTGCTTAGCCTCTCAAGCTGCCTCGATATGCGTACCCTGACCTCGAAACACTTAATCGACCTCGAATGCCGCGCAAATCCTTGATTCTCGCACACCACCTCGATTCCTGAGCACTACCTCGTTTCCTGCACATTTGCCTCGATTTTTGTGCAATATCTTAATTTTCGTGCTTTGCCTCAATTTTCGTGCACTGTCTCGAAATGCGTGCCCAAACTATTTTTCTTTCCAAAATCTCTGAAATATCATTACATCTTCATTTTCTCGAAATTTTTCTAGGATTTATTTTCATTTTTCTCTATTTTTCTTCCCTTTTCTTTCCTTTTTCTTTCTTCTCTTATTTTTCTCTCTTCTTCTTCTCCGCGCGCCTCTGCAACTTCTGAAGCCTCCATGGTCGAGCGAACCAAGCTCCATGCGCGCAGGGTAGCACCGCCGCACGCCCTCAACGCTCGCCACCGTCCGCACCAGCCCCGCCGCGAGCCACCACCCGCGCCGCCTCCGCCTGTATCGCAGCCACCGCGGCTGCTGGCCGCCTCCTGCGCGCAGCCTCCTCGCACAGCAGCGTAGCTGCTGTTCGATCTCCGCCTCCGGCTGCTTTCGGCCGTCGATGCCCACGTTGAAAGCTTCCCGAGCCTCCATCGAGCCCTCCGCCATAGCCAGCTGAGCCAGCCTCCCTTCTTCGCGTACTTGCTGCTGGCTGCCCGCTCGAGCTTGCGGGTTGCGGCCATGGCCGCTTGCCGTCATGGTCGATTCGGCCTTCTCTCTCCCTCTTATGCTATTCTCGGCTACTCTCTTCCCCGATCACTCTCTGCTCTCTCGCGATCTCCCTCTTCTCTGTTTTCGGCCACAGCTCGCCCAAGCTCTTTGCTGCCATTTCTTCCACCTTCAATCTCACCCTCTATATATAGGCGACACCCTCCGACAGCCTTGGCCATCACTCCAGACATTCCCCTCAATCTCTCTGCAATTCCTTAGCCCAAAACTCACGCTTGAAGGACATCCCAACATGCTGCAGAACTCGCCTCCCACGCCCATACGCACCTATACATATATATATTATATATATCACACAATTAATCCCATAAATTCACCCAATTACACATTTAACCCCACCATTTCTCCTTAATTGCACTTAGGAGATTTTTGAATTACAAATGCACCCTCAATAACCAATTAAAATTGCATTATGATGCTTTAAATCCAAATTAATAACTTCAAAATTACTCGACAAGGCTGATTTCGCCCTAGTGTCCTCATCGGGCTATTGTTTCATTCTGAAACCACTGAAGGGTTGATCGCCACGCAAAACTGAAGTCCCCTCAGCCTTCCGTTGAATTCCAGGACGTTGTCTATAACAATTCGGTATTGTAACCTAATTGGCAGTTGTCTTTTCGCTATACCGAAAACTATTCCCGATCTCATTTCTTTTGGCACCATAAATCCTATCTCGGGGTGCTCGTTAATGTCATATTATTTTCCTTTGGCATCTCGGCTCCAGGGTACTCCCGACAGTCGATTCAGTCATTCGTTCGGTAATAATTACCCTTATACCCTCAATTTATCCTTAAATTCCATTTTTGCCCCAAAATAAATTACCCTTGAGTCCTTTAGAATTTCTCGGGTATTACATACATAATCCTCTATCAAGGGATAGACGAGTATCATCTTGGCTATGCATCCATCTCCATAAGCCTCATGATATACCCAATGATTGCCCAAGTGTAGCCTTTGTCTAGGCCCATCAAAATGATGTCAAAGCATATCGGTCTTCTTATGAGATGATTATGACAACCTCAGGTCTAAGGATTAGTTACACCATCTCGTATGAGAATTCCATCAACATATAACCAAAATGAATTCTCATGGCGAGTCATGTCTAGTGACACGTTCTCCAACATTGGTCACCTATGTACTTGTCTAGGCATCCCATGCCTATGGGTGTGAGACCCCATTGTTATCACATAGCAAAAACATAGCACATACAAGTCTTACCGCAATTGTCAATGTCCATTCTTGATATTGCTACGACTTGAGACGTTTAATGATGTCTAGAAACTGTGATGCATCATCTCACATCTTTATAGATTAATCACAGTATACATCATATGGAATTTTATCTAGTTTCATTTGGTTATTACAATAATAACAAGAAACTAATAGAATGACTTCTTGTGAATTTGAACAACTCCTTATTCAAATAATAAACATGATTACAATTGTCAGTGTACAACATGCCCAATTTGATTGGATCTAGAGCACCTACACTAACAGCTCCATTGCCCAAATTTTCCTTGATGATAAAAGGACCTTCCCAGTTTGGGCCTAATGTGCCATCACTCACTGTATGAGCTTCTGGGAGTATCAGGTGCAATACTAGGGCTCCGACGTTGTAATGTCAAATTCAAACCTTTCAGTTGTAGTACCGTACCCTTCGTTGATAGACTGCGACCTTCATACAAGCTATATCCCTCGTTTCCTCAAGCAAGTCCAGGTTCGTTGCCAGCAGCTCATCATTGTCACTTGAATTGAAGGTAGCCCTTCAGTGGCTGGTCACCTCGTTCTCTGCTTGGATCATGGCCATAAACCCATATACCATCGAGAATTGGGTCTCCCATGTGCTGCTTCGAGCTATTGTTCGATAAGCCCAAAGCACCGTTTGTAGCTCATCTGCCCAAGCCCCTTTTTTAGCTTCAAGTTTCATTTTCAGAATCTGCTTGATTATCTTGTTGACAGCCTCGACCTGTCCATTGGCTTAGGGGTCATCCACGGTGGTGAAACTCTTTCGGATTCCCATCGATTCGTAAAATTGGACAAATTGCTCGCTCATGAATTGAGTCTCATTATTTGTCACTATTTTCTATGGAACCCCGAACCTGTAAATGATATTATCCCAAGTAAATATTTATACCTTTGAGCTGGTGATCTGTGCAAGCTCTTTGGCTTCTGCCCATTTGATGAAGTAGTCAACTGCCACTATAGCATACTTACATCCTTCGTGGGCTGTTGGAAGCGGCTCAATCAGGTTCCTACCCCAGATAGAAAAAGGCCATGGGCTGCTCATCTGTTGTAGGTAAGCCGGTGGAGCTTGCGAAACTTTAGCGAATCTCTGGCACCTGTCACATTTATTGACTAGTTTTATAGTATCTTGCTTTATGGTAAGCCAATAAAACCCCTGTTGGAGTGCCTTCTGCGCCAGTGAAAGTGCTCTGGCATGATTAGAGCAGTGGCCCGTGTGGACCTCTCCTAGCATGGTCTGACAGTCAGTGCCATTGACGCACCTCAAAAGCGGGGCTGAGAACCCCTTCTTGTACAGTTTATCATCATAGACACAATACTGAGCTGCTCAAGCTTCCAAACGACGTGCCCCCAATTTATCTCCAGTAGTTTCACATTTTGTAGATAGTCTAGTATGGGGTTCATCCACGAGCTTTAGGGCACCTCGATCACTAGAGTTTTAGCTCGTTGTTCCGTGCTCGGGGTAGCTAAGAATTCCACTGGTATGGCCCCTAAGAATTTTGCGTCCTGGGTAGTTGCTAGGCGGGCTAATGCATCAGCATGAGAGTTCTGGGAATGGGGAATCTGGCGTATTTCATATTTTTTGAAAGTAGCCAAGAGTTAGCGTACCTTCTGTAAGTATGCCACCATTTTGGTGTCTTTGGCCTGATATTTTGCCTGTATTTGATTGAAACCTAGTTGAGAGTTGCTGAAAATTACCAGAGTCTCAGTTTGTACCTCTTTCGCCAGGCGGAGCCCTACCAGCAGGGCCTCGTACTCAGCTTCGTTATTGGTGGCTAGAAACTCGGATCTCGGGGCGTAGAGGATTATGTGACCCTCAGGGCTTATCAACATAACCCCAGCTCCAGCCCCTTGCTCACTTGATGATCCGTCCACGTATAATTCCCAGGATGGCCCTTTCAAGTTCTCTACTTCCTCAGAATTGACCCAGTGAATTCAACAATGAAATCCGCCAAAGCTTGCCCCTTTATCGCCGTACTCAGTTTGTATTCTATATCGAACTGAGCAAGCTCGATAAACCACTTTAGTAAGCGACCTGAGGTGTCTAACCTTTACAAGATCTGCCTTAGGAGGTGCTTAGTCAGGACTTCAATCTGGTGAGCTTGAAAATAAGGTACAGCTTCCTATTATCAGGCAATAAGCCAGTTTCTCCATTAGTGTGTATCTTGTCTCAGCATTAACCAGGCTCTTTGAGACATAATATACGGGATGTTGAACCCCTTCATCCCCTCGAATGAGGGTCGCACTGAGAGCATGTCGGGATACTCCTAAGTATAGGGTCAACTTTTTTCCATCTTTGGGCTTGGCGAGCAATGGGGCTCGTCCCATATACTCCTTTAGTTGCTGGAATGCGGACTCGCATTATTCTATCTGTTGGAATTCTTGCGTCTTTTTTAGCAGCTCGAAGAATGGGGCACATTTGACAATTGCCTTAGAAATGAACTGGCTTAGGGCCGCGACTTGGCCATTGAGGCTTTGCACCTCTTTTTTCCTTATGGGCGACCTCATATCGAGCAAAGCCCTTATCTTCTCTAGATTGCCCTCAATGCCTTTGTTGTTTACCATGAATCCCAAAAATTTTCTAGAGACTACCCCAAAGGCGCACTTGAGTGGATTAAGTTTCATCTGGTAGTTCCTAAGGACTTTAAACATCTCTCCCAAATCAAAAATATGATTAGCTACCTGCTCTGACTTCACTGGCATGTCATCAACATAGACTTCCATGGTTTTGCCGATCAATGCTTCAAACATTGTATTTACCTGCCCTTGATAGGTTGTACCAGCGTTCTTTAACCCAAAAGGCATGACCTTATAACAATAAAGCCCCTGGTCGGTTATGAACGAGGTGTGCTCCTTGTCGTTGGGGTTCATGGGAATCTAGTTATAGCCTGAGTAAGCATCCATGAAGCTGAGGAGCTGGTGACCAGTTGTTGCATCTACGAGCTGATCGATTCTTGGGAGAAAAAAACTGTCCTTGGGGCAAGCCTTGTTTAGGTCGGTGAAATCTACACAAGTCCTCCACTTCCCTTTTTTCTTCTTTACCAAAACTGGATTAGCTACCCATATCGGGTAGTGGGCCTCTATAATGAACCCATTTGCTAAGAGTTTGTCCACTTCTTCTTTCAGAGCGGTGTAACGCTCAGGAGTCATTAGCCTCATCTTCTAACGCACTGGCTTGTAGTTGGGATCTATGTTAAGCCTGTGTGACTTAACTTCTGGGGTTATTCCTACCATATATTCATGATTCCATGCGAATACATCGAGATTAGCTTTAAGGAACTTAGTAAGTTGGGACTTTACCTCGAGGGCCAAATGTTTTCCCAGCCTGAGACATCTTTCCTCGTCCACCTCGTTGACTAGGATATCTTTGTGCTCTTCCACCGGGCCGGTGGACCTGTCACAGTCCACCTCACAGGGGTCCAGATCATGGTTAACCCCCTTTTGGCTAATAGGTCGTGGGTCGCTCCTTGTAACGACATTTACTTTCTTTCCTTTGGCCCCCATATTTAGGACATCTTCATAACAGCACCTTGCGAGGTGCTGCTCACCTCGTACCCATCCTACCCCATTAAGGGTTGGGAATTTAACTGTCAGTGACCTGGTCGAGGTGACCAGATCCAAGTCGTTCATTACCGAACTTCTAAGCACGACGTTGTACGTTGAAAGACAGTCTACAATTAGGAACTCTATCAATGTGGTGGCCTAAAGATCCGCATCTCCAATAGTAAAAGTGAGACTAATCCGTCTGACAGGGATCACTGCATCGCCCGAATTGTCGATCCGGGCTTGTATAATGAATGTGTCATTATATGGCTACTGGACATTTTTGGTCTCTTCTTCCGAGAAAATGAT
Source organism: Diospyros lotus (assembly GCF_014633365.1). Classification (NCBI taxonomy): domain Eukaryota; kingdom Viridiplantae; phylum Streptophyta; class Magnoliopsida; order Ericales; family Ebenaceae; genus Diospyros; species Diospyros lotus. The sequence continues at coordinate 28,498,616 of NC_068343.1, read as the reverse complement.
CTTTTTTGTTGCCATATCACCCCTAAGCTCACTTCGCGAGGGCACACTGCTCGTTCGACCGCGCCAACAAGACATGGTTGGCTTCGCGCACGTACTTGTCATGGCACTTGTGGGAAGTTCCAGCGAGGTGAGGCCCGCCATGAATTGTGTAGATTGTTCGCACTGCCGGTGAGCATTCATCATCGGAGGGAGGCTATTGCTATGATGGTTGTTGGTTCGATTGATTAGTTAGTCACACCACATAATCCTTCAGCCGACCTCTTTTGATCAGGTCCTCAATGGAATCCCTCAAAGCCCAGCATTTAGAGGTGTTATGGCCTGCTTCGTTGTGGTATGCATAGAATTTTTCCATGTTTCTAAATTTACCGGGAGTCCTTAGCGGGTTAGGCTTCCGGAACTTTTCTCTATTTCTCTCTATGGCGAAGATCCTCTCCTAGGGATCGGACAAAACACAATAGCTTTTGAAATGCTGTGATCACGCAGGTCGATCTTCCCTCTCCGCCTTGCAAGCTCGTTTAGAGACCTCATTGTTCAAGCGTTCTCCCCGAGCTTCCCTTCCAGGGTCTCCATTATTTCTTTTCTTATTCTGGTTGGAGCCCCCAGCCTTTTCCTTCGGTCCGGTGGGCTTCTTTGAACCAAAGGCCTCTTCCCACCGGACCTCCTTTGCAGCTCGCTCATAGAATTTCCCCAAGTCTCTAACTGGAGTCCTATAGATGCTCTCATAGAGATTCCCATCTTTATGGAGGCCCGCGGAGATAGCGATCAGGACACTTTCATCAGAGGGGTCTTCAACATTGCTCACCTCGGGTCTGAACCTAGCGATATAATCTTTCAAAGATTCATTTGCTCTCTAGAACACTGTGGCAAGGTGACATGGAGGGGCCAGCTGTCTTCTCAGTGCCCTGTATTGATTGAGAAATCTCTGCTGGCATTCCTCCCAGTTGCCGATGCTGCGAAGCGGAAAGCTCCTAAACCAAACTTGAGGAATATCACCCAAGGTGGTGGGGAAGGCGCGATATTTGACCAACGAGCTGGTTGTCTGCAAATCCATATGAACATTGAATGCGTCCAGGTAATCATAGGGATCGTTGTCCCCGTTATATTGCGACATACTTGGGACTTTGAATCTTCAGGGGAGAGGTTCGAGCTCAACTTATCTTGTGAATGGTGTTCTGTCGCCACGGCCATTATTCTGCCCATAGGCCCCTTACTATGCCTCCAACTGTCGGACTCTTTTATATAACTCCTCCACGGTCGAGTCCAGATCTACAGATCGTTAGGCCTACGATCACCTACTTCTCTCCCGTTTTGAAGAAAGATGATTTGTGGGCAGATAATTATCTTTGATATCCTCCTCTTCCAGCGGAGGTCTCTCTTCCTGTGGTTGGCAAACCCTCTAAGGCGAAGATGGTGGATCAGGGACAGCCCACGCTTAGGCTTGGGCCAGGACTCTGACCGTGTTAGCGAGCTACATTATAGTGTTTTCTAATCCCTCCTAGTGTTGCTGCCAGTCTTGAACTACGGTTTGAATAGTGGGTTGGATAGTAGCCCGCAGGGGCATGCCGGTGGTGTTTCCTGTCGGTGGTGGCAGAGGGATATCTGCTGCCGAAACAATGGGTCTTCCATTTAGTGGAAAATCTCGCGGTTGATCGTGATGATTTTCTAGTGGGTCAACCGCCGCATCGGAACTTCGAGTATTCCTTCCTCCTGCCATGGCTATTGATTAGAGCGGCCCCCCTTCTTCTAGCGCTAAAATGTCGACGTTCAATTTTAGCCGATCATGATTCATTAGGGCCATAGTGAATGAGTAAGTCTAAGATATAAGAAGGAAGAACACAAAGACTTTTCATGTGGTTCATCCAAAATGATGCCTACTCCACGATTGTACCCTGATTATTCTTTTAGAGTGACAGTATCTTCTTATTCTTCTTGTTGTCCCCTTGATGATATTTCTGACCCCTATTTATAATGATAGGCGTTAAGAATTTGCATAAGACATAAAAATAAAAAGATGAAGTAATAGGGGACAAACAATCCTTATCTTCTGCATAAAACTGGGAGTTGAATCCTCATTATGAGTATGATTTGCTTTAGATAAAGTGAGTAGGTCCCCGCCTCTGGCTATTCAGCAGCTTTGTTGTCTATGCGAGTTGAAGGATTTAAGCAAGCGAGCTGAACGGTTGGGTTAGCGAACTAGGAGCTTTATCGGAAGAGCGTTGAATAGATCTCTGGGAGCTTGCTAAAAGCCTTGCTTGGAGCTCACTTGGATTTGCGATATGAGCTCGAATTTTAGCGGTGTATGAGCTGTCTTTGACGAGGTCGCTTAGACCTTCTGGGATCCAGGCGATTGGGCCAGCCCACTGGACTGAGTCTAGCCCATAAGGAGTGGTGTGGGAAATATATATAACACAAGCCCCCCAGCTCGCAGTGTGATCTTTGGACTGGGAGTTGGCATGTGCCAATTGTTAGTCCATCTTTTAGACTTCCGCCCAATTGCTTTATAACTCGCTAGCTACAGTACCTCCCTGCTTATATTTTGAAAACCTATGAAGAGCTTTGATCGGTACTGTCGAACAAGGATAGATTAGATGAAATATAGATTCGGATTTGCAATAAGGGTGCAACCCAAAGTCGTCTCCCGACGAACCTCAAACGGATCTGTCAAAACAAGACTAAACGAGGGGGGTTGTGATGAAAACTGAAATATAAATGTTCAAGAATGAAACAACGATGAAGTAAAACGTAACCCGCTACAAACCCTACCTCTTTACCACAGTAATCCTCGTCTCATTTATGAAAGCAATCTGTTTTGGTTTGATTTTCTTTTGATTTGAAAAACTCTTCTACGACCGTAAAAGATTAAATCCAATCGAGCAATCGCTCATACAAATATACTGTTTCTTTCTAATTGATTGATGCTAAAAAAATGCAAAATTTGTTATGTTTTTATTACCTCCTAATCCATTTGATCGACTTAAAATCTCCAGAATTGCTTGTTGCAGCCCAAAAGAAGGAAAAGAGATGAAAGAATGGCTCATACTCTCCAAAGGCATGATTGAAAGAGGAATAAAAAGTCAAGAAATAAAGGTGTTCTAATAAAAGTCAAAGCCATTCGAATGAGTCTTCAAAAGTATTCAAATATGGAGCAAAACAGAAGAAAGCTGCTCAAACATTCGAATAAATCATTCAGACATTCGAATATGCAAGATATCGGGTATGTATTCGGATAAGCTTGGCCTAATTCGAATAAGAAGTAACAAAAATCAAGATCTCCAGATAAGATTGTGCATATTCGAATAAAAGCCAAGTCATTCGAATGAACCGAGCACGAGAAGAAATTTGGATAAGCACGTCGTTTGGAAGCAGTGAAGATATATTCGAATAAAAGCCAAGTCATTCGAATGAAGTTGAAGAAGAAAGGAAATCTATTCGAATGAAGGCTGAGTAATTCGAATAAGAAGCAACCCAAGGAATTCCATATTCGAATACTTTCCAAGTCATCCGAATGCAATGAAGAAGTTAAGAGAAAAATTAGAAATTCATTCGAATAAAAGTACTGTTGCATTCGAATGATCGAGAAAATCGCCGTGTAAGGAACAGTAAAGCATGAAATTCATTCGAATAGGACTCAAATTCATTCGAATGACCCGATCAGCCAAAAGAAACTCAGCACGCATTCGAATATCTCTGCTAGTATATTCGAATGAGCATCCGAACAAAAAATTTCTGACATGCGCAAATACACGCGGTGGCTCTAAGGTAAATTCAACCAACTTTTTGAACAACTTTTCAACAAATGGTCCCCACTTCCATGCGCCATAAGCTTAAAAAGGGACCAACATTCTTTGGAATCAGAGGTTGGAGAAAGCAGAGGATACTAAGAAAAAAACAACACAAAAAAGACGAAGATCATTGGAAAGTAGAGAGTTTTTTTTCCCTTTTGTCTGTTTCTGTCGCTTTTGTTCTTGTCTATATTTCTTTCTTTGCGAATAGCACTTCAGTTACTCTAGTTGTTCTTGCTAATTCTGAGCTTTGTATTACAAGTCCATCTTAATTTCTGTTTCAAGTTGTAGTTCGTTTCAGTAATCAATACAGCAGTAGTTTACCAAATTCTTATATGTTGTCTCAATTTATTTTCTTTACGAATCTCGTATTCATCTGTAGAGATCAGTATTAGTCGTGCACTTCCTATGAAGATGTGTGTCTAATTCGATTCTTGGGTTAAGGCAAAGATGGTGCCCAAAGCCACTGATGAATCAATATAGCAGAACTCCATATGTCAAAGTAACCAAAGCAAAAGCAGTTTGGGAAATGTTATTAACGAAAACCTCAGGCTTGGATTGGTTCGTACGCCTAACTTAGAGTCTCCATGCCATGTATGGGGGCTGCTTGACCTGGAAACGTTCTCATACCCAAGCCCCGAGCGATTATTTTGTCAAAACGTTATTTATACACTGATTTATGATAGCTGCTTACCATAGAGTCTCCATGCCATGTATGGAGGTTGTTTGAACAAAGAGTTATCATCATCTCAGTAGTACATTTAACGGTTGAAAACCCGAGCTATGTGAGCTGCTAGTTACATCACAGAAAGCTATATGGTGAATCAGTTGGGTTTGGCACCAGATTTGTCTTGACCCAAGACCTCTCCATTTCCAGATTACAGTTATATCACATTTAGTTTGATCTCATTTTATTATTCCGTTAATCAAAAGAACTGGTGTGGTTATCTCATTCCATGAGTAATCTCCCTATGAGTCGACCCGGTCTTGCCCGGAAAAATTACATATAAATTTTCTGCTACAATCACACTCGTGCACTGGCGAGTCTAAACGCCTCATCCTATCTGTGAACATAATTAGTTGCTAAATCAGCTGAATTAGTGAAAGAAAAATACAAAAAGTGATGAATGCAGGGTGAGCGATGCAGCAAATTTTGGCACCGTTGTCGAGGAGATTAAGGTAAGCCAAATAATCATCCCTAGTCTTCTTTTTTTTTCTTTTACTTCTGTTCTTTAATTTCCCTTCTCTGTCAGTTTGGTCTGGTGTATGAGACTTAGATCCGGTAGAGTGGTTGAACAAGTGTTACATTCAGAAAGTACTCCATCTGATTTTGAGTTTTCATTGCCACACTCATTTATGGCTCAACCAAACAATATATTTGAACATGGGAGTGACCATGGTGATCCCGATCCTGTTGATCAGGAATTGATTAAACCTCTTAGAGAGTACCTTCACCCTCCAAGGCAGACAACACCCTCGTGTATCATCCTTCCCATAAATCACCATAGGTTCAATTTCAAACCTGGCACAATCCAATTGTTGCCCACATTCCATGGTATGGATTCTGAAAATCCATATACTCATATGAAAGAATTCGAGGAAGTATGTAGCACTTGCATGGACCATACAGTAAACGAGGATGTTGTAAGGTTAAAACTTTTCCCATTCTCACTAAAAGATAAGGCAAAAATGTGGTTAGGCACTCTCCTACCTAGATCTATAGGAACCTGGAGAGAAATGCAAGCAACTTTCTTAAAAAAATATTTTCCTGCCAACAGAACCGCTACTCTTCAAAGACAAATCATGAACTTTGCCTGTAAATCGAGCGAAAATTTTGCCCAAGCGTGGGATAGATTCAAAGATCTTCTCCACACTTGTCCGCACCACGCCTTTGAGCAATGGCGAGTGGTCAGTTTCTTTTATGACTCACTCACGCTCTAATTAAAAATGTTAGTTTCTACAATGTGTAATGGAGAATTCTATAAGAAAACTCTAGAAGAAGCTTTTCACTTCTTTGACACATTGGCTGAAAATACAAGAAATTGGGAAGTTGGCCCAACATCTTCATTTGATCTAAGGGAAAACCCACAACAAAGAGGTAGATACCAGTTGAATGAGAATGATAATCTAAATGCAAGACTAACTGCCTTAACAAAAAATGTTGAAAACATGGAGCCCAAAAAGGTACAATCTGTTAAACAAGTAGAAGTGAAATGTGTTGTGTGTGAAACAATGGATCATGCAACTGAAGAATGCCCTACTCTACCTGCTTTCAAGGAGGTATTGTATGGGCAAACTAATAACAATAATTCACACAATTTTGAGGGAAGACAGAATCAAAATCAAAGTGGAACCTATTACGGGAACAATCAAAACTACAATACATACCATCCCAATAATAGGAATCACCCTAATTTTTCATGGAGACATGATTCTAGAAGTCATTCTCAAAACCCCTTCCCTGCACATCAACAATTCTTCCAACAAAATCAAGGCTCTTCGTCCAATACTTACCAACCTCCTCACAGGAGATCTTTGGAAGATACCTTGCATCAGTTCATTCAAAATCAAACAGGCATCAACAATCAGGTTGCCCAGCTTACAAAGAATCAAGAGCAAACAAATAGAGCCGTGGAGGATATGAGAAGCCAGATAACAAAGTTGACCCAAACACTAAGTGTGAGAGAACCTGGAAGATTCCCTTCTCAAACCAACCCTAACCCAGTTAGGCAAACAAATCAGGTGGAATCTTCTAGTGGTGAAAGTAATGCACATGAACAAGTCCAATCTGTGACTATCCTAAGAAGTGGAAAGGTGATTGAAAAACCAAATGATCTTAGGATAAGCTAAACTGTTGTTGAGGAAGAGAAAGCAGAAGGACAGGAGCCAACCTTAGAGAAAAATGAAAACAATGAAAAAGAAAAAAAATAAGCAAAAACAAAAAGAAGATGGAAAAGGTAAGGACATTGAAAAAGAAAGTCAATATCATCCTAAACCTCCCTTTCCTCAAAGACTGAGTGTTACAAAAAAGGAACAACAAAATGCTGACATATATGAGGTGTTTAAACAAGTAAGGATCAATATTCCACTCTTGGATGCGATCAAACAAACACCCTCATATGCAAAATTCCTAAAAGATCTTTGCACTGTAAAGAGAAAAGTGAACGTGCATGGAAAAGCATTTCTGACTGAGCAAGTGAGCTCCATTTTGCAATTTAAGACTCCTCCCAAATACAAGGACCCAGGCTCTCCAACCATCTCATGCATAATAGGAAGCCAGAAGGTTGATCAGGCACTCTTAGATTTAGAAGCAAGTGTCAACCTATTGCCTTATAATGTCTATCAACAGTTGGGTTTGGGAGAACCTAAGCCTACCAGAGTCACTCTGCAATTGGCAAACAGATCAGTCAAAGTTCCTAGGGGTATTGTGGAAGATGTCTTAGTTCAGGTGGATAAATTCTACTTCCCAGTAGACTTCATAGTTCTAGACACTCAACTCCATCATGGTCCACAACCACCTGTTCCTGTCATCTTGGGGAGACCATTCCTAGCAACTTCCAATGCAATCATTAACTGTAGGAATGGAGTTTTGAAACTGTCGTTTGGAAACATGACTGTGGAGATGAATATTTTCAGAATTTCCAAACAACAGTACACTGAAAGTGAGATAGAAGAGGTAGATTTGATTCAAACTCTATCTGAAGAGTATTTTGAGAAGAATTTGTCACTCAAACTGTGAAAGGAGATAATCTTTTGGAGGATATCAGAAAGGAAAGTGAGATGCCCTTGACTCAATGGATTCCTAAGGTAGAGCCTGTAGAACCGTTGAACAAACCATCAACCTCTGTGAGTTATCCACCCATTCCTAAAAAGAAGCCACTGCCATTTGAGTTGAAGTATGCCTTTCTAAGAGAATGAGAGACATACCCAGTAGTCATTTCTTCCAGCCTAAGTACCCAACAAGAAGTGCAGTTGATGAAAGTACTGAGAGCACACAAGAAGGCTTTAGGATGGACCATATCAGACTTGCATGGAATTAGCCCTCTAATTTGCACCCATAGGATCTTCTTAGAAGAAAATTCAAAACCAGTGAGGCAAATGCAGAGAAGGCTGAATCCTAATATGAAAGAAGTGGTTCGAAAAGAAGTGCTCAAATTACTGGATGCAGGTATTATTTATCCAATATCTGATTCAAAATGGGTTAGTCCAACTCAGGTCGTTCCTAAACGGTCTGGAGTTACTGTGGTGAAAAATGAGAAGAATGAGTTAGTCCCGATCTGCCTCCAAACAGGTTGGCGTGTGTGCATAGACTATAGAAAACTCAACTCCATGACTAGAAAGGACCATTTTCCTCTCCCGTTTCTGGACCAAAGACTTGAAAGGATAGCAGATCAAGCATTCTACTGTTTTTGGATGGATATTCAGGATATAATCAAATTGACGTAGTACTGAAAGATCAAGAGAAAACAACATTCACCTGCCCTTTTGGGACATTTGCATATAAACGTATGCCATTTGGATTGTGTAATGCTCCTACCACCTTTCAAAGGTGTATGATGAGTATCTTTAGTGAAATGGCTGAACATATTGTAGAGGTGTTTATGGATGACTTCTCTGTCTATGGAAGTAGCTTTGACTTGTGTTTAAAAAATCTGGAGAAAGTTTTGATTCGTTGTGAGGAGACTCACCTTGTGCTCAATTGGGAAAAATGCCACTTCATGGTTAACCAAGGCATTGTCTTAGGACACATAGTCTCATCTAGGGGTCTAGAAGTCGACAAGGCCAAAGTTGAAGCCATTCGGAAGCTTCCAGCCCCTAGAAATGTCAAGGACATTAGATCTTTTCTTGGTCACGCTGGCTTTTACAGGAGATTTATTACCTCATTTAGCACAATAGCAAGACCCTTGTGCTGTCTGTTGTCTCAAGACGTTCCATTCGAGTGGACCCCAAATTGTCAAAGTGCCTTTGAGAAGCTGAAACATGCACTTATCACTGCACCCATCATACAACCTCCTGACTGGACTTTACCTTTTGAACTAATGTGTGATGCGAGTGATTATGCCATAGGGGTTGTGTTAGGACAGAGCAAAGAGAAGAAGCCCCATGTCATTTACTATGCTAGCAGAACCTTAAATGAAGCCCAGAGAAATTACACTACCACAGAAAAAGAATTGTTGGCTGTGGTGTTTGCATTGGATAAATTTAGGTCATATTTGATAGGATCAAAGGTGATTGTGTACACAGATCACGCTGCTTTGAAATATCTGCTCACCAAGCAAAACACCAAGCCACGCCTCATTAGGTGGATTCTGCTCCTCCAAGAGTTCCACATAGAAATTAAGGATAAAAAGGGAGTAGAAAATGTTGTAGCTGACCATCTGTCTAGAATCCCAGGTCAGGATCTTACTGAGGGATCCATTCCTGATAACTTTCCTGATGAACATATTCTTCATGTGCGTACATTGACTCCTGCCCCTTGGTACGCTGACATGGCTAATTATTTAGCTGTAGGAACAGTTCCCAGTCATTGGACTAAGCCAGATAGACAAAAGTTTTTCAGGAAGGTCAGAACATTTTTCTGGGATGAACCATATCTGTTTAAATATTGTGCTGATCAAATTGTGCGAAGATGCATTCCAGAACATGAGCAACATAGTGTTATGAACTTCTGTCACACCCTTGCTTGTGGAGGTCATTTCTCTACCCGGAAAACCATAGCAAAAATCCTACAAAGTGAATTTTACTGGCCTACCATGTTTAGGGGTATACACCAGTTTTGCTTGTCATGTGATAGATGCCAGAGGTTAGGAAGTCTGACAAAAAAGAGTATGATGCCTTTGCAGCCCATTCTGGTTCTTGAAATTTTCGATTGTTGGGGAATAGATTTTATGGGCCCTTTTGTTAACTCGCTTGGTCATGAATACATCCTTCTTGCTGTAGACTATGTTTCCAAGTGGGTTGAGGCAATCCCAACAAGGACAAATGATCACAGGATAGTGGTAAAATTTTTCAAAGAAAACATTTTCAGTAGGTTTGGAATGCCTCGTGCCATCATCAGTGATGGGGGTTCTCATTTCTGTAACAAGCCAGTGGCAGAATTAATGAAAAAGTATGGGGTAGTTCATAAGGTCTCAACGCCATACCACCCTCAGACAAATGGCCAGGCAGAATTGGCAAATAGGGAGATCAAGCGCATTTTAGAAAAAACTGTCAATTCCAACCGAAAGGATTGGTCTTTGAGGTTGATCGATGCTCTTTGGGCCTATAGGACTGCACATAAAACCATATTGGGCATGTCTCCCTATCGACTGGTTTATGGAAAACCATGTCATCTGCCAGTAGAGGTTGAGCACAAAGCTTACTGGGCCATCAGGAAGATGGATGAAAGTTTAGAAGAGGTGGAACTTAACAGAAAGATGCAACTGAATGAGCTTGAGGAACTTAGAAACGAGGCATTTGAGAATGCCAAGTTTTCTAAGATGCACATGAAGAAGTTACATGACCAGCACATTAACAGGAAAATTTTTTGTATAGGTCAACATGTGCTACTTTATGATTCAAGGCTCCATCTGTTTCCTGGAAAACTCAAGTCAAGGTGGACTGGGCCCTTCAAAATTCGTTCCATCTCAGCTCATGGTGTATTTGATATTGAAAATCTTCAATCTGGTCAGATTCTCAAAGTGAATGGACAACATCTGAAACCATACTATGAATCTTTGAATGAACAGGAAGAGAGCATGGACCTTACAGAACCACCCATTGGGTAGTGGTTAATTAAAAATATATATATATAAAGGGGGGGGGGAAATTAATGTTTTGCTTTCATGAACTGTTATCACTCTTTATCTTGATTTTAGTATTGAAGCAAGCTCACGGATCCACACATGCAATGAAGGCTACCAGCAACATCGAAGTAAGCAATTGGACCTTTGTGTTCAAAGTTGTTTCTGAAGATCTCCAGGTATTCCTTATATCCTCGTTTTTAAGAATTGTTCAAAGCAAGTTGGGTGGGATAAAGGTATGCCTGAACTGTTGTGTTGATCCTTGCTCATTTAATGACATTCTGTGTGGGTTTGAATTTTGTGTTTAGGTGTTTGGAAATGTATAAAAAAAAATAAAATTCTTTGCTGTTATTCGAATTCTGTATCCGGATGAGCTTAGTCATTCGAATGCGTTGTAAACCATTCGAATGACTGGTAAGCTGTTAAAGAAAGCAAGAAAGCATTCGAATAGCCTCTGTTGTATTCGAATATGTTCAAAATTCATTCGAATGAAAGTACTGTTGCATTCGAATGACCGGCCAAATTCCTTCACAAATGAAATTACTGTTTAAAATTCATTCGAATGAATTTCTCCATACTCAAAATTCATTCGAATGAATCTGCTATTTCTTTAAAAAATTGAAGCCAGCATTCAAATATCCTCAAGTTCATTCGAATAACCTACCCTTTATCTGAATCCATTTCTAACATCCGAATATAGTTTCAATTAGTTAATTTTCCCTAAAAAAAAAATAAAAAAAAAGTGTTCAAAGTTATTCGAATGAATATTTTTGCATTCGAATAATCGTTCTATTCAATGCCCTCTTTGAGAGTGTGCTGCCAGATTCATTCGAATGACACTCAGTTATTCGAATGACCAAGAAATCCGTTCGAATGAAAGTACTGTTGCATTTGAATGAGTGGCTCAAATCCTTCGATAAGCCAAGTTACTGTTTAAAATTCATTCGAATGAATTTTTCCACATTCGAATGAGGCGTCTGGCCCTTTAAAAGCTTTCAGCGAACATTCGCATTCTCTCTCTCTCATTCGAATCCCCTTCTACCCATTGTTCTGAGACCCGAGCTATCATTCGAATTGCCCAGCTTCCATTCGAATCTGCCTCTATCATTCATATAACCCCAGTATCATTCGAATGATGCTCCTGTTAACCTCATAACCGTCCCTGAAATCCGAATCGACACCCCCCCTTTAAAGATGGAAACCTCTCCTTAATCGGTACGATCATTCATTCATCCACCCGAACCCTTCCTATATATCTTGTTACCCTGTTCTAAACGCCTTCATTCATCATCCATTGCATCTATCCAAAGATCAGTCCGATTTCGTATAAGGAAGAATAGTCCGCAAGCATTCGAATAGGGGGTCGCTGCATTCGAATATTCTAGGAAGAGAACAGCAGCAGAGGTAAGAGTTGTTCCCATTATTTAAATTCGAATTTAATTGATTGGATGAAGGAGTTGTTGTGAAGAGGGAGTGAAGGAGATCAGTGTGTCAAAGAAAGGATTGGTTGGGAAGTTGAAAGAAGAAGAAAAGAGAGGAACCAGTTTGTGCCTACCAACTGTTCGGTAAAATCCCAGAACCAACTCCCTAGACCAAACAACCCTCAAATTAACATGTCTCCAAAGCAAAAATGCCCCAAGGCCGTAAGAGAAAGCTCTAGGGCCTCAAAGAGGCAGAATGGAAAAGAACCCGCTGCCACCCCAACCATAGATTTGAACCCTCCATATTCCAATATCAGGTTCATTAGCCCCGCGGCTGAAAAGAATTATGTTGAGAGGTATGCTAAGAGGCCAGTGCTTTGTGAGAGGGGAATTATGCTTGAACGATTTGAAGAACCCCCATGTGATTTGTTGTCATTAATTACTGCCAAAGGATAGCAAACTTGGGTTAAGTTTCAACACAAGGCCATAGTTCCCTTAGTCAAAGAATTTTACTCAAATATAACCAGTGACAGAGATAACTCGGGAAATAGGTGCTTGATCACTGAAGTAAGAAAAGTGAAAATAGAGTTAAAGCCCTCTGATATTTCTGAAACCTTCCAAATCCCAAGAGAGGCATCATCAAGAGACGTTGAGGAGGCAAGTGTAGACTTAGGAAAAGAAAATCTGGTTAGGTTGTTGACAGAGGCAGATGATGCTTTTTGGTTAAGTCCTACCCTCCCAAAGAAGATTTTGTCCCCTAAATGCATCATCCTACATAGGCTTCTGTGTTCTCACTTCATGCCCCACACATTCACTGGCAGTGTTTCGGTTAAGCAAGCCACATTCATGGGAAAGATGATCCTGGGAGTACACATAGACTTGGCCAAGCACATTTTTGATACCATAAACCTAGTGGCCAAGCATGGACATGGGGGTGGAGGACTACCCTTTGGGGGATTGATTACCTATTTTGTACTAAGGCACGGGGTAAAAGAGAAGGCAACTTTTGAAGTCATCAAGCCAATGGATAGGATCAGTCCAGCATCTACACGAAGGAGCAGTGGGCAGTTAAAGAGGCTTGAAGCAGCAACACCCGAGAAAGGAGAGGCATCAGGAAGACAGGTTGAAACACAAGAAGGAAAAACTCAAGAACCGCCACTACATGAAGATCAGGAAGAAAGACAAGAGGAAGATCATACTCTCAGAGGCTTATGTGAGATAGTCAAGGAAATGCAAGAAAGGCAAGTGAAACATGAAGCCCTAGTGGAGCAATCACTGAAGAAGATCCAAGAGAGACAGGAGGCCATTTATGAGGATCTACATTGGAGGCAGAGAGTCATCTATTCAGGAATAATGACCATGAATGAACGTTACACTGCGATGGACAAGAGAATAGGTCAGCTTCTGAGCACACCCATAGAAGAGCTTCTACAAAAGTCTTCAAAGGACAAGTTGGCCGATGCTGAGACTTGCATACAGAAGACCATTGACATGTGGCGAGAGGAAGAGGGTGCACCTTTTACATCAGGGGCGCATCCGCAGCCTGAGCATGCAACACCTTCTCACCCCACCATTCCATCTTCTACCTCTATTCCTCCTGCTGATCCTTCATCAAAGACTCCCTCTGGAAACTCCACTGAGGAGAACTCTACTTCCGATGATGCCACGGATGGCACTGAGTAGTCATAGGATTTGATATTTCATATTTAATTTCTGTACCTATGAACTACAAAGTTTAATCACATCTTCATTTTTCAATAAAAATGACTTTGCTTACTCTATGCTTCAGATTATTGTGCTCGACACTTTAGATTCACAACTGGTTACTTGAATGATAATCTTTTATTTGAGAACAGAACTGTATGAGATTTAGAACCAGGACCAGGACTACTTAGGGTGCTTTATTTCTGTTCATTTGTTTGGATGGCATACAAAACATGGTGAAATGATCAGCAAATTGCCCAAATTCTCAAATTAAGTGGAGATTTGTTACAAAAGTAAGTGTTAGAGCTTCATAACATTTTATTCTAAGTGAAATAACACCTATTCATGCAATAAAATATTTTGTTGATTCTCTTGTCTTTCAATAGCTTCAAAACAACATTTTGCCTTGAGTGTCTTTAATGATCGCGGCTAATTTTAACTGACTCTAAGCTTGAAACCAGTTGAATGAATAGCGCTGATTTATGGAACATCATAGAGGGATCATTTTCCTACTACTTGAGCCAATCAACCTATTGTTTTGATCAGCTTCCACTTATAGCCCATTGAAACTCTTCATGACCAGTTGCATCATTCCCTCCGTCCAAGTCATAGCCTTGATTTTTTTTATCAATTGATTAGGTCTCGGGAATTACTCAGTAGTTTATTCCAAAAAAAAAAAAAAAATCGTCTGGGAATCTGACGTTAAAAGACCACTTTACCATTTAAGATAAATGGTTGTCTCTAGGTCTGGGACATTAAAAACACCCCCCGTAGCCATTAAGGGTGAAGCAATGGAAGCTTGCTCATTATCAGTTGGAATACTAATCAAAGCCTCAACCGAGTACGTCAATTAAAACCATCCAAATATCATGCATGCATTCACACAATCGCATAAAAGAAACATACATAAACTTAGAGAAGGAAAGAAACAGAATCATCAATTAAAACATGAAAATCGAGTTTCAAACCGGATTCAACAATATGACCGAGACTCAAACCGGAAAAGGGGTACGAGAATGTAGCGAATCAAAAAAGAATTAGCCTTCCATCTTCTTGGTTGAAATCGTGAGAAATTCCCCCAAAATCGGCCACTTAATGTGCTTAAATAGAGCTTAGGGAGGAAACCCTAGGTTATCGCAACTTCACATCCGATTTATAATAAGATAAAGTGCGTTATGGGCTTCGTCCCATTCATCAAAATTGTAGATAATGAAGAGTAGATGAATTTTGGCTTTTAAATCACTTGATTTGGATATCGGACGCCCAAGTTATGGCCTTTTAAAGATTCAGCATCTGTGCAGCTTTCCTAATTTGACCCAACTTTCTGGTCCCGACTTTGAAGCGATGTTTGGAGGCCCAAACGAACTTGGATTTGGACAAACCATACCATTCCAGAAATCCCAAGAAGTCATATACAATATCTATGAAGATATAATTCACGTTCTGGGATTGTAACTTGGCCAAAAACTTGAAAGAAGCATAAAAGGTCAAATCTGTCAGCACACTTTTGCTTCTTTGTCTCCAATCTCCTTGTTTCCCTTCTTGCCATCAAAATTCCTCATGACCCAGGAAGCCCTAATCTGTTCAAAATAAGAAAAAATAGTGTGAAGCCCAATTCCTATAAAATAAAATAAAACAAAATCAAGATGAATAAAATGACACAACTAACGTGCAAAAAGACTAAATATGAGGGCTAAATAATATGAAAATATGCGCTCTATCAGGCCTCTACAACTTCATATAAATCATGCCTCTAATGGCCACATCCATGGATAAATCATTGAAACAACATTAAACTCCATTGAAAATGATCAATTCTGGACTAAAACTCTCAACTCCAAATCTCTCTAACAATGAATGATATTTATATATATAAAGATATATATATATATACGTTACTGCAACTATATAACTCAATATACATACATATATTTCAAAGCCAATCAAACTCTAAATTCTACACCATTCCGAAGGAAAGATTAGGATGATCAAATCCTAATAGAAGAGGATTGAAATCTCAGTTTATAAATCAAATGATTCACACACGGTGACTGTAACAAAGCTATGCAAATATACTATATATATACATATGAATGAACTTAACAAAGAGCTAGTGGGCATTATTGGGCGTGAAGAGCTCCAAAGAAAAAGTTGATTGAAGAGGTTAAAGTCCATACAATGAAACAGAAAAGAAGAAAAGGAATGAACTTGCCTCAAACAGAAAACCCAGATTCTCTGCCCTCTTCTTCTTCCTCTCCTTTCTCTCTTCTCTAATACTGACAGCCCTCGTGCCTTGAAGTTTCCAGCGGCGCCAATCCTCTTTAGGAAGCCATGCAATATAAATATATAGGCCTTGAAACCCTATACGTCCAAAGTCCCAACTCAAAAATAACTCTTTGGTTTTGATTAAATTAAATCACTTAATTCTTTTTATTTCTTCCAAAAATCTTTATTCTAATAAAAATCCCAAAATTCCAAATAATGATATTTTACCTTCCTAAAAATTTAAATTACTCAAAAATTATTTTCCTTAACCGAAAATCCTCTTAATTCCCAAAAATTTGGACTCTCTAATTTCCAAAATGCTTAAAAATATTTAATTTACTCAAAATTTCGTAGCCCCTCTCATGGGTCACTATAGAGGTTGAGGCCATAGCAATGAGAGATGCATAAGAGGCTATGCAATGGTGAGAAAAGCAAGAGATGCGTGGCAACGAGCTTTAGTAGTGGGTCTCTTCGTCTTTGAAGTTGGCTGTGAGAGATTTCAGCAACAAGAGGCAATGGCAATGGGCTTCAGTGGTGAGGGAACGCAACGATAGGCAACAATATGGTGAGAAGAAGGCGACTAAGGACATTAACAACAACTATACATACCTTTTCAAGGGATGAAGTAGAACCTTTTGACAATCTGCTGTTGTAATAGGATTTACATGAAAATGTCACAATAAGATATCCCTCAAAATGGGAGATAATGGGAGATAAAATGCTCTTTTCTTTTGATGAATTATGGTTTAAATGCTCTTCATGAAGCATAACTAGGTCTTGATGACTTATGGAGAAACAAGAATATCAACAAAAGAGACATACACTCAAGTATCATTTTCCCATTCATTAGCAACTTAGAGTTACTTGACAACAACTTTATCTCATGTAACACTTTTCCTTATATAAAAGTTGTGAGTTCTAAAAGTAGAATACTTGTTACTTGCACATCTTAATAGTTTCTTTGATTTGATTGTTTTCTTAAACAAAATATGCATATATTCAAAGAAAAAGTATTTTGCACAACATATAAGCATATTTTTCTTTCTATTAAAAGAGAACGCAATTAGATCCAATAAAATAAAGAAAGAAATTTCAAATGGGCAAAACTATCATCTTTGGTCACTCTGTGTAACTATTATATTTTTTTAGTTTTTTCACACGGCTACTTGAGTGAAAAATAATAATACTCAATTGAATTCGGCATATATTGAGTGAACTAAATACATAATCGATCGAGCACAAGGTTCACTCGATTACACAAATACTTAGTTGATTACTTTTTAAACTATAAAGACCAACTCTTTGTTCAACCTAATTCACTCGATTTAAGTTATAATGCATACTCGATTGAATGGATAACACTATTCGAACACTAGATATGTAACACCCCGCCTTACTAGGCATGTTACAGGCATAGGTTTTCTTTTTCCCCTTTATCGCAAATCAATAATCCATCCACACTAATCATTAACCTCAAACCCCATAATCATGATATAAGCTTTATGAATCAAGTATCATAAGCTAAGTAAGGCCTTTTACATACATAGCAAAACTTAAATATTAAATTTCAATACATTCCCATGAGTTCGTACAAATATCTTGTAAATGTCAATGTCTTGCAAACCAAAATAACCGTAACATAAATGCATCATACTTTGCCAAAATAAAGGCGTCAAGATGGCTTCACAGTTGCCTTAAGTGCGTCCCTTTCCACACTGTAAGCCCCAGTTGGGACACTTGAATATCCCAGGCGTGTAAACCCATATTAGATGATAAAAGCATCTAAGTGACCATTAACTAAACAATAATCTCATGTATGCATGAATGAGCATGGCAATACAAGACTCCACATGTTCACCTTATGCTCATTTCCAAAAGCATACGTAGCGAGTCGAGGCAATTCTAGAATAAATATACCCTCTTGGCCCATTTCCAAAAGCATACGTAGCGAGCCATAAGGGAACCCCAATCCCAAATGCAAGCATGATTGGAATAAGATTGTCATGCACAAATGCCATGCCAGCCATATCGAAAGAATACCAATGATGCATCATATAGAATTCAACATGCTACTCGAACCGTTTGAATAGTATTTAGAATTTTCAAATACAAATTGGAAATAGGGTTGTAGTAGGCTTAGGAACCACATAGTTTAGGGAATATTACTCACAAAGAGGGTGGTACTACTCACCTTGTTAAAAGATGATTTTTCCCCTAATGTCGATTTTCTTCGAGATCCTCAAAATTTTTAGCCAAAGCTTCCACCTAATCATCAAATATTTAAGAAAATCAAATTTCCTATTTTTCACAATTATTTTTTCCTCAAGAAAATTCATTTCTCCTTGATTTCTCCCAAATTTCCTCCACAAAAAATCACCAAAATTCATAAAATAAATTCTGTGACTTTCTGGAATTTTCTCAAAATTTTCCAAAAATTCCTCCTATTTATTTTTATAATCCCTTCTTTTCAAAAAAAATTCAAAATAAATATTTCCTCAAAAAATCTTCCCAGGAAAAATTCAGAATAATAATATTTCATATTGTTTTGATTTTCTGAAAATTTTTCCAAATTTTTCCCCATTTTTCTCTATTTTTCCCAAATTTTTCTTTCTTTTTCCTATTTTCCTTCATCCTTTCTTACCTTTGGTCACCTTCTCTAACGACGGCAACCCACCGGCGATCAATCCGACGACATAGGCAGTAAGCTCCCTTCACAGCGATCCCAGCAACACCCCTTTCTAGATGAAACCATCACCGGAGATGGCTCGATCGAGCAAATTTCAGTCATCAATGCCCGTCCATGCGGTTTTCCAATAAGAGCTCAATACCCCTCGATTTCTATACTAATCCTCTGGAAACCTTCTAGATTTTCTGCTCAAGAGCCAAGGAACAAAAGCCCCTTATCAAGAACACTCTATTCTCACCACAACACCCTCGATTTGAAGCTTCAATGTGCGAAACCCTCGACCCCCATATCCGGCTATTTATAGACAAATCTAACCCTCTAAACGACGACTCCTGTCAAAATCAACCTTCTAATCGCCATTAAAGCCTTTAAATCCTTCAGATCTTGCTTAAAACTCAAGGAAAATTTGAGAATAAAGTTGGCCGAATCTTCGATCTTTTCAAGCCGATTTTTGGCCAAAATTCGGCCAATCTTGGCCGTTCAACTCACTGGTGAAGATCCCTAGACCCTGAAGCACCCCTTGGAAGCCTAAGATCGACCATACCACCACCAAAATTGGTAGTGTAGCCATGGCAATGTTCACACTACAGACTTTTGAATTTTATAGTTTTGCCCACAAACTTTCTTCTAATTTCATTTCAGCCCATCCTAGGTTTTTCAAACTCTCTTTTAGACCCCAATACTTCTCTAATTCTCATTTTGACCTTAGAAATTCAAAATATGCCATTGATCGCCCTCAAATTATTTTTGAAAAATTACGCTTAGGCCTGTAAGTATAAAAATATTGCATTTTATCCCCAAATCTCATAAATCCTTTGGGTTTTCTAATTCCCATTTCCTTTCTTCATTTATTTCCTCTAGCTTCATTATTCTCTTGTGATCCCCAAAATCTAGAAAATATTGTTTTATTCAAGAGTTTGGTAAAACTGCACTTTGGCTCGTATGTTTGGGAATTGTGCAATTGACCACTGATTCGTGGAATCTTCAAATTTTGGTGAGTTTCTCACATGACCTCATGCGGCCTTAGCTTTAGGCTTCACTAATGGGTCATCCTAAAGGTTCGTGTTACGATTCCATTAA
Organism: Diospyros lotus; assembly: GCF_014633365.1. Taxonomy (NCBI): domain Eukaryota; kingdom Viridiplantae; phylum Streptophyta; class Magnoliopsida; order Ericales; family Ebenaceae; genus Diospyros; species Diospyros lotus. The sequence continues at coordinate 28,478,896 of NC_068343.1, read as the reverse complement.
TGCATACATGCCCATATATATCCATATAGAAGAATGCATACAAGTCCATCTAGTTTCTTAAATTTCATCCTTATGGATTAATGTAAAATTGTTTAGGTATTACAAGATAGCTTACAATTGATTAGCAAATATGCTGTGACACTCCATTCCCACTTACGGGTGTCACTAGTGAATAATTAATAAGACTATTCACATGTTGAGGCTTTTATGAAGAGATGGACTACGTTTTCGCCAGAAACGCCCTAAATGGGAACTAGGTTTTGTCCCTCTCTTCAAACCACTTAAGGAAATGGGCAAAGAAAACTTGACCTCTTAAGTGGGCGTCACCCTCTTTGGCTCATCCAACAGCCCAAGGGCGACTCGCCCAAGATCCAACTCGAAGCACACCAACGATTCCCAATGCAACCCTAAGGCCGACTAGTAATGGCATAGGTCTAAGGGGATTCACACGTTTTCATTTGGGCCTTAATATTAAAAAATTTCAGCAATGGCACTTGAGGATCTTAGCCCATGATTTTTAACCCAAACCGATAGCTTTGACTCAATTAATCCTCCTAATCATGCCAAAATTAATTTCTCCATATGCCAAAAATTAACCAAAAATTCATTTTGGCAAACCCCAAAATTTTCTCGAAGCCCTCATCTTATAGTCCAAATTTTGGAAATAATTTTCGGCCCAAAGACAAATTTTACTTTTTCCTTATTTTCCCTTTTTTATTTTATTTTATTATTTTTTAAGATTTTGCTCGAAGTGTGCGCGTGGCGAAATGATCGTTGGACACACCAGCAGCGCACTGGGTGTGCCACCCACATGGGCTGCTCGCCTACGCGCGCCTGCTCCAGCACGTAGCCTCTCGTGTGAGGCTGTTTGGACGCAGCTACCCCCCGTACTGCTATCTGCGTGCGACTGCCCGCATTCGGCCCAGCCTGCGCACGCGCAGGACTACCGCCCTACTGCTTTTTCCCGCCTTCTTTCTCCAACCTCTTATTGCACTACTACCCTTTGCTTTCTGTTTTTTTTTTTTTCCCAAAATATGCCAAATTTTTTAGAAAATAAATTTAATAAATATACATCCAAAATCCCTCATTTTTGCCTCCAAACCACAAATGAGAGGCTTCAAGCAAACCACTACAAAAATGGAATACAACATCACTTTACATCTCATTCAAAAATACATAGACTATGCAACTTTAGGCTTTCATGGTCATAGCCATTTCTCTTCCATTTTAGCCTTTCCCTTGAGACTTTCAATACTTGTAAAAGGTCCCGAAATGACCTTATGAGCTATTGCTCAGTAATGGTGCAATGAAATGTAAATAAAAGCATAACAAGTTTATGTAAATGCAAGTGCATGCAAGCATGGCTAGGTCTTAACATCCTCACAACCCAACATGGTTTGGGGCATCAACCTACCATTTACCCCCACCCCATGGCCATAGGTCTCAAGAACACAAACAAGCATTCAAAATGATACATAAAAGTTTATGCAACCTACTTACAAACTTGCAATGCCACCTCTACATGGGGTCATCCCTTACCTCATTTCTTTAAAAGTTCCAATAACATGGCTTAGCAAGACCCTTCTTGATTCCATCCCCTTAAAACAAATAAAGCTTGATCTTAAAATTTTATTTTGAGAACTAGAAGACTAAAGAAGCAAGAAGACATCATTTTCCTTAAAAAGATAAGCAGCTTACCTTAGGCTCTTTGCTTCATCTTCTCTTCTTCTTCTTTGCCATCCATGAGAGACTTCTTCCATCTCTCCATTTCTTTCTTTCTTCTCATTTCTTTTCTTTTATTTTATTTTTGATTTATTTTCCTTGCCTTGATATTTCCAAATGCAAGACTTGATCTTAGCCATCCATTTCTCTTTGCTTTTGGAGAACAAATCTTGGCCATTGGAAGAAACACACAATCCATGGCCTTATTCTGCTTTAATCTCCACCTTTGATGCATCTTGGAAGAATCAATCTTCACCATCCAAGGAAACACAATCCTTGGCTTCTTGGAAGACTTAATCTCAACCCTTAATCCTTCCACTTAAGCATGATCTCATCCATCAATCCTTCTTATGTTGGCAATCCATGCCAACTTCAAGAATCATCCATGGCCTTTGGATCAAATCTTATTCCAAGATTAAATCCCATCCATTCAATTTCCATTTCTTTCTCATTTATTTAAATGTGACTATTTTCAAGCCATTGCCTTGAGTGGCCATTTTCACATGAATTCCCATTTAATTTAATTTAACCATTTTCATCCATCACATGGGCAAAAAATGACCCTTTTTCATTTCCTTTTTGATTTATATAAATCACCCATGTCTATACATAAAATCCACACACACACACACACACACATATATATGCATATCTCCTTCACAAGATCATGCCAAGTGTCACAATACACTTATTAACCATTTCTTCCTTTCTTTAATTTCTCCTTCTCCTTAATGGAGAATTTGCCAAGTGTCACCCTTAGACACAAGTCTTGGCCTCCAAGCTCCCACCTTGGCCATGCTTTAATTTCTTAAATTTCTCCATGCATGATCACCTTATTTACCATAAATATAAGGAGAATTTCCACATACCCACTATAACGCCCCACTTTTCCAAATACATAACAACGTGAAATACAAGCAGACATCACCTAGGGCGTTATGGAAACCCTTGCCAATAGAAGCGTTGGATCGAACCCGAAAGCTTAATCAAAGCTAAATAAATGGGGTTTCCACTAAATTTCCTTTCAAGAATGAGAAATGCTCATGACCTTCTCTAAAAGATAACACATCATTATAGGTACAATTGCAAGACACTCACACACACACACACACACTTCTTACAACTCTGAGTATCCTAGCTACTATTTACAGAACACCATTCGAAAACTTCCAGAATCCAACAAACAACTCTTACCATGTTCATAGTACATAGTAACCCCAACTTACACCCTCAACAGCATAAAAGGTAAAACCAACCCTTACATAACCCTTGTTTATACACTGCAATACATAATGCTCAAATAAATCCAAAGGTTACGTAAGATCCATAGCACATGAACAACATAGGGTTAAACTAAACATCAGCCTCCTCGTAGCCTTTTCTCCTGCTTGTCTCCGGGGTACCTGGCATGCTAATATACCTGGGACATTCAATGTCCCAGGGGCATCAACCCAAGTTAGATATTGACATCTAAGTGAGTGACTCATAAAAGGAAAGTACATGCGTGCAAATGTAATAATGCTATTATGAAATCCACCCCTGTGGTAGCAATGTCAGGGTGTTGCAATCACCCCCGCAGTCATCATAGTCACCCCTGGCTCACCGTAAGAGCACGAGTTCTTCCATGATGGCCCAACAACTAGCCACAGTCACCAACACAAACATGATATATGACAAAGCAGAAGGAATATGCATAGCTAAGGGAAAATATGACATGTAAGCCACAAGCATGATATGCAAGCCAACATCCACACACAAGTGAAGCAACAAATGCTCAAACTGTCACAAAACATGCAGGAATCACTCACCTTGACCAATTACCTTAGGAAGCACGGTTCACAACGAGCAGGATGGGTTTTCTCATAGTTTTTCTTATTGCTTGGCACGAACTTCGAGAAGGACCCAAAAACTCCGTCAAGGCCCATTCTTTCTCATTTCTCCCCTGATTTTCTCCTTTCTTTTTGGTAGCGTTTCCTCTCTCAAACTTCCTTCCTTTTCCTCCTTTCTTGGTGCCCAAACTGAATCACCCCAAAGCCCTTATTTATAGGAAACTCTGGCGAACCAAATCATGCCACGTGTCACATCATCATTCCATCCATGAGCATCCAATTAAAATATGCCATGTGTCCCTAGGGATTTGTGCCTCCACATCTTTTATTAGATTTTCAAGATTCCCCATCATTACATCCCACATGGTAAATTACATTTTCTACATTTCCCATCATTACAACTACATCCCACACAATTAATTTCATTTTCCACATTTCTCATCATTACACTTCAAATCCTATCTCCAAGTGGCCAATGAAAGCTTGCCACATGTCCTTAGGGATAAGGTTTGGAGACTTTTGCAAACTTGGAAGCTAAGTAAGCTTTTCATTAGCCAATCACACAATGCCACCTCAAAAGGTCATTATGAGCATCATGAGACCTTATCTTATTTTCCAAGTGGCCAATGGTTGATTGCCATGTGTCATTGAAGATAAGGCTTCATCATTTCTCCCATGTGCATCCAACCCAAATGCACCACTCATCTCTTAATTGAATTTAATAGAGTTTGGAATTCAAAGCTCCATTTGATTTGCATTTGAAATCCATGATACCTTGAAGAGATATTTTTAAGGTTTCAAGAACTACACCTTGGCCCAAACTTTTTGGATAATTTGCACTTAGACCCTTGCAACTTGGTCCCCAGGCCATTTTTAATTACACTTTTTGGTCCTTGAAAAATGGATAAATTACACTTAGCATCCCAAGATTTTAGGTAAATTACACTTTTACCCGAACTTCAGTATTTACGATTTTGCCACTGGTTCAGAAACTGAACCTTTGTCTCAAGGCTTCTATAATCCCTTGAAATGACCTATTTCCTCAAGTATTAGAACCTAATAACCTCATATATTACATCATATTTGAGTTTAAAAATCTGGGATGTTACACCCACATACATGCACATTCTCCATATTCCAAATCACCAAAATGCCCTTAGTGAATTTTTAATCCCATTTATCTCCCTCTAATGGAAAAATGGAAATAATTCACATCCATGCTCAATTCCATAAAGGGAATTAATTTCCAAATTACCCAATTACCCCTCATTGGGTCTTACTCTCCAAAATTACCAAAATGCCCCTCCCTAGGGCACCATCACAACACTTATCCAAAGGCACCTTTGGCATTTCCTTTTATTTCCATCACATTTGTAACACTGGGTGTTACATATGCTTTCAAAAGAACACTCAATTGAATAATTATTGGTATTTGATTAGATATGTTATCAATCGAGTATAAAATTCTTATTAGTTGATTGGAGAAAGAGATACAAAAACTTGCTCTTTATTATTTTTAAGTATTTGACTATAGTATGAAGCCTACTCAACTAAATGAATCAACATACTCGATTTGGAATATGCTTCAGTCAATTGCTATCACAATCCAGATACTTAACACCCTATGGCCAATCCAATAGTTAATTGGAAAAAAACTTTTATTCAATTTAATATTTTAGCATATTATCTCCAATTGATTAGGTAAATGTGTAACACCCCAAATTTCTCGAGCGTGTTATAACTTAGGATTTCGGGAATATAAAAATTTTTCATATCACAATAGCTATCATACATCACACAATATCCCAAAAACCCTAATTTTCACATTCTCAGCTTAACAAACCCAATAATCGAATAGCTAAGATAGGCGTTAAAATCTCGAATGCGGAAGCTAGATCGAATCTGATATGTTTCACAACCATAATGCTTTATTTATCTTAAAATTGTTCAAGACGTCTACAAAATATATTACATGGACATCATCAAGTGATAACTGAACATCTTAAACATATCAAAAATTACATAGGTTCGCTGCTGCGTCACTCACCCTGCATTTGTCACTTTTTGTATTTTTCTTTCACCAATTCAGCTGATTTAGCAACTAATTATGTTCACAGATAGGATGAGGCGTTTAGACTCGCCAGTGCACGAGTGTGATTGTAGCAGAAAATTTATATGTAATTTTTCCGGGCAAGACCGGGTCGACTCACAGGGAGATTACTCATGGAAGGAGATAACCACACCAGTTCTTTTGATTAACAGAATAATGAAATGAGATCAAACTAAATGTGATAATACTGTAATCTGGAAATGGATAGATCTTGGGTCAAGACAAATCTGGTGCCAAACCCAACTGATTCACCATATGGCTTTCTGTGATGTAACTAGCAGCTCAAGAGCTTGGGTTTTCAACCATTAAATGTACTACTGAGATGATGATAACTCTTTGTTCAAGCAACCTCCATACATGACATGGAGACTCTATGGTAAGAAGCTATCATAAATCAGTGTATAAATAATGTTTTGACAAAATAAGTGCTCGGGGCTTGGGTATGAGAACGTTTCCAGGTCAAGCAGCCTCCATACATGGCATGGAGACTCTAGGTTAGGCGTACGAACCAATCCAAGCCTGAGGTTTTCGTTAATAATATTTCCCAAACTGCTTTTGCTTTTGTTACTTTGACATATGAAGTTCTGTTATATTGATTCATCAGTGGCTTTGGGCACCATCTTTGCCTTAACCCAAGAATCGAATTAGCCACACATCTTCATAGGAAGTGCACGACTAAAACTAATCTCTACAGATGAATACATGATTCGTAAAAGAAATAACTGAGACAACAGATAAGAACTTGGTAAACTACTGCTGTATTGATTGCTGAAACGAACTACAACATGAAGCAGAAATTAAAATGAACTTGTAATACAGAGCTAAGATTTTGCAAGAACAACTAGTGTAACTGAAGTGCTATCTCAAAGAAAGAAATACAGACAAGAACAAAAATAGGAGAAACAGACAAAAGGAAAAGAAAAGTCCCTGCTTTCCAAATGATCTTCTTCTTTCTTGTATTGTTTTCTTAGTATCTTCTGCACTCGTCAACTTCTGATTCCAAAGAATGTTGGTCCCTTTTTAAGCTTTTGGCGCATGGAAGTGGGGACCATTTGTTGAAAAGTTGTTTAAAAGTTGGTTGAATTTACCGTAGAGCCACCGCGTGTATTTGCGCATGTCAGAATTTTTGTTCGGCTGCTCATTCGAATGACTAGCAGAGACATTCGAATGCTTGCTGAGTTTCTTTTGGCTGACCGGCTCATTCGAATGAATTTTAGCCCTATTCGAATGAATTTCATGATTTACTGTTCCTTACACGGCGATTTTCTCGGTCATTCGAATGCAACAGTACTTTCATTCGAATGAATTTCTAATTTTTCTCTTGACTTCTTCATTGCATTCGGATGACCTGGAGAGCATTCGAATATGGAGTTCCTTGGGTTGCTTCTCATTCGAATTACTCAGCCTTCATTCGAATAGATTTCCTTTCTTCTTCAACTTCATTCGAATGACTTGGATCTCATTCGAATATGTCTTCACTGCTTCCAAACGATTATGCTCATCCGAATTTCTTCTTATGCTCGGCTCATTCGAATGACTTGGATCTCATTCGAATATGTCTTCACTGCTTCCAAACGATTATGCTCATCCGAATTTCTTCTTATGCTCGGCTCATTCGAATGTGCACAATCCGATATCTTGCATATTCGAATGTCTGAATGATTTATTCGAATGGTTGAGCAGCTTTCTTCTGTTTTGCTCCATATTTGAATACCTTTGGAGAGTTATTCGAATTGCTTTGACTTTCATTAGGACACCTTTATTTCTTGACTTTTTATTCCTCTTTCAATCATGCTTTTGGAGAGTATGAGTCATTCTTTCATCTCTTTTCCTTCTTTTGAGCTGCAACAAGCAATTCTGGAGATTTTAAGTCGATCAAATGGGTTAGGAGGTAATAAAAACATAACAAATTTTTGGCATTTTTGAGCATTAATCATTCGCACATAAACAAAAATATGCTAATCATACCATAGATAGTACTTTAAGTTAATTCTTCAGCTACCTCATTTCCCTTAGAGCCGCTCGTCGAACCTGGAACGTTTGAATATTCTAGGGATATAATCCAATTAGAAGATGAATCTTCTAGTGAGAAACTCCAAAAATAGTTTATATCGATGCATGATCAGGTATAAAATGTATGAGAAGACAACGAGAACTACTCCGAAGTGCCTCGTGAACATGTCAACCTCCTCCAACGAGAGCTTTCTCAATGGCGCATGCATAGCGCCTCTCTGGAGGTCCCTAACCATGTCACTTCGGCCCGACCTCATAGAACTCATGGAAGCACCACATCCATTGTTCCTTAAACTCACGGTCTTCCCCACGAGAGCTTTCTCGATTGCGCACGCATAGCGCCTATTGGGGGATATCCGACTTTTTCCCTCGGCCAACAACAAATAAGTGCAATAGTATGGCCACACGAATTTTATAAATGCAACAGTTAAAAAGCCAATAGCATATAATTTTCAGAAAAAATACATTTCATATATGCAACATGATTTCACGTAAGAGAATAACAAGAGTTTGCGTATAAGAACTTCACGAAACATGTCTCATGCAATAGAAGTCTCTATAAGAGAATAAAAAATAGGATTTATAGTATAGGAGTCTCACCTTGTTGGTTTATCTCTTGGACGGTACGGTTTCACTGCAAACGGCCTAGGTTTCTGTAGAAAATACACGTTTTGGTAAACCTAAACTCAAATATTTTTACATAAGATTGAGGGGAATTAAATTAAGGGAAAAACTGGAAAATTTGAAGAAAAATGGGCCCCTCAAGCGCCCTAGAAAAGTGGGCCACGTGCCCTCACACACAGCTATTTTCCGATGCGTGTATCTCATGCGCTACACAACAGTTTCGGATTGCTTCACCTCGGTTTGGTATTTTGGCCATAACTTCCTCATTTTAACTCCGATTCGACCACCATTTGAACCTACGCGACCCTCTTTTCCCCCTCTACAGGATTATCAAAAAAATTGGACTTACTTCGCTTGTTTTCTGACTGATTTTGGAAAATTCTGGCGAAGGCTCATAACTCCGGCGAGGCTCGTTCTCCCCGGCTTTTCCTTCAATTTCTTCCTGTCTTCTTGCCGAATTTCCTTCTCTCTCTAGAGAAAGCTCCTCTTCTTAGAGTGCATCAACTCTCAAACTTGTTTGGAATGATTTGAGAACAACCCATGGTGCCTATTTATAGATTTTTTCAACCAATCACATTATGCCACTTGTCACAATCTTAGCCATGAACTCCAAATGATCAAACCTATAATTGAATGGCTTTTCAAATCCAAAGCTAGAATGAATTTAACTTTTGAAATCCAAGCTAAAACCCCAAACTTCTCCCAAATAACATTTTGACCCTTATTTCAAGTCCTCAACTTTAATATTTTACCACATAGGCTCTTAATTTTATCCTTATTTAGTTTGGATAATTCTCTAATTACAATTACACCCTCAAACATCAAATTTATCATGATACTTAAAATCTCAAAATTAATAACTCAAAATTACTCGATATGTACGATTTCTTGAAGCCCCTTACCATCATTCGGCTATTTTAGGCTACAACTTTGCTTAACTAAAAAAACGTCTCTGATTTAATTTCTTTCAGCGTCATAAATCTTGCCTTGAGACGCTCGTCAAAAATATACCTTTGTCCTCAGGTATCTAAGCTCTAGGGCACTCCCTGCGACTGATTTAGTCACTTGTTGCCATTTCAAACACATTTTTTGGTATTTTAAACTCACTTAAAATACGTGGCATCTTCACAAAAATATGGGGTATTATATTCTCCCCCCCTTAAAAGAATTTCATTCACGAAATTTGAAACATACTCGAAATTATTAAAGGTTAAATAATTATTACATTCTGGAATACAATTTATGAAAGAAAATATAAAAATTTCCTACTCTATTTCCATTTCCTCGAACAAATAAGGATATTTCTTCCTAATTGTTTCCTCAAGTTCCCACGTTGCCTCGTCATCCGAATGCTTTCCCCACTGAATCTTCACTAACGGGATCTCTTTATTTCGCATCACTTGAGTCCGGCGATCTAAAATTACTCCAGGTGACTCTGGGTAGGTCAAGTCATTCCTTAGCTCAATTGTCTCCGCCCGAACTCTGAGGGTTAGATCTGGCACATGCCTTCGAAGTTCGGAGACGTGGAACACATTATGAATCCCGGACAAGTTAGGTGGAAGCTCCAATCGATAAGCCAAAGGTCCGACTCTTTCCACAATCGGATATGGTCCTATATACCTTAGCTTCAGCTTTCCTTTACCACTTCCACGCGTCACCAAATGCTGGGGTGACACCTTGAGATACACTAGATCCCCTACCTCGAATTCTAGATCCCTTCTTCTTTGATCAACATAGGATTTTTGTTGGCTTTGCGCAGCTCGGATCCTCTCTTGGATTATTCGAATCTTATCGGTAGTCTGTTGCACAAGCTCGAGCCCCAACATCTGTCGTTCCCCTACTTTGGTCCAACAGATAGGCGACCAACACTTTCTTCCATACAAAGCCTCATAAGGAGCCATCCCGATGCTACCATAGTAACTATTGTTATACGCAAATTCTACCAATGGCAGATGCTCCTCCCAATTTCCTCCAAAATCAAGGGTACAGGATCTCAACATATCTTCAAACGTTTGAATTGTCCTCTCTAATTGCCCGTCAGTCTGCAGATGATAAGCCGTACTCAATTTTAGCTGGGTCCCCATGCATTCTTGCAAACTTTCCCAAAACCTCGAGGTGAACCTCGGGTCTCGATCTGAAACTATACTTACTGGCGTACCATGGAGTCGTACTATTTCCCTTACGTACTGCTTTGCAAATTTTGTACCCGTTGATCCATCCTCGTAGGTAGGAAATGCGCTGACTTTGTCAACCTGTCTACCACCACCCAAATGCCATCATAGCCCCTTCGACTCTTCGGAAATCCTGTCACAAAATCCATCGTGATATGTTCCCATTTCCACTCAGAAACTTCCAAATGTCTCATTAACCCTGCGGGTTTCTGGTGCTCAATCTTTACCCTTTGGCATATATCACATTGTGCCACCCTCCTAGCCACGATGGCCTTTATCCTAGGCCATTAGTAGATTTTCTGAAGATCTCGATACATCTTCGTGGCTCCCGGGTGCACGGTATACTTAGCTCTGTGGGCTTCATCCAAAATTTTCTGCCTCAACTCCCGAAGGTTTGGCACGTACACTCTACCCCGAAACCTGAGAATGCCATTTCGCATCTCAAAATCTGAACTCTTGGGCTGACCTTGCTCATCTACCCATAAACGTATACGTCAGTCACTTCCACTAGCCTCACATATCTCGGTCTCCAAATCCAACTGAACTGCCAGGCCAGCTACTAGGATAGAAGATCCCTTCGGCACTACACTCACCATCATCAGGCTAAAAGCCTCAATCAGCAGCCACTCTTGGGCCATCAACCCAGCCATAACAGTAGGCACAGTCCTACTCAAAGCATCAGCTACCACATTGGCACGCCCCGGGTGATACAAGATGGTGCAGTCGTAGTCCTTTAGGAACTCTATCCATCGTCGCTGCCTCATGTTCAACTCTTTCTACGAGAACACATACCTTAGACTTTTGTGGTCTATTAATACATCAAACGTCTCTCCATATAGGTAGTGCCTCCATAGCTTCAGAGCATATACCACCGCTACCAGCTCCAAGTCATGCGTTGGGTAGTTCACTTCATACCTCTTCAACTGGCATGATCCATATGCGATCACCCGACCATGCTGCATTAATACACATTCCAAACCAACCTTCGAGGCATCGGTGTATACAACATATCCACCGAGCCCACTAGGCATTGCCAGCACAGGTGCCGAGGTCAGTCTTTCCTTGAGCTCTTGAAAGCTTTCCTCACACATGGAAGTCCATTCGAACTTAACCTCCTTCCGTATGAGCTTTGTCATAGGTGCAACTATCTTCGAAAACCCTTCCACGAATCTTCGATAGTAGCCTGCCAATCCCAAAAAGCTTCGCACTTCGGTCACACACGTCGGCTGTTTCCATCTCTGAATAGTTTAGTCTTGGTCAGTTCCACTGAGATTCCTTCGGCTGAGATTACATGCCCAAGAAATGAAACTTGGGACAGCCAGAACTCGCACTTCGAGAACTTGGCATACAATTGGTGTTTCCTGAGGGTTCCTAACATTATTCTCAAGTGCTCCTCGTGGTTACTTTCATTCGAAGAATACACCAATATATCATCTATGAAGACAATCACAAACTGATCCAAGTAGGGCTTGAACACCCTATTCATAAGATCCATAAACGCTGCTGAAGCGTTAGTCAATCCGAATGGCATTACAAAATACTCAAAATGACCATATCTTGACCGAAATGCCATCTTTGGAACATCATCTAGTTTAATTCTTAACTAATAATACCCAGATCTCAAATCAATCTTCGAGAACACCTTCGCTCCCTGTAGTTGATCAAACAACTCGTCTATCCTTGGGAGCAGATACTTGTTCTTTATAGTGGCCTTATTTAGCTGATGGTAGTCAATGCACATCCTTAGACTTCCGTCTTTCTTCTTTACAAATAGTACTGGTGCTCCCCATGGCGACGTACTTGGCCTAATGAACCCTTTATCAGTCAGCTCCTGTAGCTGACTTTTCAATTCTTTCATATCCGCTGGAGCCATTCGGTATCGCATAATTGATATCGGCTGGGTTCTTGGCACTAACTCAATTGAGAACTCAATTTCCTGAGGTGGAGGTAGTCTCGATAATTCTTCTGGAAACACGTCCTCATATTCTCGTACCACTCGCACCTCATTGAGCTTCGGTACCTCTTTTTCTTCTAATTGAGCATAAGCTATGAATCCATGAGCTCCTCGACTCAACAACTCCGCTGCCTTTATTGCTAAAATCGTCTTTCCAACGTCAGGGTTGCCTTGCCCTTGAAATTTAACCCACCCTCCCTCGGGTTTTCTTATGGTCATTATCTTCCTACGACAGTCTATATTGGCATCGTACTTGGACAAGAAGTCCGTCCCTAAGGTTATCTCGAAGTCATATACTTCTAACAGAATCAGATCAGCCTGGAACCGAACATTACTCAGGCTAATTTAGCATCCCCTCACAATTTCTGAGGACTTCATACTCTTACCCATAGGTGTCGAAATCACCATAAGACACCCCATAGACTCGGTTTCTACTCTCAAACTCCCAGCCAAAGCATGCGATATAAAAGAATAGGTAGACCATGGATCTATCAATGCATGCACAGGAGTATCCAAAATGAAGAAAGTACCTTGGATAACTGTAGGATTCGCCTCTACGTCCTCCTTGATCAAGTTATAGACTCACCCCTGTCTGGTCCCCTTTCCCTCTTCAATCCTTAGCGGCTGCTCTTTCTTCTTCGGGCAATTCCTGGAGATGTGCCCGTGCTGGTTGCAATTGTAGCAAATCACGTTCACTGGTGCTGCTGTTATGGCCTTACCTTCTTGGACCATTCCCTTCGAGCAATTTCTAAAAGTATGCTCGGGTTGTCCACAGGTGTAACAGATAATGCTTTGGCCATCGCACCTCTTGCCCAGGTGCTTCTTCTTGCATTTAAAGCACGCCTTTCCTTTTTCATGATCTTCCCATCCCGAGGTCCCATAGTGGAGTGGGATTTCTCTGATTGTCCTCCAGCTTGAACAGTCGTGGCCTTTAGTTCTGCCACCCGCGTCATATTCTCCTCGGCCGTCATAGCTTTGAAAACTATGTCTGCATAAGACTCCACATGGACCAGGCTCATCAATTGTTGAAATTCGATTCGCAAGCCTTGTAAGAATTTTCGTCCCTTTTCCACATCGTCCATCCCGTACAGCAACATATACTTGATTAACCGCAAAAAATCAGCTTCATATTGGGCCACAGACATATTTAGCCCTTGGCGTAAGTTCATAAACTCTCGAGCTCTAGCCAACTTCCAGCAAGTGTGTAACACCCCCTCTCCTAGAACTACCCGAGAAGAGGTGCTACGGGGAAAATAAAATAAAATTAACTGATAAACTGAAATCTGATACCATAACTGAACATCTCAATCAACTGGAATAAAAACTCTGAGTCAATACAGACTGAAAACCATAAACTCTGTCTAAGGGACAATCCCTCAACTGAAATATAAAATAAATCTGAACTGAGAAAACACTATAAAACTCAATAGACTCCCAGACATCTTTTATCTTAAGCAGTTCCACATACACACACTATAGACCACTGCTGGTAGGCCCCACATCTGATACTCCCCTGCTAGAACCTGGAGGGGTGAAGAGTACAAGGTGAGCTAAAAAGCTCAGCAAGGTATTATACTCGAAGAACTTTAGATACATTCGAATACGATACAAAGTATCCGGATATTAGAACTTAGAGTAATAGAACTTGCAATCCAAAATGGATGAGGATTAATAGAACTTGCAATCCAAAATGGATAAGGATTAATAGAACTTGCTCATAACTTCACTATTATACGCATATATATATACATCTTTGCTTACTGATATAAATCTGAAAACTACAACGAAGAACTAGAATAATCTGAAATCAAAATTGATATGAACCTGTAATGGAAGGGATTATAAGAAGAATACTTGCCTGATAGAACTCTTTGATCGAACCCTGGAGCGATCCTGAAGACTCTAGCAAGTCTCTGCTATCTCTTGGCCTTTCTGTTCTTCACACGACGTGAAGAAAAGCTAAGCTAATGGGCTCTATATATAGACATAAAGTCCTAGATCTCTTTCCTTTTATAACTTGGAATCCCTCTCCCAATTGAACTTGGAGACTCTCAAAACCTTCTCCTATTGGGACTAGGAGACTCTTAATCCAAATCCATCTCATACATGGATTCTCATTCTTCTTTAAATACATAGTCCCACTTAATTAATAATAATGCAAAAATTATTATTAAAACTCTCAAATAATAATAAAACTTCAAAATTACCTTCATGCCCTTGCATTTAATCCACAAAATAAATGCCATTTAAATGCTATTTAAATACTATTATCTCAATTAAAAATCACTAGTTTGCCACCTTGGCAAATTCTTTAACTCCAAAATTAAAAAGAAATAAATGTTATTCTTTTCCTTCAAAATCTGTAAATTGCCACATTAAATAATTAATTAGCAAAATCGCTTAATCAAATATTTCAACAATTAATTAAATCATTCTTGAATAAATACTGGGCCCTCTAACGAGTCGTTACAAAGTGGGAAAGAATTTCCCGTTGAACAGCTCCTTAAACCGTTCCCACGACATTTGTGGTGCCTCCCCCAATTCTACATCTGTCGCCAACCCTTAAGATCCTATCCAGTTAGGTATCGCTCGCTGTATAGACCTCCACCATTGGGCAGCTTCCTCTTCCAGCATATAGGTCGCACACTCAACCTTATCCTCATTCAAGATTCTCAATCTTTGTAGGATCTTCTCGGTCTAGTCCAACCAGTATTCACTGATTGCGGGGTCATCTGCCGATTTTCCTCGAAACACTGGCGGATTTTGTCATAGATACCTTTCCAAGGCATCTACTCTTCTTTGCTCGGGCTGCAACTCCAAAATTCACCCAGCCATACCTTCTAGGATTCTCTCAATCTGATCAATCCGGCCTTCACCGAGGTTGGCTCGTGCATCTCTTTGACCTTCCACACCACCTCCTGGGTACAGGTTAGTGTTACTTTCTTCGCCATTGCCTCTCTCACGCCTGTTCCTTCTTGTATTCACCATTTAACAAGAAGACATGGCGATCTATTAAATCATCATGGCATGGCACATTTCAAATTGAATAAGCAACAAGAGTATGCCACTAAATATTTCAAAAATCCTAACCTAATTCCCAAAACTTACGATGGCTTTACTCATCTCGTCACATGCAAACTTTTCCTTAGGTTCGCTCTGATACCAACTGTAACACACCAAATTTCTTGAGCGTGTTATAACTTAGGATTTCGGGAATATAAGAATTTTTCATATTACAATAGTTGTCATACATCACACAATATCCCAAAAACCCTAATTTTCACCTTCTCAGCTTAACAAACCCAATAATCGAATAGCTAAGACAAGCGTTAAAATCTCGAATGCGGAAGCTAGATCTAACCTAATATGGTTCACAACCATAATACTTTATTTATCATAAAATTGTTCAAGACGTCTACAAAATATATTACATGGACATCATCAAGTGATAACTGAACATCTTAAACATATCAAAACTTACATAGGTTCACACATAAACAAAAATATGCTAATCATACTACAGATAGTGTAACGACCCGTTAGAGGGCCCAGTATTTATTCAAGAATGATTTAATTAATTGTTGAAGTATTTGATTAAACAATTTTGCCAATTAATTATTTAATGTGACAATTTAGAGATTTTGAAGGAAAAGAATAGCATTTATTTCTTTTTAATTTTGGAGTTAAAGAATTTGCCAAGGTGACAAACTAGTGATTTTTAATTGAGATAATAGTATTTAAATAGCATTTAAATGGCATTTATTTTGTGGATTAAATGCAAGGGCATGAAGGTAATTTTGGAGTTTTATTATTATTTGAGAGTTTTAATAATAATTTTTGTATTATTATTAGTTAAGTGGGACTATGTATTTAAAGAAGAATGAGAATCCATGTATGAGATGGATTTGGACTAAGAGTCTCCTAGTCCCAATAAGAGAAGGTTTTGAGAGTTTCCAAATTCAATTGGGAGAGGGATTCCAAGTTATAAAAGGAAAGAGATCTAGGACTTTATGTCTATATATAGAGCCCATTAGCTTAGCTTTTCTTCACGCCATGTGAAGAATAGAAAGGCCAAGAGATAGCAGAGGCTTGCTAGAGTCTTCAGGATCGCTCCAAGGTTCAATCAAAGAGTTCTATTAGGCAAATATTCTTCCTGTAATCCCTTCCATTACAGGTTCATATCAGTTTTTTTGATTATTCCAGTTCTTCATTGAGTTCTCAGATTTTATATCAGTAAGCAGAGACGTATATATATATATGCGTATAACAGTGAAGTTATGAGCAAGTTTTATTAATCCTTATCCATTTTGGATTGCAAGTTCTATTAATCCTTATCCATTTTGGATTGCAAGTTCCAGTAATCCATATCCATTTTGGATTGCAAGTTCGATTAATCCTTATCCATTTTGGATTGCAAGTTCTATTAATCCTTATCCATTTTGGATTGCAAGTTCCATTAATTCTTATCCATTTTGGATTGTCAGTTCTATTAATCCTTATCCATTTTGGATTGCCAGTTCTATTAATCCTCATCCATTTTGGATTGCAAGTTCCATTAATCCTTATCCATTTTGGATTGCAAGTTCCATTAATCGTCTTCCATTTTGGATTGCAAGTTCCATTAATCCTTATCCATTTTGGATTGCAAGTTCTATTACTCTAAGTTCTAATATTCGGATACCTTGTATCGTATCCAGATATATCTAAAGTTCTTCGAGTATGATATCTAGATGGTTTGTTTATACATCCGGAAAGGTCAAGATAATATCCTGATGTCTCGCCTGATATCCGAATGCCTCCCTCAAAAGTTGAATTTTTCATTCGAATAGTCCCCAGTTATATCCGAATGCATCAGTGAGATATCCGGATGACCAGAATCATATCCGGATGTCCTAGTTCATATCCGAATATATCCCAGCATATTCGAATAGCTTCTGCTTTGAATTTCAGTGTATCCGAATGAGCCTTCTTCATATCCGGATGTCTTTCATCATATCCGGATATCCTTCCTGATATTCGAATGACTTGAAATCCAATTTAGCTTCCAGTGAGTCCTAATTCAAGTTTAATTAAATTAATGTATTCAAAACCTTCCAACATTGAATTCATAAGCCAGAACATGACAAGTTAATCATACCCATACCTTAAATCATAGTTCATTGAATCTTTGTATTCTAATATATAGATGAAGATCATATCATGTTTAGTATTATTATAACATGATCAGCATTATTTTGTGAGATTATGTGCATACATTTTGGCATGAGCATTGAGCATGACTTTATATGGAGCACTACATATCGTGTGCTAGCATTTATGTGAGCATTGCATTGCATTATACGCACCAGGCGGCTTGTCTGCGGGGACCCCATTAGTTTCAGTTTCAACTCAGTTTATGAGTTGCCTGCCTGGGGGCCACTAGGGGGCTAGGGGCATATTGCCCACAATATGTGCTTACAGTTTTTATGTACGCAGGTTCCAGATCAGACAGGTGTGTATTATCAGATTATGTGGGCCTATGAGCCAAAGTTGCATACTTGCATTTAATTTACAATTTATATGCATTACATTGTTATTAATGCAAACAGACAGTGATTATACAGTACAAGTTCAGTTAGTTATTTATCAGTATCGTTATTCTTCGATTCAGCTTTAGTATTCTTTCCAGCTTATTACTTGCTGAGCTTTTGTAACTCACCTTGTACTCTTCACCCTCCAGATTCTAGCAGCGGAGTATCAGATGTGGGGCCTAGCAGCAGTGTTTAATAGTGTGTGTACATGGAGCCGCTCAAGATAAAAGATGTCTGAGAGTCTGTTGAGTTTATAGTGTTTTCTCAGTTTAGATCTATTTTATATTTCAGTTGAGGGATGGTCCCTTAGTCAGAGTTTATGCTTTTCAGTTTGTAATGTCTCAGAGTTTTTATTCCAGTTGATTGAGATGTTTAGTCATGGTATCCAATTTCAGTTTATCAGCTAGTTTATTTTGTTTTCCCCGTAGCACCTCTTCTCGGGCAGTTCTAGGAGAGGGGGTGTTACAGATAGTACTTTAAGTTAATTCTTCAGCTACCTCATTTCCCTTAGAGCCACTCGAACCTGTAACGTTTGAATATACCAGGGACATAGTCCAACTAGAAGATGAATCTTCTAGTGAGAAATTCCAAAAATAATTTATATCGATGCATGATCAGGTATAAAATGTATGAGAATACAACAAGAACTACTCCGAAGTGCCTCGTGAACATGTCAGCCTCCTCCAACGAGAGCTTTTTCAATGGCGCACGCATAGCGCCTCTCGGGAGGTCTCTAACCATGTCACTTCGGCCCGACCTCATAGAACTCATGCAAGCACCACATCTGTTGTTCCTTAGACTCACGGTCTTCCCCACGAGAGCTTTCTCAATGGCTCACGCATAGCGCCTCTTGGGGGATATCTGACTTTTGGGCCAACAATAAATAAGTGCAATAGTATGGCCACACAAATTTTATAAATGCAATAATTAAAAAGCCAATAGCATATAATTTTTAGAAAAAATACATTTCATATATGCAACATGATTTCACGTAAGAGAATAACAAGAGTTTGCGTATAAGAACTTCATGAAACACATCTCATGCAATAGAAGTCTCTTATAAGAGAATAAAAAATAGGATTTGAAGTATAGAAGTCTCACCTTGTTGGTTTATCTCTTGGACGGTACGGTTTCACTGCAAACGGCTTAGGTTTCTGCAGAAAATACACGTTTTGGTAAACCTGAACTCAAATATTTTTACATAAGGTTGAGGAGAATTAAATTAGGGGAAAAACTAGAAAATTTGAAGAAAAATGGGCCCCTCACGTGCCCTAGAAAAGTGGGCCACGTGCCCTCACGCGCAGCTATTTTTCGACGCATGTATCTCACGCGCTGCACAACAGTTTCGGACTGTTTCGCCCCGGTTTGGTATTTCGGCCATAACTTCCTCATTTTAACTCCGATTCAACCCCCGTTTGAACATACGTGCACTACAAAAAAATTGACATTTAGCGACGGATTTTTTTGCATTTAGCGATGATTTTTAACCCCCGCTAAGTGATTTAGCGACGATTTTCAAAACTGCTGCTAAATCAGCCGTCACGAAGCATTTAGCGGCAATTTTGACCAACCGCTGGAATAACCGCCGCAAATCATATTTTTTGTGGCGGTTTTAAAATCGCCCCAAAATTAGCGATTTAGCGATACTTTTTAAAATAAAAAATCGTCGTAAAAATTAAAAAAAAATTAAAATTTTTAATTTTAACGGCGGTTTTAGAAACTGCTGCTAAAATAAAACAAATTTAAAATTTTTAATTTTAGCAATGGTTTCTAAAATTGCCTCTAAAATTAAAATAAAATTAAAAATTTTAATTTCTCCCACCCGCTCGCGCCCACTCGCTTGGAGCCGCCCACCCGCCTATGCCCGCCCAGCCACGTGGCCGCATGTCCACGCGCCACGTGGCGAGTAACCATCTGATCTACCAAGCTCCCTTGTTATATAACCGCATATATAAATTATATACCACTACTTTCTAAAATTATATTTTATATTTTTTAATATAGAAAGAAAAACATTAATTAATTTATTATTTTTTAAAAGAGTAAAGGAATAAATTAAAAATAAATTAATTGAATTAAATTAACTAAATTAATTGATTAAAAATAAAAAAATTATATATTTTTTAAAATTATTAAAATTTTGTTAAATTTATTTTTATTTTTCTAAATTAAATTTTTAGTTAACTAGTGGTGAACCCGTGTGATATATGGGAGAGTTTAATTTAAAAATAAAAAAATAAATTTATTATTTTAAATAATTTTAACAAAATTGATAATTATAATTTTTTTAATCTTTAATCATGTTGAAAGAATTTAAGTTTACTTAATTATTCACTATTCAATATGCTAATGGAGAACACTTTTAATTCAATATACTTATAATTTTTTATTATATTATATTTATTTATAAATAAATATTATAAAATCTATAATATTTTCACTTAAATACGTTTGATATTTTCTATTTATTATATTATAATTATAAATATAAATTAAAACTCTTAAATATGAGTAAGAATAAGTTTTTTCAATAATAATAAAATTTTAAAAAAATGAATTTTGATTTCTTCCATAGTCTTAAAAACGTGATACCTTAAATATTAATTAGCATTGAAAAACCCTGGCATTTGACAATCTTAAATAATTTTTTATGAATTTGTTAAGACATCACATTTTCAACACTATAATATAATTATTAAAATAATTAATAATTAATTAATCACTACCTTTGATTTAATGCAAATTTTTTAGGGAAAAAATTCACCATTGATTGACACTTGGCAAAATACTTTATTTGACTATCATATTTTAATATTATATAAATATACATAGAATAAAGATATAAAAATAATATTTTAAATAAATAGATAATTTTCTATGACTTAATTAATAGTTTAAGTTATCTATTAATATTTCTCCTAAAACTAATGCAAATTTAATACAAAACAATTAGCATTGAAAAACTCATATATTTAAAATTTATTATTAATTTTACAATAATTAGTACATATTATTTCAAAACAATTGAAAGATTTAAATTATTAATGCAAATTATAAAATGTAAATTATTAATGCAATAATTAAGTATTAAACGCAAATCATTAATGCAAATCTTGGGGGAAATTTTTATTACTACTTATTATTTCAAAGCAATTGAAAGATTTAAATTATTAATGCAAATTACAAAATGTAAATTATTAATACAATAAGTATTAATTGTAAATCATTAATGCAAGTTTTGGAGGGAAATTTCTTTTTTCAAGACTATCCTACTTTTATATATATAAAGATGCAAATTACAAAATGTAAATTATTAATGCAATAAGTACTAAATGCAAATCATTAATGCAAGTTTTGGGGGAAAAAAAATTTACTACTTATTATTTCAAAGCAATTGAAAATTTTAAATTATTAATGCAAATTACAAAATATAAATTATTAATATAATAAGTATTAATTACAAATCATTAATGCAAGTTTTGAGGGGAAATTTCTTGTTTTAAGATTATCGTACTTTTATATATATAAAGATGCAAATTACAAAATGTAAATCATTAATGCAATAAGTACTAAATGCAAATCATTAATGCAAGTTTTGGAGAAAAATTTTATTACTACTTATTATTTCAAAGCAATTGAAAATTTTAAATTATTAATGCAAATTACAAAATATAAATTATTAATACAATAAGTATTAATTGCAAATCATTAATGCAAGTTTTGGGGGAAAATTTCTTGTTTTAAGATTATCGTACTTTTATATATATAAAGATGCAAATTACAAAATGTAAATTATTAATGCAATAAGTACTAAATGCAAATCATTAATGTAAGTTTTGGGGAAAAATTTTATTACAACTTATTATTTCAAAGAAATTGAAAATTTTAAATTATTAATACAAATTACAAAATATAAATTATTAATACAATAAGTATTAATTGCAAATCATTAATGCAAGTTTTGGAGGAAAATTTCTTTTTTCAAGACCATCCTACTTTTATATATATAAAGATTTTGTAATTAATTTAAATTAAATTTTAAATTTCTTTTTAAGATTTTGTATTTCTTTTTATTAATTTAATTCAATTTAATTTTAATTATAAATTAATTTATTATTTTTGAATTTAGCAGTGGTTTTTTAAAAACTGTCGCAAATATTAATTTAATTTTAATTATAAATTATTTAATTATTTTTTTAATTTAGCGGCGGTTTAAATTAAATTTTTTGATGAATTTTACGGCGGTTTTGAAAACCGCCGTAAATGTTAATTTAATTTTAATTTTAAATTACTTAATTATTTTTTAATTTAGCGGCGATTTTTCAAAACCGTCGCTAAATTAAATTTTTTGATGAATTTTGCGGCGATTTTCGAAACCGCCGCAAATGTTAATTTAATTTTAATTTTAAATTATTTAATTATTTTTTAAATTTAGCGGCAATTTTTTTGAAAACTACCGCAAAATTAAATGTTTTAATGAATTTTGCGACAGTTTTTCAAAACCGCCGCAAAATTTCATTTTTTATGGCGGTTTTAGAAACCGCCGCTAAAAATCAAATTTTTTGTAGTGGCGACCCTCTTTTTCCCCTCTACAGGATTATCAAAAAAATTGGACTTACCTCGCTTTTTTTCTAACTGATTTTGGAAAATTCCGGCGAAGGCTCGTAACACCGGCAAGACTTGTTCTCCCTGGCTTCTCCTTCGATTTCTTCCCGCCTTCTTACCGAACTTCCTTCTCTCTCTCTAGAGAAAGCTTCTCTTCTTAGAGTGCCTCAACTCTCAAACTTGTTTGGAATGATTTGAGAACAACAAATGATGCCTATTTATAGATTTCTTCAACCAATCATATTATGCCACTCGTCACAATCTTAGCCATGGACTCCAAATGCTCAAACCTATAAATGAATGGCTTTTCAAATCCAAAGCTAGAATGAATTTAACTTTTGAAATCCAAGCTAAAACCCCAAACTTCTCCCAAATAACGTTTTGGCCCTTATTTCAAGTCCTCAACTTTAATATTTTACTACATAGGCTTGGGGTGTTCAAAAAAACCGGTGCACCGCGAAAACCGGCAAAACCGAACCGATCGGTTGTTTTTTTTTTTTTTTTTGCGATCGAAAACAGTTTGGATTCTGTCCAAACCGCGCGGTTTGCGATTTGGACAATTGGCGGTTCGGTTTAAAACCGAACCACCCAAGAAAATAATAAAAAAAATTATAAAAAAATTATTATTATAAAAGTCTAATAATTGGTAGCCCCATCCTATTTATTTTTTACATTATTTTGTCTTTATTTTTTGCTCCTATTTATTTATGTTTAATTGTCTTTATTTACCAATATTTGTGTCTTAATTTACCATTTTTAAATATCTTTTTTAGTGATTTTAAGTAGCATTTCAAACCGCGGTAAACCGCACCAAACCAGACCGTAAATGTGGTCTGGTTTGGTGTGGTTTGGCCGAACCCAAACCAGATCACGGTCTGGTTTGGTTGAAAAACCGCACTAGCGGTTTGGTGTGTTGAAAATGATTCAGACCGGCCAAACCGCACCGCGAACACCCCTACATAGGCTCTTAATTTTATCCTTATTTCGTTTGGATAATTCTCTAATTACAATTACACCCTCAAACATCAAATTTATCGAGATACTTAAAATCTCAAAATTAATAACTCAAAATTACTCGACATGTACAATTTCTCGAAGCCCCTTACCATCATTCGGCTATTTTAGGCTACAACTTAGCTTAACCGAAAAATCGTCTCTGATTTAATTTCTTTCAGCATCATAAATCTCGCCTCGAGACGCTCGTAAAAAATATACCTTTGTCCTCAAGTATCTAAACTCTAGGGCACTCCCTGCGACTGATTTGGTCACTTGTTGCCATTTCAAACATATTTTTTGATATTTTAAACTCACTTAAAATACGTGGCATCTTCACGAAAATATGGGGTATTATAAAATGATTCACTCAATTGCTGACTTAGATACTCGAAATCATTTTTTATCACTTGATTAAGCATTAACAAAGAGATATTGGAGCTTAACAAGCTGATACTCAATTGAGTCATTCAATGTTGATAAAATGACTAGCAATGGCGTCACAACCAAAGATGAGGGGTGAATTGGTTGTTTAAAAGATTTAGCTTAATTTGAAAAAAATTTTGCCTCAATGAGTATTTAGTGCTAAAAATAATGATTGATAAATTGCTTGATAGGATAAATGTAATGAAATAAAAAACAAAGAAGACACAAATTAATTTTTAAGTGTTCAATGAAATCGGCCTAATCCATTCCATTAGCTCCTCACTAAAGATTTCAAAACTTCACTACCTTCTCTCACTTGATCACAAGTAGGCCCTCTAGTTCGCAAGATTAAAAATTACAATCTCTTACTATCAAAGTAGCTTTAGACACTTGCTAGGAAAATATAACGAGAATTCAATAAGAAAGGATCTGCGAGACAAAATTTCAAATTCTCTCAAAAATTACATGACCTAAAAACAATAAATGCAATGAAAGATCTCAAAGTCTTAAGTAGAGAAAAAATTTTGAACACTTTTGAGCACTTGGGAGTAGATAAGACAATGGATGCTTGTAATAAATTCTCTAAGCCTCTTAAATGATCCATCAGCTCTCAATTTTTAGTGCTTAATGAGTGCTTCCTAAAATAAGATTGGTAGTGGTAGTTGGGGGCATTTAATGAGCTTCAAGAACTAGTTGTTGGGGAGTTTGGAAGTGTCTAAGAATGCTTGGTTGATATGAAGCACAAACTTACTTTTTTTTTATATGACATGCATATTTGGTTGATAGAAAGCACAAACTTACTTTTATTTTGATACAACATGCACATTCTGAACATTCTCTATTTTATAATCCTTGATATGCTTATTGATTCGCTTTCTACATATTTTGTGTATGCTTTTATGTTTCTGCATTATGTTTATGGTATTCTCCCTAGTGTTCGTTTTGTGTTTATATATTCTATGAATTGGAGAAAGTTAAATCTCTCTCTCAAAAATACCTAGTTTTCCTTTGTTATGCTTGGTGTTATGCCTACCAAAATTATAATAATAAGAAGTCCAAAGAGATGGAAGAAATGACCCCTAGCATGGCTGTTTGATGTAACCAAAGGGGGGGAGGGGCCAGGCCGCATGAAAGTGGCCAAATAGTGGTCGCTTCATGCAACTACTATTTGGCCACATTCCTCCCATGCTACCACACAACAACATAGCCAAGGAAAAAAGGAGGGCGCCTCCACCCTTGAGAGACCTCTCTCGGGGGTGCCCAATGCCCCTGAGAAACTCTTTCATCGATACAATGTACCCCCAAGAGAAAGTCTCTTAGGGGTGCCCCATTTGCTGGATGCTCGCACCCATGCCCACGCCTATGCGTCGCCCATGCATTGGCACATTTGTGCACCTACCTTTATGCCTGTGCTCGTGAATGCCCATGCCCGTGCTTGCTCACACCCAAGTGCACTTGTGCATTTTCACATAAAACAATCATTATAAGACTCAATCCAAACGGCCATGGAGAGACTCGGTCAAAACCAACCTCGCGAGACTCGATCAGAACCACCCTCCTGAGACTCAGTAAAAATGACCTTTGAGATGCCTGGCAAGGAAATCGGGTCTTGTGATAGCTAGCAAACCTCTCCATCACTATAAATACAAAGGCCTTTCCTCTCGTATGCGATCTCTAGCACTCAAAGCTTCCTCTCGCATTTAAACTCTTTATTTTCCCACGAGTTTGACTTAAGCATCGGAGGGTCTACATGGGGATAACCACCCGTGCCCTTAACCAATTTTCTTTCCTGACAAGTCTCTTGACACCCTTGAAAGAGTCTTCCATCGTTGCCAAGGCACCCCCGAGAGAGTCTTCCATTGCTGTCAAGATACTCTTGAGAGGGTCTTCCATTGCTTATTTTAGAGTTCCACTCATCATTCATACGTGAATTATTCAAAGACATTTTTTCCACTTAAATAAATTTATTATTGTATCTGTGTAACAACAATTGGCACCGTCTGTGAAAAACTTGAGCAAAAAGTCAAGAAAACAATATACTCAACATGGCACAAACTCAAGCAACCAACAGACCATCTCTCAAGGTACTCAATCACCCTCACAAGATGGCACTCATCAGCCCTCTCGTGAGGGCCAACTCTTTCTCACTCATCAACTTTCCTGTGAAGGTTAGCTCTCTCTTACTCAACAACCACCTTATGAGGGTCCGCCTCCACTCACCTATTAGACAACTCAAGAGAGTCTCACTCCCCTTACCCATCTATAGCCTCCTATCCCAAGGCATCCATCCCCATTGGAGAGTCAATTCTAAGCTCCATCTCTGATGACTTCCCATGCCTTTTTGAGACCTTATTTTCTTGGTCACATAGGCTCAAGCACACAAGCCCCATTAATGGTGCCCCGAACTGAGTATAAGGCACTACAATAGCAGCATGCCGAAGGGATGCAAGCCATTTGTGAGATGGTTGGGATATTACAGAATTTGGTTCCCTATAGCTAGATGCCTGCCACCTTGAGGAGGTTTATACTAGAAACAGCTATGTCCAATGGGACTCGTCAAGAAAGACCAAAAAATAACTCATATGGAGAGGCCCCACCAGAGAATCACTCTCAAACCACTCCTCCTCGGAACAATCAACAAATATCTCCTACACCGAACTCTTCTTGTCAAGGAAAATAAGGAGAAGGTGATTACCTAATGCATAGCCCTCACAGGGAAAGACATTCTAAAACTGTTGCTAGTACCCCTATGAGAAGAGGTCAAAAGTATACAGAGCACACTAGCGACACTGAATATACCCCTTCGACCTTCAATACTTGAGAGACAGTTGATATGAAAAGGATGATAGAACATGTACTTCAACAAAAAAAATAATATTACCAGCCTCTGAAGAACAATCCCTTACGAACCTTTCATTTGTGGCAAGCATGATGGAAAAACCACTACCCAGGAAATTTAAGATGCTCGAGATAACTCCTTATTTAGGAAAGGATGACTCACATTGTCAGTGTAGATGCTTTAGACTTAATCAAATTGGGCATATTATACACTGATAATTACAATCATATTTATTGTTGAATAAGAAGTTATTCAATTTCATAAGAAGTCATTCAATTAGTTTCTTGTTATTACTGTAATAACCCGATGATGCTAGATAAAAGTCCATATGATGTATATTGTGATTAATCTATAAAGATGTGAGATGATGCACCACAGCTTATAGACATCATTAAATGTCTCAAGTCATAGAAATGTCAAGAATGGACATTGACAATTACGGCAAGACTTGTATGTGCTATGTTTATACTATTTGATAACATTGGGGGTCTCACACCCATAGGTATGTGGATGCCTATACAAGTGCATAAGTGATCAATGTTAAAGAATAAGTCACTGGACATAAATCGCCATGAGAATTTATTTTGGTTATATGTCAATGGAATTCTCATACGAGATGGGTATAACTAATCCTTATACCTAAGGTTGTCATGGTCATCTTATAAGAAGACTGGTATGCTTTGACATCATTTCGATGGGCCTAGACAAAAGATGCACGTGGGCAATTGTTGAGCATATCATAAGGTTTATGGAGATGGTTGCATAACTAAGATGGGGCTCGTCTATCCCTTGATAGAAGATGATGTATCTAAGGTGTCTTCGATAGATATTCACCTTAAATCCATTGTAATACCCCGTATTATGTGGTGATGGAAAAGATTAGATGCTCAGAGATTTTGAGCAATCTTTAGTGGCTCGAGGAGCTCGAATGTGGGTCTAAAGAAATAAATTAATAATCTTGCCAAATTACCAAATCGATGGCAGGGAATGCCCTAGGAGTGGAATGTCAAGGAATGAGGGCATGAGGTTGGTTAGTGCCTCGAGATAAAACTCGTGACGCTAAAAAAGATCAAAATTTAGATAGTTTCAGTACAACTATGGTACAGTTGAATTGTCGAATCGACGACAAGAAGTGCCCTAAAACTTGGATGTCTAGGAGGAAGGGCACAGTATTGACAAGCGCCCCGAGTCGGGATTTATGATGCTAAATAAGACCAAAATGCAGATTATTTTCGATACAACTAAAATCCAGCTAAAAAGATTGAATGGTCATAAAGGATGACCGGCGAGTCAGTGGGACCCAAAGGATGGCCCGATTGGATGAGTGAGTCGACCCTGAAACGTTTTCAGGCTGAGATGAAGTCCTCTAAAGGCTTAGTGTTGAGATCGATTTTACCGAATAATGGCTAAGTATTAATTTTGGAGAAATCAAGATTTTGTGGGGCATGAGATAATTAATTAAAGGCCTTGAAAGGTCCAAATGCGATTATTAAATTCCTACGTGAATTAAAGGAGTCTTGAGGGAGCTAAATTAGTAATGTAGTGATTCCTCAAGTGAGTTTAATTAGAATTGGGGGGATTTAATAATTAATATATAAGTATATATATATATACATGTGGTGCATGAGGCTTGGAGACCAAGTCTCCAACAGTGGTGCATTGGGATTGTGGTTGGAGAATTAGAAATGTCGAGGAAGAGAGAGAGAGAGAAGGAAAGCTTGGCCAAGAAAGTAAGATCGAGTGAGAGAGAGAAATGGCGAGCAACATTGGCGATGAAAGGCTACCGAACTGTAGCCGCGATAGAAGCAGCCATGGCTGTGTTGGAGAAGGAGGCTGGTAGCGGCGGAAGCAGCAACCGTTGATGGCTAGGCTGGCTGGAGGTGTCAGATGGCCGTGGCTGGGCGCCAGCAAGTGGCAGATGCGGTGCGTGCATGAGCGGCCAGCAATAAAGGTGCTTCCAGGTGCAGCATGGTAGAGGCAGCAACGACAGTGGGCGCTAGAGGCCGGCTTCGGGTGTCCACGGGAGGGAATGCCGCCAATGGCAGCGGTTGGGTGGCAGCCAAGGTATGTTGTCGACAGTTGCACGGTAGCCAAGGCCTACTGTCGGCGAGGGCCCAGGTCGACCACTAGCCTGCCATGGTTGGGGCTTATGGCGGCCATGTGTGCAAGGGCAACCGTGTGCGCGAAGAAGAAGAAGCAAGAGGAAGAAGGAAGAAAAGAAAAAGAAAAGGAAAAAGAAATAAGGAGAAAAATAAAAAGAAAAATCTAGAAAAATGGAGAAAAATGCTGAAAAATTCCCAAAAATTGGGAAAATTCTAGAAATTATTTTGGGGCATGAGGAGAGTGCCAAAGGTTTGGAAATGTTGTCTAGGTGCCAGGGAGCAGCCAAAGAGGCAATGCCGGTGTAGGCGTTTCATCGATTCCTCCTCCAGATAGGTTAAGGTAAATGAGTTAATTATTTTCAAGTTATTTGCTTTATGTGGAATAACAAAATGGGTGAAGTATTGGTTGGTTAAGCCCTTGGATTTGGGTTTTTTGAAATTATCGATGGTTGATTTTGTGATGTATGCAAACCATAGGCCCAAGTTTAAGTTCTGAATGGTTGGGTTTTTGTGAGCTTGAATCTAGGTTCTACCGAATAGGCGGTGGTCTTATAAGAGCTCAAATTTCAGGCCCACATTCTTGCTCTAGGCAAAAGAGGCTTCAAGTCAGGTAAGGGATAGCCCCACGGGATGGTGGCTAGCAAGTTGTAAGTATGACCTTAAACATGGTTTGTGTGCATGAGCATGTGTCATGATTAAAGACCTATGGCCATGAGGTTGTGTCGAGAAGGGTAGAATAAGTCCTCTAACCAAGGCAATTGTGAGGTTATGGAAGCCCTTGTTATCTTGCATGCATTGGCATCGCATTTTATTGTTTTTGCTCATACTTATTGTCATTCCACCCTTACTAAGCCATTGTGACTCATGAAGATTTTACCTTCTGTTGTAGATGTCGCATGTCCAGATGCAAGCCGTGGTGATGTTGGATGGATGAAGTGGCGACTAGCTTTGTTGTCCGAGATTTGTAGGTTATAATCATTGATTTATATAGGTATGTTCATGTGTGTTGAATGTGAATGTGTCAGACTCTAGATGGTACCTAGTTAGTTGAGATTAACTTAATGTATCCGATGCTTATGAGATTTTCGATTGCAAGGGGCTTGGGTTTCGGTTGAAACAAGATCTGAAATGTGTAAGTGTCAAAGGAAATTCTTATTGATCCCTGGTACTCATTTGATTTTTCATTGCTTTATGAAAGTATTAGTTGAAATATTCATGCTGCTTTCCAATAAGATTCCTAAAGGTTATATGTTTGTCTTTACAAAAGTTTTCTTCTCTCGGATTCTTATTATGTATTTGGTTCAATTCTATGTCATTTTCCCACTTCGATTTGTGTAATAAATACAAGTAAATGTGCTTGAACAGTAATTTTAAGTGTTGGGATCACTGCATATGTTGTAAAACACATATTTTGAAAACCAAAGTTAATCAAATTAACCAAAAAAATGGGGAAAAAAGAAGTCAGAAACACCAAATATAACAATAATACTTTCACGCAGAATCAATACATGCATAATTTTTGTTGAATGTCCCATTTGAAAACTCCAATACCTATTGTATCACTCACTGTCTCACAAGTCCTCTCTAAGGACTTTTGACGAACAAATGGTACACGCAAAGAAGAAACAAATGGTGTGCTTGTACAACTAATTAAACATAGGCATTTTATAAAACAGATGGTACACACAGAGATGAAACATAGTCATTTTATCAAACATATGGTGTGCTTATACAACTAAAATATAAACAATGAATCAAAGCAATAAGGGAAAAAGCAAAAAAATCAACTCTGCACACACAGATGATAACAAGGAGGAAAAGCACAAACCAGATTGACAATCGCGGAGTCAGATCATGAGGTGTTTGAACTACCGAGGAAGCTACCGGTGTGCTTGTACAACTAAAATATAACTAATGAATCCAAGCATGCAATAAGGGCAAGACGAATTTAGGGGAAACCAGATTAACATACGTACCAAATTTGGTGTTCGAAGTATTAATTGTAGCATCGTGGGTTTGTCTTGGGGAAGAAACAAATTCCCTGCAATGAGGTTTAGATTTGGCAGGGATGAAGGGTTGGGTCTTCATTGACCAAATTGACGTACTAGAGGTGTTCGAACTACCAGATTTTCGCATCGTGGGTTTATCTTGGGGAAGAAATAGATTCCCTACGACTGCGTTTCAGATTTGGCGGGGATGAAGGTGTTGGATTTGGAGGCTTTGGATTTGGCGAGGATGAAGGATTGTTCTTTGTTCGAATTAAAGCCTTGGATTTCTGTAAGTGTTTATTGCAGAGGCACACAGGTTGCATGAGAGGAAGGGGAAGAGGGTTTAATTTTTGGAGTTTTGGCTATACAGTGAAATTCTCGTGCAAGAGGGTTTAATTTCTGGCTACAATGAAATTGGAGGAATTTGGCTCTAAAATTTGGAGTAATTCGGCTTAACTGAAAATTTGGAGGGTAACTTGAAAATTTGAAACAATTTCGGGTAAAAAAAAATATTTTAATTTTCATTATTTATATTTAAAAAATATATATTTATCATTTAACTACATTTTAATAATTTTATAGCAAAGTCTTCTTTTTTAGCTACGCAATTTAGGATTGTAGATAAAAATTTTGAATTGAAAAATTATATTTGGTGGCAAAAAAATTGACACATTTAAATTGTCTATGATTTAAAAATTATGTAGAAAAATATTAACTTTCAACTACAAAATTTATAGCGTAGACAAAAAGGGTTCATATCTTGCATAAGGAACAACCCTTAAATGGTTTCAGGAGGAAATAAAAAGGGTTTATGATCAAAACATGTATTCGGGCCCAAGTATAATTTTAATTCTAGTTGAAAAGAGGTTGAATATGATATTTTTCCAAATTTATTGGGCCAATTGAGAAGCATGGGATTTAGGGGTTCAAGTGGTAAAAATATCAAAGCTTGAGGACTTGAAATAAAGGCCAAAATAGCATTTGGAAGACGACTGGAGTATTAGCGTAATAAATCACTTGAATTTCAAAATTTATTCCAATATAACTTTAAATCACTTTGGATTTCAAAACTCATTTCAATATAGCTTTGAATCATTTTGGATTTCAAATAACATTCCATTCTAGTTTTCGATCATTTTGGAGTTCAAACCTTGTTTAAATCAAGTCTAGAACAGGTGGCGATGCGTGATTGGCCCAAAAAATCTATAAATAGGGCCATGGGGTTGTTCACAAACCATTCCAAGTGAGTTTGAGGATTAAGGGATCGAACGAGAAACGAAAGAGAATGAAACTTGCCGGAGTTTTTGGGTCTTCATCGAAGTTCATGTAAAATAGTCAAAAAAACTATAAGATAAGTTCGGTTTCGTGCAATATTCCTATAATATTCTGTAGGTTCGAACGGGGGTCGAATTGGAGCTAAAACAAGAGAGTTATGGCCGAAATACGAAAATTGTGCAAGCTGTCACGAAATATAAGGGTGGCACATGTATCACACACACCGGGAAGGGGCTGAGCGTGAAGGCACGTGGGCCACCTTCCCAGGGCACGTGTGAGGCCCCCTTACCCTAAAATTTTCTAGGTTTACTCTTCATTTAATGCCCTTCACCCCTATGTAAAAATATTGAAAGTTTGGTTTACTAAAACTCGTGTTTTCTACATAAACCTAGGCCCGCTTGCTATAAACAATAGCTTCCAAAGATAAACCTTCAAGGTGAGAGTTCCTAACCAAAGTTTGGTTTTATTGTGAAAGTTTTTACTTTAAATTTGGTTTATTGTGGGTGGTTCGACGCTATATTTGATTTGTTTTATACAAACGGTTTACCTGTGATAGGTTGATTTCATGTGGATGGTTCATCCAACATGTTTATTTACATTTGCATTGAAATATGTGTATTGAAATGTCATTTTATGTAATGCATCATTACATGTTGTGGTTATGGCATTGGCATGTGTGTTAGAAATAGTATTTTCGGGATGTTTTTGAGTGGAAACATAATCTCTGACGTGATTGTGGTGAGCTGGGTTCTTGCATTGATGTTGACCCTCTTGTGACGAGAGTGGTAACGATTGTTCCCAAGATGTTGGAGAGATGCGTTGATGTTGTCCCTCTTAAGCTAGGATTGTGTTATGCCAATACGTCGATGTGATTATGTCACCTATAGAGAGATTGCTCTTTTTCCGTGATATGAGTTAAGCATTACATGGGATTCTTTTGGGTTGGAACATGTCAGGATATGTTAGTTTGTTTCATGATCTTGCATACATTCACAAAAATGTTTTGAACCTTTGCTTAGATGATTCAACATCTAATTTGAACTATATCCCTGGAATATTCAAACGTTCCAGGTGAAAGCAGTGGCTCCAAGGGGAGAGGAAGGAGCAAGAGTATGGGCATATCCACAAATGGAAGAAAGCCAATGTACAAGTGCTACCACTGTGGTATAGAGGGCCATTTAAAGAAGAACTGCCAAAAATTGTTACGAGAGCAAGGTCAAGGCAGTTCCCAGTCGAAGAACAAAGATGGAGAAACACTAGTCACTATTCATGAAAATGTAGCTTACTGTTCCATCCATGATGAGACATGCCTTTACGTCTCAAGAGAAGACACAGAATGGGTGGTAGATACTGCAGCATCTTACCACGTGACTCCCCACAAAAATTTCTTCACAACATACAAAACTGGTGATTTTAGAGCAATAAAGATGGGAAATTCCAGTTCCTCTGAGATTGCTAGAATTTGTGATGTTCAGATACGAACAAGCATTGGTAGCACAATCACCTTAAAAGATGTCAGGCATGCATCAGATCTTCGAATAAATATACTTTCAGGAGTAGCTCTTGACAAATAGGGATATGGTAATGAGTTTAGCAATAGCACATAGAAGTTGATAAAAGGTGCCATGGCAATTGCCCTGTAACACCCCTAATTTTCCCGGACGTGTTATATCTTAGAATTTCAAGAATTCTTTTTCATTTTCACACCGCAACCATCAATATACAATATACAATTCCTAAAAACCCTAAGTTCACCTTCTCAGCCTATCAAACCCGATAATCATACAACTAAGACAGGTGATATCATTTCAAATGCGAAAGCTAGATCAAACCTGATATGGTACATAACCGAATTCACTTCTACTATTTACTATGAATAGTAACCATTTACTAAAATAATGTATGTATGTGAATAATACACCAGGTAAGTTTCCAGGAAAGAGAGGTGGGTCACAAATGGACGCACCTAAATATCCAGTCTTTCCTTAACTAGAACTTTCCTAGATGTGCACTTCCACTACACCACACTTAAATCCATATCATAAAAATCCGTACCACAAAATATCTTCAAATACAAAATACATGGATACCATCTCTTGAAACAACAACCGAACGTCTCAAACATAACTAAAACATACATAAGGTTTGCATAGGTTTTGTACATAATCAAGGGCATGCTAAAAACATGTTACATACAATAGATAAACCTAATCTTCAGCTATCTCCTTTCCTTTAGAGCCGCTCGTCGAACTTGGAATGTCTGAATATTCCAGGGGCATAACCCAATTAGAAGATGAATCTTCTAGTGAGAAACTCCAAAACAGTTTATATGCTCATATATAAAACATATGAGGAAAATAATGATGACTACTCCAAAGTGCCTTGCGAACATGGCTAACCTCCAACCAGAGCTTTCTCAATAGCGTACGCATAGCGCCTCTCGGGAGGTCCTTAACCATGCCACCTTAGCCCAACCTCATAGAACTCGTGCAAGCACCATATCCATTGCCCCTTAGACTCACTGCCTTCCCCACAAGA
This sequence comes from Diospyros lotus, assembly GCF_014633365.1. NCBI lineage: Eukaryota > Viridiplantae > Streptophyta > Magnoliopsida > Ericales > Ebenaceae > Diospyros > Diospyros lotus. Next base: position 28,444,137 of record NC_068343.1, on the reverse strand, counting down.
GCTTTCTCGATGGCGCACGCATAGCACCTCTCAGGGGATATCCGACTTTTGCATTCGCCCATCAACAGATAGATACAACAGTATGGCCATATGGATTTTATAAATGCAACAGTTGAAAAGCCAACAACATATATTTTTAGAAATACATTTCATATATGCAACATGATTTTTCGTAAGAGAACAAAAAAAGTTTACGTACAAGAATTTCATAAAACACGTTTTATGCAATAACAGTCTCACATAAGAGAACAAAAATAGGGTTTTGAGTATAGGAGTCTCACCTTGACTTAATTTCAGGATTTCTCAAAATTTGTGTAAATCCTCAAGTCTTCCGACCAAACCACCTCCTCACACGCCCTCGGAACAAAAGCCTTCTATCCACTAAGCTCAAAGCACTCTTGCCTAGCACAAATTTATCACAACTTAGAATGAGAAAACCCTTAGCCATGAGTACCCTATTTATAGGCTTGGAAACTTGGCCACCAAGTAAGTCACAATTATTTCAAATCTTCTAAAATATTCTCTAATCATTCCAAATCTTCTAAGATATTCTCTAATCATTCCAAATTTTTTAAGATTTTCTGCAATCATTATTATCCGAATCAAATCTTATTCAAATAAGATCTTATCAAATCTTATCCAAATCAAATCACATCCAATCAAATCGCATCAAATCTTATCCAAATAAAATCGCATCCAATAAAATCTTATCAAATAAGTCATCATGAGCTTTCATATTATCTCTAAAATTATCATGAGACTTTATTCTTAATCTCCCAGATGCCCCTAGGAAAAAGGTTTCAAAAATTACACTTTGGCCTAAACTTTTCAGGTAATTATACTTAGACCCTTTTCAACTTGGTCCCTAGGCCAATTTTTAATTGCATTTTAGTCCCCGAAGAAAGGACTAATTATGCTAATACCCATAGTTTTTTGGTAAATTACACTTTTACCCTAACCTCAAAAATTACGATTTTGCCCCTGGCTCAGAAACTGAACTTCTCCCTCAAGACCTTCATAACCCTTTGAAATGTCTTATTTTCTCAAGTATTTATGTCCTAGGGTACTCCCTTCCATTGATTCGGCAATTTATTTTACTATCAAGCCACCTTTCGGTATTTTAAACTCACTTAAAATACATGGCAATCTAACAAAAATACAGGGTATTACATGCCTGATGACATATTTGTGGCATATTGTACAAGACTCATGTGAAGATATGTGCAGACAATCTCAACATAGTGAAAAATGAGATTTCTCAGAATTTGTGGCACTAGAGACTTGGTTACATGAGTGAGAAGGGTATGTTTACCCTAGAAAAGAATAAGCTCATTATTGTTGCCAAAAATACTATTACAGATCCTTTCAATCACTGCTTATTTGGAAAATAACATAGAGTCTCTTTCAGTTACTCCTTAACAAGAAGATCAGAGTTGCTCAGTCTAGTACACTCTGATGTTTGCGATCCCTTGGAGGTTGAATCATTAGGCGAAAAGTATTTTCTGTCATTCATTGATGATGCTTCTCGAAAGATGTGGGTATACTTCATAAAGACAAAGGGCAATGTATTTGATTACTTTAAACTATTTCATACCATGGTAGAGCGTGAAACAGGAAAGAAGTTGAAGTGCCTTCAGTCAGATAATAGAGGCGAATACACTTCCAAGCAGTTCGATGCCTACTATGGAATACATGGCATCCGACATGAGAAGACGGTCCCATGCACCTCACAACATAATGGTGTATCCAAGAGAATGAATCAGACTATTATGGAAAGAGCCAGAAGTATGCTCAATATGGCTAAGATGTCAAAGCCATTCTAGGGAGAAGCAGTCAGAACCACTTGCTACCTAATCAATATATCACCATCAACACCATTGAATTTTGAAGTTCCAAAGAAAATGTGGTCTGGTAAGAATCCCTCATATTCTCACCTGAGAGTATTTGGTTGTTTAGCTTTTACACATGTATCCAAGGAGCTTAGACAAAGCTCGATGCAAAGACAACCCCATGTATCTTCATAGGCTATAGAGATAAGGAATTCAGATATAGGTTATGGGACCCAAATGAGAAGAAGGTGATTAGAAGTATGGACATTGTGTTCCATGAAAGCCAAACGATAAAAGACATTGAAAAGCCCACAATGTCTCAGATTCTAGATTCTAGTACCCAATAAGATATTTCAAAACCAACACAAACACAATTTGCTACAGATGATGACTTGGTGCCTGAGGAAATGTCAGAAGCAGAAGAAGAGGAAGAAGCAGAGGGTATTGAGCAAGGGGAACCTCAATCCCCTTGTGACGCCCCATTCCCACTTACGGGTGCCACTCGTGAACAATTACCCGAATCGTCCACCTGCTCGGCCTTTGGTGAAGGGTAGACCATGTTTCAAGAGAAACGTCCTAGGTGGGAACTAGGCTCGTCCTTCTCTTCTCTCATCCCCAGGATTCACTAGCGGAATTGGACTTTAACCACACCACATTGGCTATAAAAAAATCACTTTAGGATGCCCAATCGCCATTTTCTTACTTGTTTTAATTTTTCTTCTTTCCAAGAAGTTCACCGGGCTCCTTGAAATTCACAAACTCAATAAATACATTGATTGTACCAATTTTGGAGGAAAAACTCATCATTTTCAATTTTTCAAAATTTCGGCATTATTCTCCAAAATGCCCGAAAAATCCCTTTATTTTGAAAATTCCTCCGATGCCCAAAATCAATTAAGAATTGCCCCAAAAATCCCCAAATTTTTGAAATTTTTAAAAAATTTCCGCCACGCGGAGCCCAGCTGCACGTTGGCCGCGGGCCGCGCGCGCCCCCGCTCGCCTGCCCGCGTGCGGCTACTACCTATGCCTTGTTGCTTGCCCGCTGCCACTTTTTTTTTTCTTTTCTCTTTTTTTTTTTTTTTATTCACTCCTTTGGGCTTTTAAACCCATATTTTCCAGAAATTACACCCCCAATAAATGCCTTTAAAATATCCACTTTCACATCCCAAAGCCTCTTTCACAACAAAAATCATATTCTCCAACCTCATGATTTATTCTAATAATTTACATCCATGGTTCTAGGCCTTCACAGCCATTACCAACCATCAAATTACATTACATGAAGCACATACAATAAATAGGCTTCCCTAAGCCATAAAGCCACAATTTAAATAACCACATGCCTAGGCTTCTTTAAGCCATAAATTTACAACAAAATAATTAAACACCATGAGCTTCCAACCACAAGCTTACAACTCTTCCTTTTCTCTTTTGACATAAGAAAAATCTACAAGGGGAGGATAAAACCTCATGAGCCACAAAGTTCAATAAGGGTGCAATGAACATAAGTATGAACAAAAACATAATATGTGATGCCAAATGCATATATGCAACATGGTTAGGGCTTCCACATCCTCACAACCATCTTGGTTTGAGGCTTTAAACTACCCTACCCCACACATCCTCATCGCCATAGGTCCTTGAGCACAAACAGCATGCCAATGCACACACTCAAAGTTTAAATACATACTTACAACTTGCAAAGCCACCATCCCATAAGGTTATCCCTTACCTCATTCTTTTCTTTGAAGCTTTAAGAATCTCCTAGCTTCATTACCTTCAACCTTTTCTCTTTCTCAAGAAACCCCTTAAAAAAATAAAGAAGCTAAGCCACCAAACAAGAAAGATAAAAGGATTTTTCTTTAATACTATAAGGTAGAAACCTTACCTTTGCATTCTTCCTTTCATCTCCATTATTTCCTTGCTTCCTCATTTCTTTCTTTCATGAGAGACTTCTTCCTATCTCTCTTCTTTCTTCCTTCAAGACTCTTCAAATGGCAAAATTTTGAGACTAAAGCACTCTATTCCTTTTTATACTACTCTTGTCTTGAAATCTCAATTTCAAGACTTCATCTTAGCCCTTGATTTCCATTTTCTTTTTGAGAGAAAATCCCAACCACACAAGGAAACACAATCCATGTCATTTCCTCTCTTTAAATTTCAACCATTGGATTATTTTGCCTTTACAAGACTTAATCTCTATCCTTAAAAGGAAACACAATCCATGTGCCTTTCCAAGAATTAATCTTAGCCATCCAAAATTAGTCTTTAAATTAAATCATTAATATATTGGCAATCCTTGCCAACTTTCAAGACTAAATGGTGGCCCTTAAATCATTTCCAATTCCAAGAATCAATCTCATCCCTCTAATTTTTCATTTCTTTCCCATTTAAATTAATGGGACTATTTTCACCCCATCACATGAGAGACTACTTTGAAAGACATAAATCCTTCATTTTCTATTTATTTATATCACCATTTTTATCAAGCATTAATGGTGACTAATTTCCCATTTTCTTTTGGATTTTCCTTAATCCATATAATCATGTCTCTCATTAATGCAAGATGACCAATATCATTTCTTTTTGTATTTATTTAATTCCCTCTTTTAACTTGGACCACATTAAACCATGTGTCACTCCAAGACACCAACCTTGACTCTCAAGTTCTCATCTCATCCATCCATGTGGCATTACCACATTTATTCACCAATTTAGGGAAAACATAATTATTTCCTCCAATAATTTCATATTCTCCATTTTTCCTATTTTCTATAATTAAATTCCTCTATGGAATAAATTTCAAAATTCCCAAAATACCCTTTGTGAATTTATTAATCCCATATATCTCCACGTAAATACAAAATTGGGATTTAATTCACTTACACACCTAATTTCCACATAGAAATTATTTTCAATTCACCAAAATACCCTTTTATTGGACTTCACTATCTAAATTACCAAAATGCTCCTCTCATATGGCATAATATTCTCAAGAATCTATCACCTTCTCACGGGCATTTTTGGAAGTTTTCTTACTTCCTTTCTCATTCTCATAACACTAGGATTACTGGGTGTTATGCCCCTTCACCAGAAGCTGTAGGTTCATCACAAGAATCAGATGCTGGAGAACCTCCTAACCTAGAAGTTCATAGATCTGAACGAGCTTGGATTTCATCGACGAGATATCCAGAATCCGAGTACGTACATTCTACTTATTGAAGATGGGGAACCAGAGAATTTTCAAGAAGCTGTATCTCATAAGGATAAAGAAAAATGGTTGTTAGCAATGCAGGATGAGATGGACTCTCTGAAGAAAAATCATACTTATGAGATAGTCAATCTTTCACAGGGGAAAAGGGCCTTGAAAAACAAATGGGTGTTCAAGTTAAATAAAGATGGCAATGGAAATGTGATAAAACACAAAGCTCAATTGGTAGTCAAAGGATTCCAACAGAAAAAGGGAATTGACTTTGATGAGATTTTTTCACCAGTAGTAAAAATGAATTCGATAAGAGTCATTACTGGTTTGGTAACCAAGTTGAACCTAGAGCTTGAACAGATGGATGTCAAGATAAAAAAAATTTCATGGAGATTTGAATGAAGAAATCTACATCCAGTAGCCAGAAGGTTTTTAGGTTTCAGGTAAGAACCTCGTTTGCAAGCTAAAGAAGAGCTTGTACGGTCTAAAGCAAGCACCAAGGCAATGGTACAAGAAGTTTGACTCTTGCATGGTAAGTCAAGGTTACAAGCAGACTGTTGTAGATCATTGTGTGTATATTCAAAGGTTTCTTGATAGAAACTTCGGTTCTCTTTTACTATATGTAGACGATATATTGATTATGGGAAAAAATGCAACAAAAATCAAACAGTTGAAGTAGGAACTCTCCAAGTCCTTTGACATGAAGAACTTAGGATCGACTCAACAGATTATGGGAATGCATATAGTTCGGGATAGGAGGAACAAGAGGTTATGGCTATCTCAGAAGGGATAGGAGGAACAAGAGGTTATGGCTATCTCAGAAGAAGTACATTGAACGGGTGATCAAGAAGTTCAATATGAACAATGTCAAACCGGTAAGCATTCCATTAGCCAATCACTATAAGTTGAGCAAGAGTTTGAAAGTAAAGCAAGATCGCTACGGGGTAAACAGCGTAGTTCAAAATTTTAAACTTACCCCGATCCTGGCGATTGGATCAACGTCGAAATTAAATCATTCACAAACAAATAAATAAATCTAACATTTAGATTATCAAGTCGTTCATGGATTCGTGTCGTCCAAGCGTCCGGCCTCTAACTCGTGATACGCGACACGCGTCCGTTGGCAAGGAGAGCGGAATAGGAGTGCTAGCTCATTCTCCTTTGTGCGACTTGTGTATGGACGGTAAAAGAACGCCCACGTTTCAAATCGATGCCAAAAAGAAACGGGAAGAGTGAATGGCAATACGTTTTTCAACTCTTGAAAAATGACACCAAAAATCACTACAATTTTGGGTAACCCATAAAGGGATATTTATAGTGAAATATCCTAGGATTTCTAAAACCCTAATGGATTGGGCTAGCCCATTAATTCTAATTTAATTAGAATAATAAGTGGGCTTATTCTACTGCAACTAGAAATATAATTAAATGGCCCAAATCCTTTTATAAGTTTAAATAAAATATTTTGGCCCAAATCTAATTTAAGCCCAAATATAATATTTAATATTTAGCCCAAATCTAATTTGGTCCAAATATAATATTTATTTTAATATTTGGTCCAAATCTAATTTAGTCCAAATATAATATTTATTTTAATATTTGGCCCAAATCTAATTTAGTCCAAATATTAACTTAAGCCCAAAAATATTTTATTTCCTATTTGCCACTCCAACAAATAGAAAATTATTAAATTAGAAACTCCTTCCTAATTTAATCAATTGCCAGTTTTAGGAAACTCTTTCCATTATGACGACTCATCGTCGTATCGATGTCATTATGTCTATTTGTTCTTTTTCCGTGAGAACCTACGACGGCACAACTTCTTGCCGAAGTGTCCCAGTTAACCATACGTCCACTCTCCTGGTTTAAGCCAGGGACCGTGCCTATTGTGTATGACTCATTAGGCTTTCGAATATGTTGGCAATGTGTCGGTACGAACACATAAGACAAGATTGGCCTCTAGCAAAGCATCATGCCTACCCAATTATTCAGAAGGATTCATAATCCGCAAATAACCTTTCACGAGCATGGTTACCGTGTAATTCGCTCTCATCAATGTATCTTATGTGATCTCAAGTATGGCGATGTGTTGCTTGATAACGATCACATGAGTTTTCTTCGGTCTTCCGGATATCTTCACTTAATTAGAAAGTAAATCAATAACTCCTTATTGATCTCTTTCACCATGGACATGGATTTAAAGCGAATATCTACCGAAGGCGCCTTAGATACATCATCCTCTATCAAGGGATAGACGAGTCCCATCTTGGTTATACACTCATCTCCATAAGCCTCACGATATACCTAACGATCGCCCACATGCAGCCTTTGTCTAGGCCCATCGAAACGATGTCAAAGCATACTGGTCTTCTTATGAGATGACCGTGACAACCTCAGATCCAAGGATAAGTTACACCCATCTCGTATGAGAATACCATCAACATATAACCAAAATGGATTCTCAAGGCGAGTCATGTCCAGTGACACGTTCTCCAACATTGGTCACCTATGTACTTGTCTAGGCATCCCCATGCCTATGGGTGTGAGACCCCCATTGCTATCACATAGCAAAAACATAGCACATACAAGTCTTACCGCAATTGTCAATGTCCATTCTTGACATTGCTACGACTTGGGACGTTTAATGATGTCTAGAAATTGTGATGCATCATCTCACATCTTTATAGATTATTCACAGTATACATCATATGGACTTCTATCTAGTTTCATTCGGTTATTACAATAATAACAAGAAACTAATAGAATGACTTCTTGTGAATTTGAATAACTCCTTATTCAAATAATAACATGATTACAATTGTCAGTGTACAACATGCCCAATCTGATTGGGTCTAGGGCACCTACACTGACAATCTCCCACTTGCACTAAAGCCAATCATTCATATATCTTATACCTGATGATCGAACATAACTTTCATGTTTCTCCTGAGACAGAGCTTTAGTCAAGGGATTTACGATGTTGTCATCCGTCGATACTTTCTCTACATATGTCACCTCAGCTGATAATCTCCATTATCATATGGTGATGCCGCAATACAAATTTGGTCCGTTGATGAGACCGTGGTTCCTTTGCTTACGCGATGGCTCCATTGTTGTTCCAATAACTGTTATTGGATCAACAATGCTGGACACCACTTTAAGTTCATCAATGAACTTACGGATCCATACAACCTCCTTAGCTGCTTCGAAGGTTGTTATGTATTCGACTTCAGTTGTTGAATCTGCCATTATCTCTTGTTGGAACTCTTCCAACTCATGACCCAGCCATATAGGCAGAATATGAATTTCGACTGTACATGATTTAAAATCATTATGGTCGAATTGGAAACTGGCATCCATGAACCCCTTCATGGTATGCTCTCATTCTCCATATGGAAAAAAAAAAAAAACATATCTTTAGTGCTTCACAAGTACTTAAGAATGGTTTTCGCAGCAATCCAGTGTTCTAACCTGGATCAGCTTGATATCTACTACATAAGCTCAAAGTATATGCGATATCAGGCCTCATACATAACATGGCATACATGGTCGAGCCAATAGCCAAGGCATGTGGTGCTCGACTCATCCTATCTCTCTCATCTTGTGTCTTCGAACACATAGCCTTAGAGAGATGTATTCCATGTGACATGGGAAGACTTCTCTTCCTAGAATCTTCCATGCTAAACCTCTTTAGCACCCTGTCAATGTATGCGCTATGGGAGAGTGCTAGCAACCTCATGAATCTATCTCTATAGATCCGTATTCCCAGAATATAGGCTGCTTCTCCCAAATTCTTCATGGAGAAAATATTTTGAAAGCCATCTTTTAACCGATTGCAACATAGGAACAACATTCCTAATGAGCAATATATTGTCCACATATAGGACTAAAAATGGTAACCACGCTCCTACTAACCTTCTTGTAAACACAAGGATCAATTTCCCTTTTATGAAAAATCAAACCTTTTGATCTTTTCATCAAAACATTGATTCTAACTCCGGGATGCTTGCTTTAGTCCATAAATGGACCTTTGCAAGTTGCAAATCTTATTTGCATGTTTATGAGTAATAAAACTATCAGGCTGTGTCATATACACATCCTCGACCAGGTTTTCTTTAAGGAAAGTTGTTTTGTCATCCATCTTCCATAACCCAGAGTCAATGTCAGACATTGCCTCATCATAGGTAGTAGGCTCATCGTTCTCAGCTAGAAGCACATCTCTATGTGCCGAGATAAGAAATCCATATCTCTCTTGCTCGCGACGAACCCTCGTCGACCTATGAGGTTCTTGTGTAGAAGGTTGGGGAGTTGACACAACTTCTTGTGTGTGATCTTTCTCGGGTTCTTGGAGGGGAGTATTTGTTTGTGGTTCGCCTCGAATCTTATTCGAGCTTAACATTCCTCCCACTAGCCACAGCATCTAAGAATTCCTTCTCAAGGAATACCACATGCTTGGCAACAAAACACCTTTTGTTCACATGGGTGGTAAAAGTAATATCCATTTGGATATCTCACAAACAGATATCTCATCGATTTGGGTTGTACTTTATTACTGTCAACACGTTTCACATAAATTTGACAACCCCAAATCTTAAGGAAAGACAAATTTGGCTTCTTTCCTTTTCATATCTCATATGGAGTCTGAGTAACTGATTTACTTGGAACCCTGTTCAAAACAAAAGATCGCGGTGAGGAGTGCGTATCCCCAAAATGAAATAGGGAGTTCAACCCGACTCATCATGGACCAGACCATGTCCAATAAGGTCCTATTCCTCCTTTAGACACACCATTCATCTCGGATGTTCCAAGTGGAGTCCATTGTGAGAGAATCACATTCTACTTCAGATGATCTAGAAACTCACTGTTCAAGTATTCACCACCTCGATCTGATCGAAGTACTTTGATACTTTTCTCAGTTTGTTTCTCTACTTCAAATCTGAATTCTTTGAACTTTTCAAAAGTCTCAGATTTGTGTCTCATAAGATACACATAACCAAAACATGATCTATCATCAGTAAAGGTTATAAAGTAGACATATCCACCTCTAGCTTGGGTGGACATGGGTCCACACACATCAATGTGCACAAACCCTAGCACTTATGTAGCCTCCCTTTACTTTAAAAAGAGACTTAGTCATTTTTGCCAAGTAAACAAGATTCGCAAGCACCATATGATTCATAATCAAATGTGCTAAGATATCCAACTCTATACAAGTTGGATGTGCGAGTCTCATTTATATGGCTTAAGGCGACAATGCCATAAATAAGTGCTATTTAAATCACTTGATTTAAGTCGCTTAATATTTATGTTATTGATAGGAGTATCAACATCAAGGACATACAAACTGTTACGTACTGTTGTTTTACCATAAAACAACTCATTTTTATCAAACGAACAACTATTATCCTTAAATAAAAATGAATATCAATCCTTGTCAAAGAAGAATTAGAAACTATATTCCTAGTCAAACTAGGATTGTAGTAACAGTTATGTAACTCCAATACAAGTCCTATGGGCAATGTTAAATAAATAGGTCCCTACAACTAATGGAACAACTTTTGATCCATTTACCACGTGTAGGTACACTTCTCCTATTATTAATCTCCTCATACTCCTAAGCCCATACACGAAAGTGTGAATATGAGCATTAGATCCAGTATCTAATACCCATGTGGACTGATCAGAAGTAGATCGATTAATTCCAATAACATAAATACCTGAAGTGCCCTGAGTAGAACTCTTCTTACTCTATACCTCTCGGTTTATCATAGTGGAAATAGATCGCATCCTATTTACCCTTTTAGGTTTTTGGTCTTCTGGACACTTCCAGATTACTCTATGGAAGAACTCTTCTTCCTTTTGGCTTTCTTACTCTTGGGCTTGCCCTTGTGCGCCTTGGGCCCTTCAACTATGAGAACACTTCCCTTGGCCTATAATCAATTTTAGGCTCGGTCTCCCTTAGTATGGACAGCTACTCTCCAAGAGTCTTATCCATAACTTTTAGGGAGGGACTGTAGCACCAAGTCTGGGGTAAGTTTTTGCATCCATACCCAAGTTTAGCTCTAGCAACCTATTGATAAAACATATCATCTCCATGACATGCTTCTAAACAAATGATCCTTGAGCCTAGCCATGATCTTAATGGCAGCCAAGACGATATACCAAGCGATGATCATATCACCCTTATGCATCGCCCAGGCCTTATGTGCTACTATTTCCTTAACTGGTGGCTTCACAAGAAGAGATCTCTCTATCACATAGAGAATCTTATCATGTGTGAGGACTATCCTCAAGATGATCTCCCAGTTATAGAAATTAGTCTCATTGAAGGTATTATTGCCCTCGAGTATCGATCTTATCGACATGTTTCCAGACATTCTGGATCAACAACTGAATAGAGATATTATTATAATCATATTAAATTACGAAATCATAAATTGCAAGAAGTAACATTTTATTATTGCTCCCACTATTTTCTACGAGTTTGCCACCCTCTAAACATAACTCGGGAAATCCCGTTAGAAGATTTCTAGCAGGCTAGGATCCCATATTCCCTCGCACAACCTTGAGTGACTCAACAAATTATGTTAGGATCGATTAGGTAGGTACTTGCTACCAATTGCATCTCCATGCAACTCCTAGATTCATTGGGTTGACAACTCCTTGTCAAGCACATCTTATGTGACTCCCAATCTTTGCCTCTATACTCAGTAAGTCCTTGAGTGACTCAACAAACCCCACATTTCTAGTTAAGTCGGACCCATCATTCAGGGACATCTCATGGCCCATGAAGCATAGGAATCATAGGTGACACATGACCTTGAGTGACTCAACAAATCAAGTGCCAGCTAGAAACCTAATGCTTCATAATGATGGAAGGCAAGTTGGCTTAATATTAATGAGGGATTTATTATTTATTTATTTAGGTCTCATCACATGCAATTAATCAAATTAATAATGCATAATAAACGACTCAAACCGGTATATGGTATAGATAACTATGGCTAGCCCCCTCGAGCCATAGAGGGGAAGCTAGCGGGTCAAACCTAGGTGAAAAATCACATCTTGCTTCATAAGCACATTCTTCAAGCCTTCGTTGGTCTTCGAATCTTGTCTTCAATTTGGCTCCATCTCAAGCTCTTCATACAAACTACAACTATCACTACTCTATTCTATTCTACATACATTACATAGAATCAGAAACCCCGAATTACATTCGGGAGGAGTGAGATGAGAAGAGAATGTACATCAGAGTATAAGAGAGGCAGGACACGCAGGCCCTATTTTAAAACCAAATTTACAAGCATTCATTCCCAACATAAAATAAATGGTCGACTCGATCCATACCATACACCCATGCAATCAATCTAATTGATTCATTCATAATTATGTTAATTAATTGATGCATTTATTTCAAACTTAATGAAACACTTTCAATAAATTGAAAATTTGTATAATTTTGGAAAAACAAAATTGTTTTAATTGTGTTGGGCTTAGGCTCCATCCATTAGTCTAACTAACAAGGCTCAAAAGGCCTTTGATCAACCAATGCATGTCAAACATACACTAGCAGCCCATAATTAATAAATAATCAAATTAATGGCCTCGGCCCATAGGTGTCATACACTCATGGATCGAATAAAAATAATTAAAAATAGCCAAACAATTTGGTCGAGCCCCACCTGAGGGTACGGAACGCACCGGGACACCGAAGGGTCGGCCCGAGTGCTTCACGTGGACCCCGGGGAAGGATCAAACCAAAGCCCGAGGGAGTGGGAGGGGCCGGGAGGTGGCCGAGTAGGCTAAAAAGGCCAAGAGGCGTGCTGGGCGCAGTTGGGGGCCGCATGGGCCACGCTTGGCGCGGGCTGGGCACGCACTGGGCGCGACTGGGGCCGCGCGGGTCGGCCACAGGCACGCGCGGGTCGCACCCGTGGGCCACGCACGGGTTGCGGGTCACGCCCGCGTGCGGCCGCCTTATGCATGCGCGCGTGCCTTCCAGGCCGCGCAAGCGCGCACGGTAGCGCCCCTGCGCGCACCCAGGCCTCCCCAGGCCATGCCCAGCGCGCGCGGGCCCCGCTCGACCCGTCTTTCGATGCCCCGGTGCATCCGTATGCACCCCGAACCTCGTTTCTCCCTTTTTCATGTCATACACGATCTTTTTCCCTTCACCCAAAAACGTTTTGCAATCCAAAAGAATACAAACGCAACAATTATTTAATTATTTCACAAATAACAACATAACCGAATCCGCACGTAAGGAATTGAAATATTTCGACGATGGCTCTGATACCATTGAAAGTAAAGCAAGATCGCTACGGGGTAAACAACATAGTTCAAAATTTTGAACTTACCCCGATCCCGGCGATTGGATCAACGTCGAAATTAAATCATTCACAAACAAATAAATAAATCTAACCTTTAGATTATTGAGTCGTTCGCGGATTCGAACCGTCCAAGCGTCCGGCCTCTAACTCGTGATACGCGGCACGCGTCCGTTGGCAAGGAGAGCGGAATAGGAGTGCTAGCTCCTTCTCCTTTGCGTGGCTTCTGTATGGACGGTAAAAGAACACCCGCGTTTCAAATCGATGCCAAAAAGAAATAGGAAGAGTGAATGGCAATACGTTTTTCAACTCTTGAAAAATGACACCAAAAATCACTACAATTTTGGGCAACCCATAAAGGGATATTTATAGTGAATTATCCTAGGGTTTCTAAAACCCTAATGGATTGGGCTAGCCCATTAATTCTAATTTAATTAGAATATTAAGTGGGCTTATTCTACTCCAACTAGAAATATAATTAAATGGCCCAAATCCTTTTATAGGTTTAAATAAAATATTTTGGCCCAAATATAATATTTAATATTTAGCCCAAATCTAATTTGGTCCAAATATAATATTTATTTTAATATTTGGCCCAAATCTAATTTAGTCCAAATATAATATTTATTTTAATATTTGGCCCAAATCTAATTTAGTCCAAATATAATATTTAATTTAATATTTGGCCCAAATCTAATTTAGTCCAAATATTAACTTAAGCCCAAAAATATTTTATTTCCTATTTGCCACTCCAACAAATAGAAAATTATTAAATTAGAAACTCCTTCCTAATTTAATCAATTGCCAGTTTTAGGAAACTCTTTCCATTATGACAACTCCTCGTCGTATCGACGTCATTACGTCTATTTGTTCTTTTTTCGTGAGAACCTACGACGGCACAACTTCTTGCCGAAGTGTCCCACTTAACCATACGTCCACTCTCATGGTTTAAGCCAGGGACCGTGCCTATTGCGTATGACTCATTAGGCTTCCGAATATGTTGGCAATGTGTCGGTACGAACACATAAGACAAGATTGGTCTCTAGCAAGGCATCATGCCTACCCAATTATTCAGAAGGATTCATAATCCGCAAATAACCTTTCACGAGCATGGTTACCGTGTAATTCGATCCTCTCGTCAATGTATCTTATGTGATCTCAAGTATGGCGATGTGTTGCTTGATAACGATTACATGAGTTTTCTTCGCTCTTCCGGATATCTTCACTTAATTAGAAAGTAAATCAATAACTCCTTATTGATCTCTTTCACCATAGCCATGGATTTAAAGTGAATATCTACCGAAGGCGCCTTAGATACATCATCCTCTATCAAGGGATATACGAGTCACATCTTGGTTATACACCCATCTCCATAAGCCTCATGATATACCCAACGATCGCCCACATGCAGCCTTTGTTTAGGCCCATCGAAACGATGTCAAAGCATACCGGTCTTCTTATGAGATGACCGTGACAACCTCAGGTCCAAGGATTAGTTACACCCATCTCGTATGAGAATACCATCAACATATAACCAAAATGGATTCTCATGGCGAGTCATGTCCAGTGACACGTTCTCCAACATTGGTCACCTATGTACTTGTCTAGGCATCCCCATGCCTATGGGTGTGAGACCCCCATTGCTATCACATAGCACATACAAGTCTTACTGCAATTGTCAATGTCCATTCTTGACATTGCTACAACTTGGGACGTTTAATGATGTCTAGAAACTGTGATGCATCATCTCACATCTTTATAGATTATTCACAGTATACATCATATGGACTTCTATCTAGTTTCATTCGGTTATTACAATAATAACAAGAAACTAATAGAATGGCTTCTTGTGAATTTGAATAACTCCTTATTCAAATAATAACATGATTACAGTTGTCAGTGTACAACATGTCCAATCTGATTGGGTCTAGAGCACCTACACTAACAGAGTTCGTGCCCTTCATCCAAGAAAGAGATAGAGGAGATGTTATCAATACCATATTCTTCAGCAGTGGGAAGTGTTAGGCTAATTCGCAAGTGTACGAATTGCGCAAGTAATATAATGAATGAGCAGAGTGTCGATTCCACGAGCATTGGATTAAGTACCAAAATTGGATTAACTTTAATATTATTTAGACTATAAAAATAGATGAATTTGAATAAATTAAAATAATGAGAACTGAAATTAAACACAAATTTAAAAAAACAATTTAACTTGGATAAAATAGAGGCAACTAGGGTGTTTCGAATCCACTTATTAATTCATCTTAATTTTTAATCAATTGGGTTTCTATCAATTCAGTGGGGTGAATATCTAAATTGGTTAGGTTCTTTCCCAAGATTTACTAACCTAATTAAATCTAAATTTGTTAACAATCAACCTATTTCCCAATAGTTATAACAAACCGAAATTCATTGTTAAGTTCCAATTCATTATTTCTCATAAAATTCAAGTATCAAATCCCTTATCAACTATCTATCTTATGAAATTTATTACTTCAATCTGTTATGAAAATCACCTCTCAGTCTCAAATCATAATTCAAAATCAATTAAATGATAGTTAAATCATTTAATCGCATTAAGAACAAGTAATAAATAATTGAACTTACGATAGAGAGCCCAATCAATAAAAATCAATCATTCATAACAAACTTCATCTCAAACCCTAGTTAAATAAAATTAGTTCATGATTGAATTAATGGAGTTCATAAAAATAAAAATAAAAACAGAAATTGAAAGAAAAATTGGAGCTCCCTGCCCAGATCTGTAACAGATCTGGGTGTTGGATCTGTCTTGGCTCTTGCCGCATGGACTGCTTCCCTCCTTTAATTGGCTGCGACTTCGTTGGGTTTAACTGGCTGCAGCTTCCTCCAGCTTCAAGTTCCGCCTTCTTCTGTGCGCAATTCCTCTGCCAAATCCCTTCTTCAATTTTCGTCGCAACCGTCCTTCCAATTTCTCCCCTCCAATCTCCTATCCCTCCTTAATTATAATATAATAATATATATAGGTGAACATGGCCGCCCTAGTCTTTCTCACGTTGGACTTCAAGTCCAATTGCAATTCAACCTCAATTATAATATTATTATTATTATAATGGCCATCCATGACTCCACGTTCACGTTACTTTATTATCATATATAATACATATATATAAATAATATACAATAATATATAATATAGTATAATATATATATAAATAATATAATATAATATTTAATATAATATATATATATATATTTAATTATTAATAAATAAATAAATAATTATATTATATTATATTATTAATTAAATATAATAATATCTTTATAATATTATTTTAACTTTATAAATTAATTTATATCTTTTTTTATTTTTTTTTTATGCCCGAATCTTCGAAATAACATCCTTCGTTGGGTTCCTACAAAAAGAGATTAAAATGATGTAAAATTTATGTAAATACACATTTTTTATAGGAAAAATAGCACAAGATTAAGATGAAAAGTAAATAAAAATATGCATACAATTAAACCCTATCAGGAAGACTGATGTATGCAATGGTGTGTACCAGATCAAATATTGCTCACGTAATGGGTACAGTCAACCTTTTTCTCTCTAACCCTGGAAAGGAACATTGAGAGGCAGTCAAATGGATTCTCATGTACTTAAAAAGTATGTCAAAAACATGTCTTTGTTATGGAGGAGCTGATCCAATCTTAGAAGGTTATACAGATGCAGATATAGCAAGAGATCTTGATGGTAGAAAATCTACTTCGGGATTTCTCTACACTTTTGTAGGGGGAGCGGTTTCATGGCAATCAAGATTGTAGAAGTGTGTTGCTTTATCCACAAGAAAAGCTAAATATATTGCAGTAGCAGAAGCTAGGAAAGAAATGTTATGGTTAAAGCGATTTCTCCAAGAACTAAGGATCATGCAAGAGGATTACAAAATACATTGTGATAGTCAAAGTGCTCTGGATTTGAGCAAGAATTCAATGTATCATTCCCATACAAAGTATATTGATATTCACTATCGTTGGATACGCGAGGTGATGGATCAACAATTATTGAGACTAGTAAAGATCCATACGAAGGAGAATCTAGCTAACATGTTAACAAATGTTGTTACTTGAGAAAAGTTAGAGCTATGTAGAGACATAGTTGGGATGCTTGTTAGATGACAATTGATCGAGATGTGGTTAGAGGGGGAGAATTGAAGAAGTGAAGCCACATATTTTGGATTTTTGGCTTGTTAGGCTTATTTGGCTTGTCAGGCTTCTTTGTCATGTAAGGCTTTATTGTCTTGTTTGGAGACAAATAGAATCTATCAACAAAGATTTATTGATAAAATAGTTGATGACATAAAATATTCCTTTGGGGATAAATTCAATAGAAGTCAAGATATATTTAGATCACGAACTTATGTGCCAAGGTTAGAAAAATATCAAGGCAAGATACATGATGTCGTGGGAAATCAGCAATAAAGAAGTGACATGTATAAGGATATCGATTGGATGAATTAAAAATTAATGATGTAGATATGAGAGTCACAGACTCATTATAATGATGTGTGTACCGGCTTGGATAAGAGCTCGAGTTGAGAATCGTGGCCCAAGGATCGGGTTAAGTGATTATGGGCTTTGAAAAAAAAAAATCAAAAGGCATGCATGATTGACAAATGTACTTGTCTATGGATTGATGAGCATGGTCAACCCAAGGGTTGTGATGAACGATGGTATACTCAAGTTGCAGATAGGATATATGTGGCAAAGATCTTGTGATGATTATATATGGTATAGTTTTTCTTGAGATATGTGATAGCCTGTGAAGAGGTTCAGCAAGATTATTTGAAATAAGATAAAAAGGTATGTCTTTCTCTAGCTATTTGATCAGTCGAGTGCTAATTTCGAGGATAAAATTTTGAGATTTAGAATATATGTCAAATTTCGAGGATGAAATTTTTGTAGGGGGGGAGAATGTAATATCCCGAATTTTCTAAAGGGCTCATAAGTAATTTTAACTTGGGTCATAGGTGAAATTAACAAAAGATTAGGGGCTTAAGTATAATTTCTTATAGTTATCAATACCGAACAGACCGTAAGGAATGCCCCATATCGTAAATCTCTCAGGGGAAAAGTACGTCATTGACAAATGTCTTGAGACGGGATAAGGTACCTCTTCAAGAATAATTATTTTGATAGGAATATGAAGCTTCGTGGAAATCGGTATCAAAATAGTCTGAAAATTTAACCAAATCTACTGCGGGGAATACCCTAGAGCGTAGATGTCAAAGAAAATTGATATGGTACTGATCGAGGCTGTTGAATCGACCAGATTAGTGTATGTATTAGGACTGGTTTGCAGCTAGGATGCTCCCCAGGTCGTCTCCCAATGAACTATCAACGAACTGTCAAAACAAGATTAAACAAGGGGGGTTGTGATGAAAACCGAACTTAAAAACGCTCAAGAATGGAACAAAGATGAATTCTCGACCAACTAAAATGTAACCAGCTACAAACCCTACCTCCTTACCATAGTAATCCCCGTCTCACTTATGAAAATATTCTGTTTGGTTCGATTTTACTCTCTACAACCGTAAAAGATTAAATCAAAATGAGCAATCGCTCATACAATTTATGTTATACCGTTTCTTTCTAATCAAAGCCTCAACCGAGCACGTCAATTAAACCCATCCAAAGATCATGCATGCATTCACACAACCGCGTAAAAGAAACATACATAAACTTAGAGAAGGAAAAGAAACGAAATCATCAATAAAAACATGAGAATTGAGTTCCAAACTAGATTCGACTACATGACCGAGACTCAAACTGGGCAAGGGGTATGGGAATGTAGCAGATTACAAGCGAATTAGCCTTCCATAGCTTCTAGGTTGAAACCGTGAGAATCCTCCAAAATCGGCCACCCTAATGCCTCTTAGCTAGCTCTTATTTATAGGGTTTTGGAAAAGAAAAACCTAGGCTAAGTGGGCTTAGGGTTTTTTTATTACATATGGCCCATAATTTAATTAATTAAAAAGGGCCCAATGGATTCTAAATTTTCCCATAACCCATAATGAAGTATGGTTGCCTCTTTCAAACTCGATGTCCGTCCACCTTGCGAAGCCCACTTGCGCCTTTATCGAAATAGCTCAAATCTGTGGCCCAAATCTGCGAAATAAGAATAAAAATAGTGTGAAACCCAATAAAATAAAATAAACACAAGACAAATGAAATAACCTAAATAGAGTGCAATGAAGATGGAATAAGAGGGATAAATAATATAAAATATGCGCGCTATCAGGTACTAACGAGCATCCCGAGATAGAATTTATGGGATCAAAATAAATCAGAATTGAGACTATTTTTGGTACAACTAAAATATAGCTATGATTTAGGTTGAAAACCGAATTATCGCAGGAGACTTCCAAGAAATCAACAGAACCCACAGGGGGCTTTGGTTTTTCGTTACGAACAACCCTGTAGCAATTTTAGAATGAAATTAAAGCTTAAAAGTATAGTTTTCTTATTATGGTAGTATATTATATAATTATACAAATATATATATGTATAAGCATGGTTGTGTGCATGTGAAGCTCTGCAAAATCTCTCATGGCCAAGATTGCTCCAAGATTTGAGAATTAATTGTAGCAAGATTTGAGGAAGGAGATCCGTAAGAAATCTGAGGTAAAAGATTTGAGAGCATTGTATAATAAATGTGATGTAAAAATATATATATAAATATATATGTATGTATATACGTTCGTGGAGCCTGCCTATAAATAGGCAGAGGGAGATGGCCGAGAGGGAGAAGTTGGGAAAGAGAGAGAGAGAGAGTCGTGGGAGGTGGTGAAACAGCTGCCGATAGCGCGAAATGGAGGCATAGAAGTGGTCGCGAGCGACCCAGTAGGCGGTGGTGGCGGCCGGTACATCGGCGGAGGAAGCAGAGGCAGCAGTCGGCGGTCGTGGGTGGTGTTGGTCGCGCGTAGGAAGAAGAAGAAGAAAGAAAAGAAAATGGAAGAAAAAGCAAGAAAAATAGGAAAAATTTTGAAAAATCCTAGAATCTTTTAGGATTTAATTTGCGACTAGTGGAGCAGGTCTAGAGCTAAGAAATTATCCAGTGCGCGTTTCGGGGTTAAAGTACGTATACTGAGGAAGCAGGAGGGGCTAAGCTAAGGTGAGTAAAATTTCTTAGAAAATTCCAAAAAATTAGGAAAATTATTTTATGAATTATTATAGAGAAATATTTGAGAAAATATTTGAGGAAGACTTAGTTTGGATTTATCGAGGAGAAAAATAGAGAAAATTAGTAAAAATTTATGAAAAATTAGGAAAAATAGAATATTAATATTTTTTAATGAATATGATGGCTAAGGCGCATTGAGGTTTTGAATTGAGTACGTTAAAAGACTGGCACGAGAATCGAGATGTTATGTGATTCGTATGAGATAAATGGTACTACCCCAAACTGGATTTAGTTTTATGGAAAAGGCTTGATATATAAGTGGTTTGACCCAAAACCTGATTTTATGTAAATGATTCTATCATGTTGTCATGCCTTGATGTAAATATGTCATGTAGATTGCATTTACATGTATTGATGATGAAATGTACATATGTACACGTCGATATTATTAATCATGCATCGCATAAAGGTTTGAGAGCACAATTCGGGATCGCTGCTTTTCCAAGGGTGCACCTATACACCTTGGCATGTTACAGGAAGTCGTAAAAATGGAGAGTAGTATTAAGGTACGGTCAGCTCAAACCAAAATGAAAAAGAAAAGACATTTTGCATTTTGCATCCATGCACGCAATATGAATTTTTGTTCCCTTACTTAGATGATTCATCATCTAAGTTGGGCTTTGCCCCTAGAATATTCAAACGTTTCAAATAGAGATTGTAGCAGCAATGAGGATGAATGAGGCATGAAATGACACTTAGCAAAGTGCATGATGAATTGATTGTATGTTATGTAGCCTATATATTCAATTTCTGGTACTTTGAATTCTAAACGTTTTGAAGAAGCGATGATCTGATCTATGGAAATGTTAAGGTTAAATACTAGCTTGAGCATTGATGTACAACCTTATTATTGGTTAATGTTAAAGTTAAGATTCGATTCTAACTTCCGCATTTGATGTATATGATAATTCTCATTCGAGATATATAAATAAAAATTTTGGGATGGATATGATGAATGATATAGTTTGCCCGTAATTTTAATAGAAAAAAATTTATTATCCTAGAATTATCCTAAGTTATAACATGTCCAAAAGGTGGGATGTTACAGGCAAGGTACCTAACTTTGTTGACTTGCTTGCCTTGTATCTCCTATAAATAGCCTTCTCTCTTATTGTATTAATTATTCCAGTTCAGAAGATCTCCTAGCTTGAGAGGATTCAAGTTTGAGTGTGTGAGAAAAAAAAATTTGTAACAGAGAGTTTGTTTGTGTAATTTTCTGTAGAATTTATTCCAGTAAAATAGATTCATTGTTCTCTCATTTTATCTTTTCCTTCATTATTTATGATCTCTGAATTTCCCAACAATTCGATATTTACATGAACCAAAGAGTAGGCGATTATAAAGATTTGTTGGCAGGGCTCCCCACTTAAGAAGAGACCTTAATGGGATAACTCTTTCAACTGCCGAGTCGGTAAGTAGTCTAATTAAAGCGGCAAATGGAGAAGGAGAAAAGGAATAATAAAGGTTGAAGACCAAAGGGACAAAGTTGTTTGAAGCTTCCTTGTAGTTGCTTTTAAATATATATATATATAATAAGACACAACAGTTTTTGAAATGTCTCAAATGTATAGACATTTTGATGGCTGAGATCAATTTGGCTGAGATGAATGGTTGAGATTACACCCTTCATTTGTGTGTTCCCGCTCATCTTCCCTCTCTATATGCCTCCCTGTCTATGCTCTGTCTCCCCACCCTCCCTCTCTATCTCTCTCTCCCTTTCTTTATCTACTCTCTCTATCTTTTTCTTCCTCTCTGTTTGTCTTCCTCTCTCAGCTAGAAGCTCGCTGTTTGTAACCTTCTGAGAGAAGAAGATCGCGCACCTGGAAGAACGAAAGAAGAATAAAAAGAAGCACATGAACATGGGGTTGCATCTCACGCACGCCCAGCGCATGCACCAGAGAAGAAATCGGAGAGAGCTGGGCGTCTAGAAGCTCGCTGCCAGAAATCAGGAGGCTGTTTTTGCTCCTTTCTCTCTGTTTTTGCTGCTATGGCCAGATCTCAGAGTTATGTGATGTTTGTTTTGTATTTTTTGTTGTTGGGTTTGTTGTTTCTTTTGCTGTTTCTGGTTGTTGCAGCCAGATCTTAGAAATTTTTTATGTGTTCTTTGTTGTTGATTTTTGCTGTGAACAGAATCTTTGTTATTCTCAGAAATTTCTGTTGGGTATATTCATAAGGCTGTTATGCCATGTTATGTGTGTGTGTGTGTTTATATACTACTTGCGAGTGTGTGTGTGTGTGTGTATATTATGTATATATTATACATGTATGTGTGTGTTTATGTATATGTGTGTGTTCTGTGTGTGTATATCTATATAATAAATGGGTGTTCTGTGTATACATAATATATGTATGTGTGTGTTCTATGTAAATGGGTGTGTGTGTGTTCTATGTATACATGTATATGTGTGTGTTTTGTGTATATGTAAATGGGTGTGTGTGTTCTATGTATACATGTATATGTGTGTGTAAATGGATGTGTGTGTTCTGTGTATATGTAAATGGGTGTGTGTGTGTTCTTTATATACGTAATATATGTATGTGTGTGTTCTGTGTAAATAGGTGTGTGTGTTCTGTGTATACATGTATATGTGTGTGTAAATGGATGTGTGTGTTCTGTGTATATGTAAATGGGTGTGTGTGTGTTCTGTGTATACGTAATATATGTATGTGTGTGTTCTGTGTAAATGGGTGTGTGTGTATATATGTAAATGGGTGTGTGCCTGTGTTCTGTGTGTGTATACGCTAGGTTCCATTCTCCTCTTGAGATTTTGAATCTTAATATTTTAAGATTTTGCAAAAAAAAAAATCTATAGAATTTGAAGTACGTTCCATCCTTCTCGGCTTTTGAATCTTAATATTTATATACACACACAGGCACATATATATAAAATAGAAGATATATACACTCACCCTCTTAATATTATTTACATCCTTATGTTCAGATTTCGAAGTACGTTCCATCCTCCTGTTGTGCCTTTGTAGAATTTCAATGAAATCTCCTTTTCTTGATAGATAATTTATTTTCAGCAATTTGGTGTGTCTATGTGTGTTCGTGTAAGGGAAAGCTTTTTATCTTTTATTCTTTTCCCTTTTGGGTTATCTCTTACCCTTTGTGTTTGTTTCCTCACTTAATTTAGCTCATGTTTTGTATCTGTAATTTTTGCAGAACATATTTCTTTTTTTTTATAGAAATTTCTCCTCCATTACTTTTATTGCCCTCCTTTATGTTGTCAGGGCTGTGTCCATCATATTCATCTCCTGCAATATATGTTCTCCTCAGGATTCACACAGCGTCATGTGGTCGTCCAATTTTAACACAGTTATTAAATTTTCATTTCTAATAAATTAATTATTAATTCTTAATTCATTGCCACAATGTTAGGCCTTAAGGTTAACTTTCAAAGTATATGCACAAAAGATTATGTTATGATAACTATTAAAGTTTGTTATTTATAATTATGTTTTTTCTATATGATATTGTGACACAAATATAAATTATTGATTAGACTTGAATGCCATGCACAATGACTCTACTGAGTTCATGAGTCTAACTCATGGGACATCAATTTATAATTCTATAATAAATTAAAGCTATAGTGAGAATTTTAATTTTATTATTGATGTGACTATTATTATTTGATCGAATTAATTTTAATTTAAAAGTCGAGATGTGAGTTTAAAAAAATACCCCACTTTTTGTTGTCTTCTTTAGAATTCTTTTGTAGTTCAAGTCCTCCACAAACAATCAAACATATAATACCTAACAATCAAAATGTCTAAAATGTATAAGAGATTCCCAACATATTTTTCATATGGTTGAGATCAAATACCTAACATATTTTTCTCCCAAAACCATACATCTCTCTCACTTCCCTACATTCATTGCCTCTCTCTCCCTCTCTCATTCTCTCTCTCACAGATCCACACACACATATGTATATACACACTAACCCATCAACCCATTGCCCTCACTCATTACCCCTCTCTCTTTCTTTCTCTCTCTCACAGACCTACTCACCCGCAATGGTCGACCCTATCTCTTTCTCTCTCTATATATATATATACTAGCGTATACTCGTGCCTAAAGGCACGATGTAAATAATATTAACAGTATGTGTGAGAATATGTATATGTTTGCATCTGTATGTGTGTGTGTTCGCGACCATGAAAGGGGGAAGCGGCTATCAATGGTGCCAGGGGGGCGGCCATCAACTACAGCTGAAGGGGGAGGGGGTGCCGGAAGCCATGGCCAGGGGGGGTTGGCGGGCGCAATGGCTGCTAGGGAGGGGGGGAAATGGGGTTGGTTGTCGATGGGTTCAGGGAATTGAGGTTCCCCAAACCCAAAAGTCAGGGAACGTGGGTTCCCCAACTCACAGGATTCGGGGGACCTCAGTTCCCCAAACCCATCATCCGCCATGGGCGGTCGCCAACACCCCCTGTTAGAAATCATGATCTGATCATACGCAGCGTAAAAATAAAATCTAATTTTATTGGTATCACATTTCTCAAATCTTACAGTTTAAATCGAAGACACAAAACGAAAAGTTACATCGAAACGAAATCTGATTTCATAGCCGATAACCCGCCTGATATCTCCCACGCCTGAGATGCCGAGTCGGTCCACCCGAAACCGTCAAGACTTCAATAGACTTAAGAGAAAAAGGGACACGAAAATTCTCTAAAATTTTCATTTTTGATTCAACAAATTGATCTTATTGGATTTTGGGTTTAATATCATATTTATAGGCAAAAACCCTAAAACCCAAGGTGTGTTTGATAGCATTTAGGTGGAAAGCAAAGTATTTTCCAACTTACATGAAAAACAAAAACCATCTCCCCCTAGATGGAATTTTCGATGGAAAAAAGCCAAAAACATGCTTTAATGATTGTACCATGAAAAATATAGTGTGTCAAATACCAAATATGGAATTCAATTCCTTAAATGAGACATTTTCCATGTATTTTCCATACTATCAAACACACACTAAGTGCTATTGGACCAGGCTTTAGGTGCTAGCAAAAAGCCCAATCCAATCCAACTTAATAATTAAATAAATAATCATATTACTTATTTAATTATTCTTATTTCCTTAATAAATAATTACACTTATAATTTAGTAATTCCATAATTACTAAATTTGTCCATTTTTATTTTAAAACGATTTCTATTTGGGTGGGACTTTCTGGGTTCACAATTAAATTGGCAACGAGAATTAATCAGTTATTAATTCTCGTAAATCATGAGTGACATCTAGTAATATGTCAAGATTACCCAATTTAATGTGAAGCGGGTAATGTGAACGTTATACTACGGTGTCCTGCAATACAGTCCCTCTATCATACTATATCCTGACGAAATATGAGATTACAGTCAGCAGGTCAAATCTCTCGATCTTGTCATATGACCAAATCCAATAATCACACTTGACTAATATGACACAACCTCTACGGAATCCAAATTTCATCATCATATTACCTCAGCCAAGGATTTATCGTCAAGTGACCACTAGATCGCATAGGATATCTTCCTTGTATATCTCGAGGTGATAGATTCAATGCCTAATGCACACATACCTCGTGTGTCACTGAACCAAGCACATAGTGTTAGATATAAGCCCTTAAGACCAGTCTAGTGACACAATAGGGCTTGATCTTGTAATTCTTTAAACACTATTTAATTGCAAGTTTTATATTTAATTTAAATTGTAATATTGTTTGAATTGAACATACAAATATCTTTTAGTATAATAAGGAGTGGATACCATTCTTAATTGTTAAGAATAATCGAGACGGATAATCCACAATACGTTATACTATAAATATGTTCCTGGCCAAAGAGTTCATATGGATAATTAGTAACTCACAAAGGCTAGCACATCGTCTTCCTCCTTGTTTGGTATAAGATACCAAAAGATAAGATTGGTGGGTCTTGTACCACTCTGTATGAGATATAGAAGGAAGACGAGTGGGTGCTCGTTGTAGGAACGAGCTCACTGAATGGGACTGTTAATATTGAATCACATGGGTTTTATCTCACGGGTCAATGATTCAATATTAACTACGGATTTGCATTAGTCCTTAGACCTGAGGTGACATGGATATTTGTGTGTTAGTGGATTAGGATATCAGCGATATTATATGATTGTCCTAATCAGGGATAACCGTACATATCTATGTGCCTAGTTCAGTGACACACGAGGTATGTGTGCATCAGACATGGCATCTATCACCTCAAGATATACGAGGAGGATATCCTATGCGATCCAGTGGTCACTTGACGATAAATCCTTGGCCAAGGTAATATGACGACAAAATTTAGATTCCGTAGAGGTTGTGTCATATTAGTCAAGCGTGATTATTGGATTTGATCATATGATGAGATCGAGAGATTTAACCTGTTGACCGTGATCTCATATCTCGTCGGGATATAGTATGATAGAGGGATTGTTTTGTAGGACACCGTAGTGTAAGGTTCACATTCCTGCTTCACATTAAATTAGGTAATCATGACATATTGCTAGATGTTACTCATGATTTACGAGAATTAATATTTGATTAATTCTCGTTACCAATTTAATTGTGAACCCAAAAAGTCCCACCCAATAGATATCGTTTTAAAAGAAAAATGGGCAAATTTAGTAATTATGGAATTACTAAATTATAAGTGCAATTATTTATTAAAGAAATAAGAATAATTAAATAAATAATATGATTATTTATTTAATTATTAAGTTGGATTGGGCTTTTTGCTAGCACCTAAAGCCCAGTCCAATAGCACTTAGGGTTTTAGGGTTTTTTGTTTATAAATATAACATTAAACCCAAAATCCAGATGATCAAGCTGTTGAATCAAAAATGAAAATTTTAGAGAAAAATTTTCATGTCCCTTTTTCTCTCAAGTCTATTAAAGTCTTGACAGTTTTAGGTGGACTGATTCGGCATCTCACGCGTGGGAGATATCAGGTGGGTTATCGGTTACGAAATCAGATTTCGTTTCGAGGTAATTTTTTGTTTTCTGTCCTCGATTTAAACTGTAAGATTTGAAAAACGTGATACCAATAAAATCTGATTTTATTTTTCTGTTGCGTATGATCAGATCATGTTTTGTAACACATAGATACGTACAGCTATCCCTGATTAGGACAACCATATAATATCGTTGATATCATAATCCACCAACACACAGTTATCCATGTCATCTGATGTCCAACGACTAATGCAAATCCGTAGTTAATATTGAATCATTGACCCATGTGATTCAATATTAACAGTCTCGTTCAGTGAACTCGTTCCTATAACGAGCACCCACTCATCTTCCTTCTATATCTCATACAGAGTGGTACGAGACCCACTAATCTTATCTTTCGGTATCTTATACAGAACGAGGAGGAAGACGATGTGCCGGCCTTTGCGAGTTGCTGATTATCCGGATTAGGAACTCTATGGCCAGGAACATATTTATAGTATAACATATTGTCGATTATCCATCTCGTTTATTCTTAACAATTAAGAATGGTATCCACTCCTTATTATACTAAAAGATATTTGTATGTTCAATTCAAACCATATTGCAATTTAAATTAAACATAAAACTTGCCATTAAATAATGTTTAAAGAATAACAAGATCAAGCCTTATTGTGTCTCTAGAACTGGTCTTAAGGGCTTATATCTAACACTCCCCCCCCCCCTCGCGTTGACGGCCTCCACCAACCCTTCCTCGACCATCAATGTTCCCCGAACCCAGCAGCCGTCATGGGCGGCCACCAACCCCTTCTTAGCCATCAAGGCTCCCCAAACCCAATAGCCGTCATGGGCCCACCTATAACACCCTGCCTCACCAAGCGTGTCACTATAAGGGTATTTTCAGGAATCTTTTTTTTTTTTTTTTCCAAGTTCATCACGCGTGGTGATTTCAAGAACAATCTTCACATGCAGATAACGAATCCCGAGAACCCCAGTCTTGCCCGTTTAACCAACAAGATCAATAATCTTAACAACTAAACGAGTCATATCATAATACAGCGGATACATTAACAATAATACCATGGCCTACCATGAGTTCCATATAAGGCGTTTCTACACCGAACTACATACTACAAACTACCAAATGATAACATCATTATCTTACAACTGTTCATACATAAATCAAATTACATACTAAAGCCTTCATAGAAATACAATGACTATCAAACTAAATATCATTGGCCGTCAACTGGCTGCGTCCTCGCCCTCGCAGCAGTCCCTGGCTGGAACGTTTGAATGTTCTAGTGGCATAACCCAAATTAGATGATAAAACATCTAAGTGATGGCATAAAACAGTTTACACAATGCATGACAGATATACGAGCATGGCACATACAGACAAAAACGACAACATGCAACACGTTTAACTTGAGTAATCTCCCTGACATACTCAACCTCCCGTGAAAAATCCATTCCATACACCGTTGGGGTTGACCTTGCCACGACATACTTAATCTCTCGAGTGCCCTACCGTGTCACTCGTTCACCTAGATTAACCTTATCCCATTCTCAAGAAAACCCCATCCCGTCCCACATGGACACAACACCGAAACGAATACTAATACCCTGATGATATGAAAATCACACGCCATGCACCAACTCTTTCGCAAGTAAAAACATTTGATGCAATATACCACATAATCAATATGCAAATGATGCCATAAATACATAAATAAAACGCATAAGCATAGCATCCCGAGTTCTGGTAAGACCGCTCACCTGAACTCCCTACACTCACACCAAGACATTTCCAAAACAAAGGTAAAACTAAAGTCAGACCACTCACCTCGAACATATTCGGATCGCCTCGATTCTCGTGCACTACCTCGATTTGAGTACTAAATCTCAAATACTTGCACTTATACTCAACCTCGAGCCACGACACTCCCTAAACACCATATTTCATTAAGGAAGCATTAAAATCCATTTTTCTCAATTTTTTTTAAATTTCCTCTATTTTTCTCCCATTTTTCACCTCGATAATTCAAAAATAATTATCTCCTCAAATATTTTCCCAAATATTTCAACATGATAAATCCAAAAATAAATCAATAAAAATTATGGAAGAGAAAATATCAAAAATGCCTTTGTCACGCGCCTGGCGTGTGAGTGCGTGTGGAAGCTGGCGCATACAGCCACGCGCCACCGTCTTCTTCCTTAGATCTAGCCGACGATGACTCCCTTGAAACCCTTTGCAAGTCGATCTAGATGGCATTGGTTTCAGGCTGAAAGGCCACCGAAAAATGGTCCAAATGGCCAGTTGCAGGTGGCTCATGGCGGTCCGCCACCCTTTTTCGGCCAAGCTTCAATCGGCCATTAAACTCACCCAAAATGCTCCCAAATGATCCCAATCTCTTCCCTTTAACACAAGGATTCAAGTCCCCTTAATCACTCACTCAAAAACATTCAAAATCAAGCCCAATTTATTGCTAAAAACATCAAAAACCTCAGCTCCTTTTATACCCAAAATCCAGCCAGATCTCGGCCAATCACCGGCCAAGCTTGGTCCCCAAGCATTCCCTCAGGCCGTATACGACCTTCCCCAGGTCCGCCTCAGCCGTCCCATCATTGGAAATAGCCTCCACATGCGATGGATTACGGTGACCGACTTTGCCTTACACGTTCACACTGCCAGATTTCCATTATTTACACTTTGGCATTTCTGCCCTTTCTCCTTACCCCCTGATCTTTCTAACAATACCACAATGATCCACAAGTTTAGTACTTCTCATTTTTCCCTTGAAACTTTCAAAAAATTATCCATTTGACCTCCCTTAGGCAAAATTAGAAAATTATGCTTAGGCTCAGCTAGTCGATTTGACCTTAAATCCATTCGGTTTAACCCGAAATTGCTTAAGGGTTGTTCTACACATAAAATATTGGGCCTTGACACGCTCTGTTGACTTTTTGGACATATCCTACGTCGATTCAATTTTCTCAGCCTAGTCGATAGCTGTACCAAAAACTGTTCCCGATCCCAATTCTTTCATCACTAAAAATCATAATTCGAATCACTTGTCGATACTATACCATTTTCTTTGGCTATCTAGGGTCCGAGGTACTCCCTCTGACTGATTCGGTTGCCTAAAGTTGCGTTAATGTACCCTATAATCTCATTTTTTCGAGAATTCCACTTGTATCCTTTGTCAAATACCGTCTATAGCCTCAAATCATTCCCGAGTATTACACCACTAATGCCCCCTCACCCGTCGTTGATGGTTGTGCTCCCTCTATAATACCCAGTATTTAATATTAAGAGTATTTTCAAAATTTATGAGGTCAAAATGGTATTTATTATAGTTTCGGGCCTACGTATAATATTCAAAACGTAAATGAAAGGTGAGGGACTAAGTCAAAGCAAGTCAATAAAGTTAAAATTGTCCAAATAAGCGATATTTTCCAAAATCAAGAGTTTCGCGAAAGTTTAAAGTCAATAACACGCGATTATGGGTGTCCAGGCAAAAGTGCAGATTTTGTAAACTACCCGAGGGAGGTCGAAAGTGCAGATTTTGTAAACTACCTGAGGGAGGTCGAAACAACGAATTTTCAAGAAATTATTAAGGGAAATGAATAGTTTAGAACTGGAGGGCAGTCAAGGAATTAATGAGAAGTCCAGGGGTATCAAGGATTGGGAGAAAATGAAATTAGAAGTTGCTTGGGGGGCTAAAGTGCAAATTTTGGAAGTTCCATGGTGTGAAACCGACTGGCCGCTCTGTGGCTGCCGGCCAGCTGCCTGGAGGCGTCGGGAAGGTCACCCGGAGGTGCTAGGGTGATCTCCAGATGATGATGAGATGGTTTATGGTTGCCATTGGTCGGAAATGGCCTTGATGTGATCGAAAATATTGGAAGATAAGATTTTCGATTTGGCTGGATTTTTCGAGGGCTTTAGCTCACGATTTGGAGCTTTTTGATTGGTTAGAAGGCTAGATCTAGGGTTAAGGGGATAAGATCCATCGATTTATGGTGGAAATTCGGGTCGAGATCTGGTATAAAATGGGTAAATGGCCGAGAGTTCAAATTTAAAATTGAGGTAAATTTCTCTCATTTTGGCAAAAATCAAGCAAAGAGATTAGAGGGATTTTGTTCTTTGAGTCATAAGGATCATTTCTGGAGAGTTTCGTGTACATTTGATGGGGTTTCAGTGAGTTGGCCGGAAAAAAGAGGGTCGCCGGATCGAAACCTACAACTGGGTTTTAAACCCTCTTTCGGTAACTTTTTCCGATGGGTGAAGGGTCCATTGAGGTCGCCTCATCGAGATCTTCAAGGCCCCATAGTTGTTTTGGCCAAAGAAAGTCGCCAGAAAGCTGTCATAGCCAGAGAAGACGACCGAAGCCGGCCGCGCGTGGGCTTCACTCGCCAAGGCTCTGGGTGGTGCATGAGGTAGGGTTTTTCTCTAAAATTAATTTTGTAATTTTGATAAAATTATTTTAGGAATTATCATGGAAAAATATTTGGTGAAATTTGATGTTAGGTATTTTTTATGAATTTTTGAAGGTAAGAAAGGTTTAAAAATGGAGAAAAATAGAGAAAATCAAGGAAAAATAGAAATATTGACTTCTAAGGTCTTAAATGGTGAATAGGAGATGGTTGGGCTATTGAAAGGAAGAATTGCACAATTTTCGAGGTGTGATAGGTTTCTCGAGGCAAAAATTGGACGTTTCTGAATTGAGGTGAGTGGTTTGATTCTAGCTTTACCCTATCTTGACTGTGTGTTGGGGCGAGTGTAGTGGATTCAGACGAGTCATTTTACCCTCCCAAGCTTAGGTTACACGTGATTGAATCAATTCTAGTGAGCGATTATACCCTCTAGAACTTGGGTTGTTTTGCAAAAGCGTTTTCTCTTATTACTTATGGCATCTTTTGCATATTGAACATGTGGTATATTGCATCAACTATTTTTTTTACTTATAAAAGAGTCAGTGCATAGCGTGTGATTTTCATATCATCGAGGTGTCATTTTTGTGTCGTTGTTGGGTTCGTATGGGACGGGATAGGGTCTTCTTGAGATTGGGACAAGATTAATCTAGGTGAACAAGTGACACGGTAGGGCACTCGAGGATTAACTATGTCGCGACAAGGTCAACCCCAATGGTGTGGAATAGATTTTTCACGAGAGGTTGAATATGTCAGGGAGATTTCTTAAGTTAGACGTGTTGCATGTTGTCGTTTTGTCTGTATATGTCATGCTCGTATGTCTTTCATGCATTATGTAAACTGTTTCATGCCACCACTTAGATGTTATATCATCGAACTTGGGTTATGCCCCTGGAACATTCAACGTTCCAGCCAGGGACTGCTGCGAGGTCGAGGACATGGTCGGTGGGGCCAACGGTGTTTAGTTGATAGTCATTGTATCATTTTGGAGGTGTTAGTGTTTATTTTGGGTATATATATGAACGAATGTATGATAATGCTGTTATCAGTTGATAGTTTGTAATATATATTTCGGTGTGAGAACACCTTGTAAGGAACTCGTGGTAGGTCACGACATTTTGATAATATTTAATCCGCTGCATTATATTATGTCTCGTTTAGTTTTAAGTCTATTGATCTTGTTAGTTAAACAAGTAAGACTGGGGTTCTCGGGATTTTCATCTACATGTGATGATTGTTCTTGAAATCACCGCGGGCGCCGGCCATTTTATGCGACGATTGTTTCATCTGCATGTGAAGATTGTACTCATAGCGCCGTGTGTGACATACTTGAAAAAAAAAAAAAGATTCCTGGGGATTCCCTTATAGTGGCACGCCCATGTAAGGCGGGGTGTTACACCCTCCCCCTCCACCGTTAATATTATTTACATCGTGCCTTTAGGTACGAGTATACGCTAGCACGCGGTGCGACGGCGGGGGGTGACAGCAGGCGATGCAAACGGCGGAGGGCTAACCAGTGGGGGCGACTAGTGGGGGATGGCAGAGGAGATGAAAAGACAGATGCAATGACGAATCTGGTCCGATGGTGCAGTGGCTGGGGGCGACAACAGGTGGTGGAAATGGCAGGGCGTCGATGAGTGGGGGCGACCGGCGGGACGAGTGCGTATCGGGAGCTACGGTGGTAGGGCGAGGGGGCGATAGCAAACAGCGATGCTCTTTGTGGTGGAGGGGTGCAAATCTGAGTTCAATGTTTGATTATTTCGCGTTCAAATTCAATGTTTGATTTTTTTAAGTTACACTGTGCCTTCAGGCACGGGTTATCCCTAGTATATATATATATAATAAAGCAGAACATTTTTTTGAAAATATGTAAATTGTATAAGAGAGATATTTTAATGGTTGAGATGAATGGATAAATATATCAATGATCTAGATCAATAATTTTTTAAAATATGTATATTATATGAGAGACATTTGAATGATTGAGATGGATGTATAAATATATAAATGAATGATTGAATATTAAATATATAAATAATAAATATATATATTTTGAATTTTGGATGGGTGTTTGTGAGCTCTCCAATCACATTAATTGCAGTTATCATCAATCACATTAATGGTTGAATTTTAAATTATATATCTTATACAATGTGATTGGAGAGTGCGGCGCCTTTCTTTCTCTCCCTCCCACTCCCACTCTCCTTCTCTCTTTTTCTCTGTGATCTCTGCCTCCCACTCCCACTCTCTTTCTTTCTCTCATAGACCCACTCCCTCCCTCACTCATTGCCTCTCTTTCTCTCTCTTTCGCTTTCTCTCTTTACCTCCCTCTCACCCACGCCGTCGTCACCCATCCCTCCACCTCTTTCCCTCCAAAACCCCTATCCTCGTCTCCAACCACTCAGTTGTCCGCCGCCACCTGAAGCTCCATTGCGCGCGGCCTCAAGCTACTCACCACCGACACCTCAAGCTGCCTCTACGCTGCACCGCCTCCTCGCTGCTTGATAAGTGTCTTTTATACACTTATTTTGGTCCATAAACTTAGCATTTATACATTCAATGAGCATGATTTCTACTTGATTTGGTTCTATATATGGTTATGTAGATGTGGAGCATGTGTTGAAGACAATTGGAGCACAAAGTGATGATGATATCACATTTTTGGAGCTAAAATGGCAGTAAAGGCAAGGTCAAACGTCCATTTGGGGTCGAGGATGATGATGTCGCAAAGCGCCGGAAGAATGACGTCATTGGTGAAGTATTGGAAATAAAAGAGAAATGGCTCACGGTGTTGTCACGCAAAGCATTGCATGGTAGGGTCGTGGTAAGAATTGTTTTATGTGGCTCACGGCCTTATCGGGCAAAGCATTCTGTGGTAAGCCCATGACAAGATTTTCATTCTGTGGCTCACGGCCTTACCGTGGAAAGCATTCCGTGGTAAGGCCGCAGTAAGGCTCTAAGCTTCGTAAAAAGACCGTTTTGAGCCTGTTTCCTTCCAAATCAAGTAGAGATGGGCTCTCTCAAGGGGCACGACTTCGAAGACCTAAAAAGCACTATATAAGGAAGGATTCTTGATAGATTGATGAGCTTTTTGGAGAGGAGAAGATGGCAAGTCGAGGAAGAAGAAGGAGATTTTCTTGAAGATCTTCGGTTTTAGTTGTATTTTTATGTTCTTTCTTCTCTCCAACATCATGAACTTCATTTTTATTATTCTTTCATTGGTTAAAACTATGTTAGGCTAAGTAATTTATGTCTAGGGTGATTGATGAAACCTAGTTCAATGTTGGTTTAATTAAAAATATTTGGGTTTTATTATATTCTTGTCTTTCGAGTTGATCGTTTGTTATGCACTAATTCCATTTTGATGTTTGGCCACCATTAGAACGTGTTTGTGATTTATATTGCTTTCGAGAGATTCAATATATAGCACTTGGTAATAAACGACATAAGGTTCAATAATAGGTAGAGATACCGTTATGCCTTGTGAAATCCTATTTTGATGATCATTGTGGATAAATGCATGTTTGTATATTTGCAAATTAATTAGAGATAATTAATCTCATATGTAATCATAGATTCGATTGACCATCGAGAAAGGCTTTTGATTAACTTAGGATCATTGATTTTTAGCTTAAAGCAAGAATTATAAAACCCGATCACTAAAAGATTAAACCAGTTAAAGAACTAATGTGGATTTATGAACCCTAGTACATTAGATTTCTACATTCAAAAACCTAAAGAATTATTTTGTGCTTTCCATTTAGTGAGTTAGTTTTAGTTAATATAAAACTTACAGTGAGTATTGTAACGACCCGCTCCCACTTACGGGCGCCACCGGTAAATAATCGACCAGATTACTCACCTATCAAACCACAACTGAAGGGTCGGACTATGTTTCAAGAGAAACGCCCTAGGTGGGAACTAGGCTTCGCCCTTCCCTTCGCTCCACTCGAGAATCGGTCCTAACTCAATCAAGAAGACACAGCGGACTGAGACCCGAAACCCGAATGAGCTTCACCTCTCTTTAGCTCGCCCCATAGCAAGCCAGAGGTGACCCAGGCACAAAGCTAGCATACAAACACTTCGCTGAGTATTGGGGATTTATGAGAACATACCTCGCTGATCTTGACTCGGTCCGAAACTTGGCTTTACCGACTATGTCACACTCAACAGGCAATCTCACAATCATCTATCATACTATGGTGATTACAACAATTAAATACATTTAAGCTCAATAACACGGACCTTTACTCACAAGGGTATACATACACCACGTCCCCTAGCTACATACAAGCAATATTAAAAATACATAACTCGAGCAACTCAGCTAGTTGCCTCAACGGCCTCCCGGCGCCATCCCTGCTTGCATCCGAACTTGCATCATCTACACATGAGGTAAAAAACCTCATGAGTCATAAAGACTCAGTAAGGGTGCAATGCATGTAAATATGAATATAATCATGTTTATGTATGCCAAATGCATGCAAATGAGGCTAGGCTCACACATCCTCACAACCCACTAAGGTTTGAGGCATCAACCTATCAGCCCCCACCACTAGTCCTCCATATGGCCACAGGTCCACTAGTTCTTGCATCACACAAGATATAACCACTACATGCCAGTGCAACATAAAAACATTATCAAGCATATTTACCAACTTGCAAGGCCACCTCCACATGGGGCCGTCCCTTACCTGGCTCGAAGCCTCATCTCTGCCTCGGCCCGAATTCCAGCCCGAACCTTTAGTTCCTCTAGGATCACCGCCTACCCGGTCAAACCTAGATGCAAAACACACAAAACCCCAACTCCATTAACATCTGGCATTTAACCAATGCCTTCAACTACTCCGAACATCCCCAAAATCATCCAATAACAAAATTTCAAATACCCCAACACAGGGTTTAATCCAACCAATACTACACAATTCATTAACTCATTTAATGAAAATAACTAGGGAAGAATTAACTCAATATACCTCAATTAATTCTGGAGAAGGCATCGGGAAAACGCTCACCTGGCGTTGCTTCTTTGGCTGCAAATCTTGCGCCCAAATCTCATTCTCGGCCTCCAGCACGCTTCTCGGGCCTCAAATTAATTTCCAGAACTTTCCCCAATCTTTCTGGAATTTTTCGGGATTTTTCCCTATTTTCCAGAATTTCTTATTTTCTACTTTCTTTTCTTTTCTTTTTTTTTTCTTTTTCTTTTATTCTTTTCCTTTTCTCCCCTGTTTCTTTCTCCCGCGCGCACTATTCCCCTTTCTTCTTCCATGCGCGGCTGACCTGCGTGCGCGTGCTTCTCCTTCTTCTCGGCCAAAAGCCTCCGCGAGCTACCCCGTTGCTGCCATCTCAGCCATCGCCGGCCACCCCAAGCTGTCGCAAAGCCACCACCCGAACCTGCCTCCTCTGCCTGAGCCGCTGCCATGGCAGCCTCACCGCAAGCTTCGGCCGCCGCCATTGATGGCTGCTTCGACGCTGATAGGTGCCGCGGCCTCCACTGGCCGACTCCGCCTTCGGCCTCCACGAGATCCATAGGCGTGCCTCGCTGCTCCGCCTGCTGCTGCGTTCCTCTTCCATCATCGAGCAGCCATAGCTGCTCCCCCAAGCTTCAACACCGCGCCATGGCTGCGGCCTTTAGCCGCAGTTGCCTTCTCTCTCCCGATCTCGCATTGCTTCACTTCTTTCATGCGATTCCTCAACCAAGCTCCTCTCTCTCCCTCCTTATTTCGGTCGCGAGCTCTATTCCAGCCATGGTCACTGTCACCAACGTCGCTGCAACCCGCCATGGCCGCCGCCTTGAGCTCTCTCCTTCTTGCTACTTTTCTCTTCATCTCCCACATCATCTCTCTCTCCTCTCGGCCATAACTCTCTCTCGATCTCCTCTCCCTCTCGGCTCTGTTCCCTTCCTCTTTGATTTCAATTTCAGAGAAAACAAATGCACTGTAACAAGCTTGCTCCCCAAGCTCACACGTATATAAATATATATATACACAATTTACATATTTGACCTCCTTATTTCACATTTATTACACTCAAGAACCTCTTAATTTCATTTAAGAAAATTTATTTATTACCCTTAGACCCTCCAAGCCAATATTTAATTGCTCTTAAGGCTCTCTAAATATTAATTTTTCCAAAATTAATAATCGACTTTTGCTCGAAAATGCTGATTTCATCCCTGCGCCTACACGGGACCTTTATTCGACCCGAAAGCACTTAAGGGTTGCCTTACTCAGAAAACCGAACCACCCCTAGGGTCCCCTTAGCTTCCAAGAGGTCCCCTCCGCCTATTCGGTATTGGCACTCACTCGGGCTTATACAGAATTTATTCCGAAAATTATTCCCGATCGGACTGCTTCCAGCGTCATTAATCTCATCTTGAGACGCTCGTCAATCTCTTGCCCTCTTCCATGGACATCCAAGTCCCGAGGCACTCCCAGCCGCCAATTCGGCAATTTATTAATTAATTACTCGAATTTAACTCTTGGGCTTCCCGGACCACTCAAGATCCTTTCAAAATAATCAAAATTATTTATTTTCAACACCATGTAATACCGGGTATTACAAGTATTCTTTTAATTATGTGTGGTTTCTTAAAGCTAATAGTGGTTAAAGTAAGGATTAAAAGCTAATCCTCATGGGAACGATACTCTATTCATCATTATATTACTTGTTACAATTCCATTCACTTGCAGGAAAGAATACACGAACAAGTTTTTGGCGTCGTTGCTGGGGATTGGTTATTTTGATTACTACTTTAATTAAGATTAGCTTTAATACTTGTGTTGCTTCCTTTAATTTTTTACGCTGAACTATTTCAATTTTTGTTGTGTTAGGATTGAAATAGTGCATGCAGTGTTCAGAACCTCTTGATCTTGTTGAGTTTGATCCAAAGATTGAACGAACCTTCCATCAAAGACGTCGTGAATAGAGAGTAAAAATGGGACAACAACAGAGCACTATGGAAGACAACGAAAATCAGCTTGTTCAAGTGGATCGTACTGTTGAGATTAATGAGAAAGATATCTTGATAGGGGATTTCATGATGCCTCCAGTCGTTGAGAACTGGTCGAGCATAGTCTATCCTCCATATGGGCACGATAACTTCCAGTTGAGGCCGGATGTGATAAATTTGTTCTCCAACAACATTCCATTCTATGGGAGAAGTGATAAAAATCCACATTACCATCTCTCTCATTTTTTGGAGTATTGTGGCAACTTTAAGTATCAAGGGATCAATGAAGAAGCAATGAGAATGCGACTTTTTCCTCATACTCTGAAAGACAAAGCTCGAGAGTGGTTGGATTCACTATCACCTGGTAGAATCACTACATGGGCTAATTTAGTTCACAAGTTCACACTAAAATATTTTCCACCAACCAAGATCAGCAAATTAAAGCATGAAATTTCAACTTTCCAGCAAGCTGAAACAGAGAATTTTCATGAAGCATAGGAATGGTATAAAGAACTGCTAAGGAAGTGTCCGAATCATCGGTTCTCTTTACCAGCTCAAAATCACTATTTCTATGCCAGGTTAACTCCTTACAGCCGTTCGGCAGTTGATTCTACAGCAGGTGGTTCTATTAGAAACAAATCAGCTAGAGAGCTACATGATCTTTATGAAACAATGAGTGAGCAATTTGTAATGTGGCCGAATAGGAGTTCACATAGGAGAGCAGCTGGAGTACACGAAGTGGATATGAATACGTTGATGTTGGCCAAGATTGATACTCTTTCAAAACAGATGGAAAACTTAAAATACTCTCCATCAGTTAATATGGTGCAAGGATCTCTTCCAGTTTGTGTAACTTGTGGGGCAAACCATCTGTCATCCGAATGCCCATTGACCATTAGGGAC
Source organism: Diospyros lotus (assembly GCF_014633365.1). NCBI lineage: Eukaryota > Viridiplantae > Streptophyta > Magnoliopsida > Ericales > Ebenaceae > Diospyros > Diospyros lotus. Next base: position 28,404,311 of record NC_068343.1, on the reverse strand, counting down.
CATTCACTCACAAAGTAGGCTACTTATGCGCAAAACTTCCCGCATCAACAAAATTTCCAGCGTCCACAGAATAATCCATTTTCTCCAACATACAATCCCGGTTGGAGAAACCATCCTAATTTTTCATATGGAAACAATCAAGGAATTCAAAACCCACCAAAACAAGGAAGACCACATGAGGAAAAAGGAGGATAGGAAGAAGCAATTTCAAAACTTCAAGAAAGAAGTGAGCGGACCAATGCAGCCATCAAAAATATAGAGACTCAAATTGGACAGCTAGCTAAAATTCTTACTGAGAGGCAACAGGGCACATGGCCAAGTAACACCGAAGTTAATCCTAAGGAGCAAGCAAATGCAATCACTACAAGGAGTGGAGTGCAACTCCTTGAAATCCATGTTAAGAGACCAAGTGTGGAAAAGAAAACAAATATTGAAAAGGAGATAACAGTTGAAACTAAGGAGCCCGAAGACATAGCTGAACAAGAGGAAGTGATCCCACCAACAGTCAAGCCTTATGTTCCACCTATTCCGTTTCCTCAAAGATTGCACAAGCACAAGTTGGATAAGTAATTTGAGAAATTTTTGGAGGTATTCAAGAAGCTACATATCAATATACCATTTGCTGAACCTCTATCTCAAATGCCCAGCTATGCGAAATTTATGAAAGAGATTCTATCGAACAAGAGGAAGTTTGAGGAGCATGAAACCGTGATGCTAACAGAGGAGTGTAGTGCCATTTTACAGAATAAATTACCGCCAAAGTTGAAAGACCCAGGAAGTTTCACCATCCCTTGCACCATTGGCAACCTATATTTTGAACAGTCTTTATGTGATTTAGGTGCTAGCATTAATTTGATGCCGTTTTCTATCTTTCAAAAGATTGGGCTAGGCAAAGCAAAGCCTACAAGGGTGTCATTGCAGCTAGCAGATCAGTCCATGAAACATCCATATGGAATTGTTGAAAATATTTTGGTAAAAGTGGACAAGTTTATATTTCCAGCAGATTTCATCATTTTGGATATGGCTGAAGATAGGGATATTCCCCTTATTTTGGGATGCCCTTTTCTAGCTACTGGACGAGCACTTATTGATATGCAGAAAGGTCAACTCATGCTAAGGCTGAATGTGGAGCAAATGACCTTTAATGTGTTTGAAGCACTCAAATTTCCTACTGCTTCAGATTCTTGTTTTCAGATTGATATTATGGATAGAGAGACATAAAACACTTTCACTTTGGAGCACCCATCAGATCCCTAGGAAGCATGTGTGATGCACTCATAAGTTGAAGATACCGACTCTTCTACGATTAAAGAATGTGTCAAATATTTGCGAGGGTCTGAACTTATTCAAAAGGGGAAGCAATATAAGGCATTGGGCACAGGTCCTCCACGACCTTTACCTTTCATTCAACAAACTCCAAAATTGGAGCTAAATAAGCTACCATCCCATCTTCGGTGTGCCTATTTGGGTGAGTCTTCTACTCTTCCAGTTATAATTGCTAAGTCCATTAGCCAAGAAGAAGAGGATAAGTTACTCCGGGTACTTCAAGAACATAAGTCATCTCTTGGATGGACTATAGCTGATATAAAAGGGATTAGCCCATCTCTTTGCATGCACAAGATATTAATTGAAGACACCTACAAGCCGGTAGTGCAACATCAGCGACGACTAAACCCTCATCTTCAAGATGTGGTTAGAGCTGAAGTACTGAAGTTACTGGATGCTGGGATTATCTATTCTATCTCAGATAGTGCTTGGGTTAGTCCAGTTCAAGTGGTGCCTAAAAAGGGAGGTATTATGTTGGAAAAGAACGAAAACAACGAGCTCATTCCAGTTCGACCTATTACCATATGGCGGGTTTGCATTGACTATCGTAAGTTGAATGATGCAACGTAAAAAGATCATTTTCCCCTACCATTCATTAATCAAATGTTGGAGCGCTTAACAGGTCATTCCCACTATTGTTTCCTTGATGGCTATTCGGGATATAATCAAATTCCAATAGCTCCAGAAGACCAAGAGAAGACAACGTTCACTTGTCCATATGGTACATTCGCCTACCGAAGGATGCCGTTTGGTTTGTGCAACGCCCCTGCCACTTTTCAGCGTTGTATGATGTCAATCTTCTTCAATATGGTAGAAAGATTTATTGAAGTGTTCATGGATGATTTTTCAGTCTTTGGTTCTTCATATGATGAATTCCTAAAGAAATTGACACTTGTTTTGAAGCGATGTGAAGAAACAAACTTGGTGCTCAATTGGGAGAAATGCCACTTCATGGTCCAAGAAGGAATTGTATTGGGACATCGAATTTTAGTTAGGGGTATTGAAGTTGACAAGGAAAAAATTCAAGTTAAGAAGCTTCCTTTTCCAACATCAGTCAAGGGTATCCGTAGCTTCTTGGGACATGCCGGCTTTTATAGACGATTTATTAAGGATTTCTCCAAGATTACAAAGCCTTTATGCAACTTGTTGGAGAAGGATGCAAAATTTGAATTTTCTGAGGAGTGCCTAAGGTCATTTACCACTCTAAAGGAAAAGTTAATTTCAACACCTGTTATTGTGGCACCAGATTGGAACATGCCATTCGAATTAATGTGTGATGCTAGTGACTATGCAGTTGGGGCAATTTTGGGACAACGAAGGGACAAAGTCTTACATGTGATTTACTATGCTAGTCGGCCCCTCAATGATGTCCAAATGAATTACGCTACTATAGAAAAAGAGCTCCTAGTAATGGTCTTTGCTTTTGAAAAATTTCGATCATATCTCATTGGTTCAAAGGTGATTGTTTATATGGATCATGCCACACTGAAATATCTACTTTCAAAAAAAGAGGCAAAACCAAGGCTAATCTGCTAGGTCCTACTTCTCCAAGAGTTCGATTTGGAAATTCGAGATAAAAAAGGATGCGAGAATGTGGTAGCTAACCACCTTTCTAGATTGGAGCAACAAAATCAATCTAAAATAGGGGATATTAATGAAAAATTTCCAAATAAGCAACTTCTAAGAGTGGAACGAGCAAGCAGCGAAACGGAGGTACCATGGTATGCTGATTATGTCAATTACCTCGCAAGTAACATTGTACCTCCTGATTATGATTACCATCAAAGAAAGAAATTCTTTTCGGAGCTCAAATACTATTTTTGGGAGGATCCTATCCTTTATCGGAGAGGAGCAGATCAAGTAATATGGAGATGTGTTCTAGAAGATAAGATGGAAATGATCTTAGAGCAATGCCATGCCTCTCCTTATGGTGGACATTTCAGAGCAACAAAAACAGCAGCTAAGGTACTCTAATCTGGGTTTTATTGGCCAACTCAATTCAAGGATGCTCATACCATGGTAAAAAAGTGTGATAAATGCCAAAGAATGGGGAACATCTCCAGGAAGCGAGATATGCCATTACATGGCATTCTTGAGGTTGAATTATTTAACGTTTGGGGCATTGACTTCATGGGGCCGTTTCCATCATCATTCTCCAATTTATACATTCTAGTGGCAGTGGATTATGTCTCCAAGTGGGTCGAAGCAATAGCGTTACCAACTAACGATGGCCGAGCAGTGGTAAGTTTTCTGAAAACAAACATCTTTACTTGCTTTGGAACTTCTAGGGCCATTATCAGTGATGGGGGGGAAGCATTTTTGTAACCAACATTTTGAATCCCTTTTGGCAAAGTACGGGGTAAGGCATAAAGTTGCTACACCATACCACCCCGAAACGAGTGGCCAAGTGAAAATTTCGAATAGACAGCTAAAGAAAATCCTTAAGCTTACAGTGAGTACTTCCCGAAAAGATTGGTCCAAGAAGCTGGACGATGCACTGTGGGCATACAGAACAGCCTTCAAAACGCCAATTGGTATGTCCCCATATTGCCTTATTTTTGGAAAAGCATGTCACGTACCTATTGAGCTAGAGCACCGGGCATATTGGGCAATGAAAAAGTTGAATTTTGATCTCAAGAAAGCTGGTGAGAAAAGGTTGCTACAGTTAAATGAGATGGATGAGTTTTGGTTGGAAGCCTATGAGAATGCCAAGTTATATAAGGAGAAGACGAACAAACGGCATGATCAGCATGTACACCGAAAACAGTTTCAGGTGGGCCAAAAAGTGTTGCTATTCAACTCGCGTCTCAAGTTGTTTCCAGGAAAATTACGTTCGAGATGGTCAGGCCCGTTCACCGTGGTCCAAGCATACCCCTATGGTGTCGTTGAAGTGACTCATGACACCAAGGGCATGTTCAAAGTAAATGGGCAGAGGCTCAAATCCTATCTTGGCGGTGATTTTCCAAATGACAAAGTTTCCACCACGTTGGGCAACCCTGAATAAGCACATCAGAACCGTCAAGCTAACGACGTTAAATAAGCGTTTATTGGGAGGCAACCCAATCTCTTCACCTTTCCACTTCATATCAAGTTGCATTTATTTATTTATTTATTTATTTTTCATAATTATTTCATGTGCATTTTTGTTTTAGGTTAGATTGCTACTCTTGTGAATTTGTTTTGTGCATTCACAATAATGTTTGGGTATTATTTGGATTGTTTTTTTTTTTTTTAACAACCATTTAAAAAAAGGAAAAGAAAGAAAAAAATATATAAAAAATAAAAATAAAAGCAAAAAAATAAAAAAATTAATTAAAAAGAAAATAAGAGGAGTAGTGGCAGTGGCGTGAGCCACTACCCTTTCTGCCACTCACAGCCAAGCCGCGGCATGCATGACGCGGCAATGGCGTGAGCCACTGTCTTCTCTGTGGCTCACGGCAAGCATGTCGCGGCAGTGGCGTGAGCCACTGCCCCCTCTACTGCTCACGGGCGGACCGCGGCATGCATGCCGCTGTCCGCCCGCGTTAAGGGCGGCCTTTTAAGGCCTCCCCTTTTTCTTTCCCCCATTTTTTAAATCTCTCACTCTCTTCCTCTCTTTGCTTCCCGCATCCTTCCTCTAATCACTCTCTTCCCTCTATTTTCTTGCTTCCACCTTAGTTGAACTTGAAATCTTTGCATTCCCCACACTTCCAACTAGTGCATATCCTCTTTTACCTTGGGACATTCACGGTATGTGATTCATTTATCTTTGATTTTTCCACTTATGCATGATTAATCTTGGTGTTGCATGTGGTGATGGTAGAGAATGGAGTTGGGGTTTGATTTTGAGGATTTATTGGTGTTGTTTGTGATGTTGTTGTTTTTGGGTTTCTCACATCTTATCTATCCTATTTTTCCATGTGATTTCGGCTATGCCTATGAGGTGTTTGATAAAATGCCCCAACCAACACTCTCACACAAATTGCACAATTAGTTGGTTTATGTTTGGCGGGGATAGGATGGTTTAAGTTTGGGGGGGGGGAGTTTCGTGCATCCATGTGACTCTATCTACTTCATGTTGTTCCTATTCATTATTGCTCTCTCATTTTCAAACTTATGCATTGTAGGTACATTCTCGAAAGTGACTATGCCACCTAAAACTCGCAACCTCTACACTAGTGGCAAAGGAAAAGTTATTGCTGAGAGTTCTAATGTTTCCAAGCGGGCGCGTGTCGCCCCACCACAATATCAGATCTATCATACCGAATATGCAGAGGAACGGGCTAGAATCATTGTTACACGGACTATGCACAAAAAAGAGAGGTCGACCTTATGAATATTGCACCCACAAGCGTTACTGAGCTTATACATGCCAAAAACTAGACGAAGTTCTGTTCCACACCTCATAAGGTCTATCCCGACGTTGTGCGCGAATTTTTGGCAAATTTTAACCCAAATATTCTCAAGGATGATGACACTATAGATGATGCCCATGCCTTCCATACCTATGTTAGGGGGGTTTGGGTACCTTTTTGTCCAGCCAAAGTACAATAGTATTATTGCATGGAGGAAGGAACGGATATGCTTGACGTTGCGGACTGGAACCAAGTTGCCCGCTACTGCTTCACTGAAGATATTCTGCCTCGCTGGCTGCCTAGCAACAAAGTGCTGCACAATGAGCTCAATCTTAAATGCAAAGTGCTCCACTATATTCTCGCCTACAATGTTGCCCCTTCATCCCATATGACAGAGATCCATCATCCGAAAATGCAGCTCCTCTTCTCATTTTCCATAGGGCATGACTTGAACTTTAGTGAACGAATCTTCACTCAAATTATGACCTTGGCTCATACCATAGGCAGCAAGCGGCGGATATTCTTTCCATCTCTCATCTCAGCATTATGCAAAAAGGCTCACATTCCCTTGTTTTCCACTGACATCGACAAGTCGAAGCCCATCACTATCGGCCTCTATACCATCCACCAGTCTTAAACACAAATTACACAGCATCGACATGTAGCACGTTCAGTGGGTGCAGATGAGGATGACAAGAGGATAGAGCCTGAGGAGCAGCCTGCCGCTTGCCCACCGCCCAGACGAAAACCGAGAGGGGTCAATTTTGGCCCTACTTTAGAGGCTATTCAACATCAGATGCAGTAGGATCGCGAGGAGCATGCCCGTCATTTCTAGATGCTGCACGAGGATATGGATGTACTGCGAGCAAATCAAGAGACCATGCTAGCCATGTTCACCCAACTTATGCAAACACCAGGGCCACCATCTCCTCCTGACAGCATGTAGGCACTGCACCTTCCATCAACACAACCCTACTACTATGGACTAGGTACACTCCTTCCTTTTCTTTCTCTTCGTTCCATTGGGACAATGAAACGTTTAAGTTTGGGGGGAGGTTCGCTATGGGTAGCTGGTATATGTTGTATGGTCTAGTTATATGGTTTTATTTTAAAAAATTGTCTTGTGTCGTTGGGTAGACGTGCCATCAATGATGAAACTTATTTGGTACCATTTTGATGAAACGAGTAAAGATAGTGATGCTACTCATTTTGTTTTGTGATTCATTATCCATGTTAGACGAATGTTTGAGCACAAGTGTCAGGAGGTTAAATGCATAGGTTCCCATTTAAGCTTTCCCCCTTAAACCAACTTTGTGAGCAACTCAATCATCAAACATTATGAAAAGAAAAGTTTGGGGAAGGTTGAGCCATGATGGCAAATGTTGAGGAATGTGTTGATTCTGTGCATGTTAAAATTTGTGTGGAATGTGTTAGACATACTAAGGGAAGCTAGGCAATGACCATAGGCTAGTGATCTAATCCCTGACACTATGTCGTGCACCAAATTAAATTTGAGCCTGCATATATCTTATACCTTTCTTTGTAGCCTGACTGACTTGAGTGATTATGCCCATAGGGGTATCTTAAAACCTGATGCCCTGTGGTCATCGGCTGAAAGCTCGTTACAAGGGTCATTCAGAAAGCTTAATGGAGTGAAGGCTTGCATATGAGATATCTAAAAAAAGAAAAAAACGAAATGGAGCATAAAATGCACTCGTTTAGCAAAAAAAAAATTCAATAATGGTGCCGGTGTTTGTAACTCCTGGGGATTGAGAACACTGGTGGGTTTGACTATCTAGTGGATGTTAGCATGCCGAAGCATTCAAAATAAAGAAGGGTCTTCACAAACTGAGACAACACCATTTTTAGCTGAGTCCAACCAAACTTGAACAAGAAAGAAAATAGTGATTGAGATCACCTAAGGATTGAATGAAAAGACCAAGTTTGGGGGTGGAATGCATATCACGAGCGGGAAAGTGTACAGGACCATCAAGGGGTCGGGAAACCAACAACCTTATGCATGATATTGTACCTAACAGAATTCGCGCACACACACGTCAAAACATGGAATAGGTCCAAAACATTTGTGTACCATTACTAGAAAACTCTATATGAATTATGAATAATACCAAAATCTGAGGCTACCTGGAAGGCTATCCAACTTGTAAGTGATTTTGAAATATTAACTATTCTCTACTTGAGGTATGATATATTTGAGTCGATAATCTTGCTCAGGACGATCAAGAGTCTAAGCTTGGGGGTATTTGATAAGTGTCTTTTATACACTTATTTTGGTCCATAAACTTAGCATTTATACATTCAATGAGCATGATTTCTACTTGATTTGGTTCTATATATGGTTATGTAGATGTGGAGCATGTGTTGAAGACAATTGGAGCACAAAGTGATGATGATATCGCATTTTTGGAGCTAAAATGGCAATAAAGGCAAGGTCAAAGGTCCATTCGGGGTCGACGATGATGATGTCGCAAAGCGCCAGAAGAATGATGTCATTGGTGAAGTATTGGAAATAAAAGAGAAATGGCTCACGATGTTGTCACACAAAGCATTGCATGGTAGGGTCGTGGTAAGAATTGTTTTATGTGGCTCACGGCCTTATTGCGCAAAGCATTCTGTGGTAAGCCCGTGACAAGATTTTCATTCTGTGGCTCATGGCCTTACCGCGGAAAGTATTCCGTGGTAAAACCGCGGTAAGGCTCTAAGCTTCGTAAAAAGGCCGTTTTGAGCCCGTTTCCTTCCAAATCAAGTGGAGATGGGCTCTCTCAAGGGGCACGACTTTGAAGACCTAAAAAGCACTATATAAGGAAGGATTCTTGATAGATTTAGGAGCTTTTTGGAGAGGAGAAGATGGCAAGTCGAGGAAGAAGCAGGAGATCTTGAAGATCTTCGGTTTTGGTTGTATTTTTATGTTCGTTCTTCTCTCCAACATCATGAACTTCGTTTTTATTATTCTTTCGTTGGTTAAAACTATGTTAGGATAAGTACTTTGTGTCTAGGGTGATTGATGAAACCTAGTTCAATGTTGGTTTAATTAAAAGTATTTGGGTTTTATTATATTCTTGCCTTTCGAGTTGATCGTTTGTTATGCACTAATTCCGTTTTGATGTTTGGCCACCATTAGAACGTGTTTGTGATTTATATTGCTTTCGAGAGATTCAATATAGATTAGCACTTGGTAATAAACGACATAAGGTTCAATAATAGGTAGAGATACCGTTATGCCTTGTGAAATCCTATTTTGATGATCATTGTGGATAAATGCATGTTTGTATATTTGCAGATTAATTAGAGATAATTAATCTCATATGTAAGCATAGATTCGATTGACCATCGAGAGAGGCTTTTGATTAACTTAGGATCATCGATTTTCAGCTCAAAGCAAGAATTATAAAATCCGATCACTGAAAGATTAAACCAATTAAAGAACTACGATGGATTTATGAACCCTAATACATTAGATTTCTACATTCAAAAACCTAAAGAATTATTTTGTGCTTTCCATTTAGTGAGTTAGTTTTAGTTAATATAAAACTTATAGTGAGTATTCTTTTAATTCTGTGTGATTTATTAAAGCTAATAGTGGTTAAAGTAAGGATTAAAAGCTAATCCTCATGGGAACGATACTCTATTCATCATTATATTACTTGTTACGATCTCATTCACTTGCGGGAAAGAATACGCGAACACTACTCCAACGCCGCTGCCTCCAGCTCCATCGCATCCTCCCCACTGCTGCCTCCAGCTCAAAGGTATATATGTATATGTATTTTGTGTGTGTATATGCTCAAAGCCGTCGGCGCCTCAAGCTTACTATGTGTGCGCATGTATGTATATACACAAAGTGAGTGATGCAGTCAAAGCTTCTTTCTTAAAATTTATGTAAAATTATATAAAATTTAAAATATATCATTATGGTTTGCTGAGGGTTCAATTCCTAGATGAGTGCAGTCAAAGTTTCTTTCTTCCATCTCCTTCTATGAAAAATTTAAAATATTTTCTTAAAATTTATATTATTTAAAAACATTTTAATTATCTACTTAAATAAATAAATAAATTATGCACTTTCTAAACTACTAGAGGAGGAGCCAGAGGCATGCCGAGGGTTTGTAGGCTTCTTTCTCACTGTGTGTGTATGCCTTAAGCTCACAGTGTGTGTATGTATAGAATATTTTATGTATAGATGCTCCTCAAGCTCACTGTGTGTATATAGATATGTATAGATTTTAGATTTTATATAGATTTTATTATGTATCATTCACTATGTGTGTATATAGATGTATCACTCACTGTGTGTATGTATATTTAAGTATATATTTTTCCTCTTCGCCAGAAGCTCCTCGTTGCACTATGTGTGTATGTATATATATTTTATGTATAGATTTTATGATATTTCTGTAGTCTCTGCTCACTGTGTGTATATGTATAGATTTATTATATAGATTTTATTATTATGTATCATTCACTGTGTGTATATAGATGTATCACTCACTATATGTATGTATATTTAAGTATATTTTTCTTCGCTTGAAGCTCCTCGTTGCACTATGTGTGTATGTGTATTGTTAGAATTTTGTCATTATGTGTGCAATATTAATTGGATCTTGTTTTTTAAGAAAAAGCTAGTTGGGCTATAGCTTAACAATGCCTGGAGACCCAAATGTATTATATGTGATCATAATTGAATATTGGGCTTGGTGCACCTTAATGGGCTTAGGCCTATTTGTATATATATTTGATTTGTGGAATAAGTGTAGGCCCAATAGGGTTTTGTGATGGGTAAAACCCTATTGGCTCTCTCTATATATATGGCTAGGTCCCCTCTTTTCTCTAATCAATCTATTACACCATTTTCTTCCCATTAAGAAAAGGCTAAGGCATAATTGTAGAGAAGAAGAGGAATATCTGGTTTGGTGCAGTGCATTTGTGCTGGCCATTGCAAACAACATTTTTCATCGCTGTTATGGAGTTGAGAAGTATTCTTCTTCTTGTAGATATCAGTGTTTTATATGATATGTGCATTTAATATATATATCCTGTGAAGCATTTATATCTAACATATATTTTATGGAGAGATCATAGGAAATTGTCAATGAAATTTGAGAGATCATATTAATTAAATGTAACTAATAAACTGTCAATCAAATTTTGTGTGTAAGTTCATAATATGTGAGGAGAATGAGTATGACACTCATCAGGCCCGGCCCTGAGCCAGGGCGATTAGTGCGATTGCCCTGGGCCCATTATTCAGGGGGGCCCAAAATGATTTTAGTAAATATTATATTATATTATTATAATTATTAATTAATTTAATATTTTTAAAAAAAATCCTGAACACTCAAGCCATATTGGACGAACTTCAAGTTCGTTGAAAGCCAGCGGACATGAAGTTCACATAGTGCTGGCTTGAAGTTCGCCTTCAGCGGACTTCAAAGTCTGCCCAACACTCAAGTCCGCTGAAGGCCAGCGGACTTGAAGTCCGCTTAGTGCTTTGGAGCCCTAAATAATATATTAAAGTTTAATATATTGAAGTTTAAGTTCGCTGAAAGTCCAAAATATTTCTAAATTTTAATATATTGAAGTTTGAATCGAAACAATTTATTTGGCTTAAATGTTAAATTTTTAATTAATTTAGACAAGATAAATCTTAATTGAAAAATAAGAGTAAGTTCATCACTGAGTTTAAATATATATGGGGGCCTAATTTTTATTTTTTCCCTAGGCCCTAAACAATTCAGGACCAGCACCGACACTCATATACAATGAGCTATGATTTATAGATGTGCTAAATTTTTTTATATTTAATTTATAATTTTAAATTTACATGCTATGATGATTTCATTTCTATATTTAATTTTAATTTACAATTTTTCTTTTCACTTTTAAGGTGCGTTTGATTGCAAGGGTAGAATTTGGATAGAAAGAAAATGAATTTTAGGAAATTAAATTACCTAAAATTAAATTCTAGGAAAAATATCAATTGAAGGCGTTTGATTGGCTTAATTTTTTACCTAAAAATTACTTTAAAATAAATCAAATATATTATACAAAATATTCAAAAAACCAAATATAAATACACAAATATTCAAAAAACCAAATATACTATACAAAATATTCAAAAAAATCAAATATATACACACAAATATACATACACACACCCCATACATACACACACCCAGTTTTGTGTGTGTATGTATATACACAAATATACATACATACATAGGAGCAGAGCAGAGCCGAGAAGAGGGAAGAGGCGATGATGGCAGCATCGTCTTCAACCGAGCAAGTTCCAGCGGAGCAGCGTGAGGTCGAGAGCCTGGCGGCGTCGATTAGAGCACTTCACACACACTCATACATACACACACCATATTTGTGTGTGTATGTATATACACAAATATACATACATACATAGGAGCAGAGCAGAGCCAAGCCGAGAAGAGCGAAGAGGCGATGATGGCAGCATCGTCTTCAACCAAGCAAGTTCCAGCAGAGCAACGTGAGGCCGAGAGCCTGGCAGCGTCAATCAGAGCACTTCACACACACCCATACATACACACACCCATCTTTGTGTGTGTATGTATATACACAAATATACATACATACATACATAGAAGCAGAGCAAAGCCAAGAATAGGGAAGAGGCAATGATGGCAGCATCGTCTTCAACTGAGCAAGTTCCAGTGGAGCAGCACAAGGCCGAGAGCTTGGCGGCATCGATTACAGCACTTTCGATGCTTCGGAATGCTTTCACCGTCCTCACCCTCTCTCTCTCTCTCTCTCTCTCTCTCTCTCTCTCTCTCTCTCTCTCAGTCCGTCGCTGCCATCACTGGTCGTGGATGCCATGCCCGACCGCCGACCTCGCTTCCCCTACTCCTCGCGATCGCCGGCCACGCTTCCCCTCCTCATCGCAATCGCCGGCTACGGTTCCCCTCCTCATAGTGATTGTCGGCCGTGCTTCCCCTCTTCTTCTCATTCGCTTCCGCTCCTCTATTGTTTGCTGCTGCTGTATCTTCTTCTTCTTCTTCTTCTTCTTCTTCTTCTTCTTCTTCTCCCAAATGCCTGGAATTTCTTTTCCAACCCCTCCCCTAAGAATTGGTTTTCCAGCTAAAGCTAGAATTGGGCATCACGTGAGCAAAAATGGGAATTTGAATTATCTCGAAAATATGATCTATCAAACAGCACCAAAATGGGAATTTACATGGAAAATGACTATTTCCCATGGAAAATATGGCCAATCAAACAGGCCCTTAGTTTTAATTGATGCTGATGCTCTTAATTAAATTTAGTTTTAATTAATTTTAATTAAATTTGCATGCTAATGCTCTTAATTAAATTTAGTTTTAATTAATTTTAATTAAATTTGCATGGATATGCTCTTAATTATAAACAACTAAAAACAGTCTCTTCATAAAATAAAAATAAAATTAAATACAAAAATAACCCTTATAATTTCTGTAAAATGATTTTTTTTTTATTTTTTTTATTTTAAATTTAAAATAATAAATGTTGGGAAATTATCTGGTTACATTATTTTTTAGTATTTTTAGTGCAAGTGACTCAAATAACTATAACAAGTATAGAATATGTGGCATGTACAAGTTCCCAAAGACCTAAGTCCATATTGGTAGCAAGGTTCCACCTAAGTTAAAAGGGGAACGAAAAGCAGGCAGAGAGACGGCTAGATTAAAATAAAATGTAAACCATAAATGCTTAATCTGTCATATGGTTCATGGTGATTCGACTCTCTCTTTGCAGGACTATCTGCGTCACATTCTTTCTGGTGTGGCTTACTGTCATGCACGTAAGATTCTTCACCGAGACTTAAAACCTGCAAATTTGTTGATAGATCTCAGAGAAAACAGAGTGAAGGTAGCAGACTTTGGATGGGCTAGGCCAGTTGGTGTTCCCTTGGAAGTCATATACTACTGGACAGGTATCAGTAATCACATATACATTCTTAGCCTGCTTTTAGTCTTAATCTGCTAACTGTATCGTTGCATTGTTGAATTGTCAGCTTGGTTCAATGAAACCAATTTAAGAATTTTGTTGCTGGTGATGTTTTGACAAACTGTGCTCCTTATTTTTCTTCTTTAATTTCCCTCTTTTTCTGACAATTTACGTGCATTCCCGGATGATGTTAGTTGATAGGAAATACCGTTTCTTTTTTCTTCTTCTTATTTATGTTATTCTTTATCATACAATACATATGCTCGGATTCATGTTTGTTTTCTCAAATTTTTGGCCATCTCTATAGGTAGGAACTCCCACGTACAGGGCTTCAGAAATTGTTTACCATCTCTTTTTTAAAGCGTTTAATACAAGTAAAATTATTATAATATAATACGTATAAATTATAATTATATTTTAATCTTAATATTATTTATATCGTGACTTTAGTCACGAGTATGCACTAATATATATATAAAAGACAAGAATTGCTTATTACTAGTTTTCATAATAATAATAATAATAATAATATATAATTGTCATTGAGCAAATAATCTGAAATTGAGAATATCTATTTCACATCGTAGAAGATCATATTTGAACTCAAACCATTTTTCCTTCTTTTAAATAAATAAAAAATTACTAGCATAATTCTTAAAATATTTCCAAAATTTAATATAATTTATACCTCATTTAAAAATATAATTTTTAGATCTCACAATAAATATAATGTATTATAATGTTGTACTATACTACAACTAAATTTTATAATTAAGAGATTAAAATGTAATTAATCTAATTTTTTTCCTAAAAACATCAAGTATTGCAATATTTGTTATTTGAAGAAGTGTTATACTATTAATAAATTATATTAATTAAAATTTATTTTAAAATAGTAGACACTATGTAAACATGAATTTTTTAAGCACCCAAAGAAAGTCTAATGATGATAACTTACGTATATCTTCCTGGGACGTGCAAAAATAAATAAATTGAGTTTAAATTAACTATCTTGAAAGACAGTCGATCAATTGGTATAGTTGACTTTAATAGGCATGCGCCTATTAGTCAATAGGCGTGCACTTCTTATCCTGGCAAAATCCTGGTAAGTTTTCAAGGATTTCTCTAAAATTCTGTCACCGACTTGGACACATTAATTCAATTTTACCTCATATCTATGAATAGGGGTTAGAACAACAGGAAAAGGAAAACCGAGGGGGGGGGGGGGGGGGGGGACTTTGCTATTTTGCTCTCTCTCTCTCTCTCTCTCAATTTCGTCATTTGAAACTAGGGTTTTTAGATACTTTAAAATTGGGTAGACTTAGGTTCTATTTTGTAAAGATTAATCAATCAATAACCAAAGTGAATAGTTAATTCCTGGACTTTATTTGATCGCGATCGCACGTTCGAGGAAGAACCACAAAACCCGAGGTAAGAATGAATCTGAGAGCCCCTTTCCAAATATATTATTATTCTGCTTTGTTTTATTATTACTTCCATTTTATTTATTTATGATCTTGTTTCTTTAATTTTCTGTCCTGCTTTCATTTCTCCGCATTTATTTTTCATACTTGATTTTGTCTTTGGGGGTCCCTCCCTGTATGTTAGGGGCGTGCTGCGTCTATTTCGAACCTCACGAAAGGTGGGGCATGCGCTTTAAGGCTTATAAAGTATGGAAACGGTTCGGAGACGCTATTTTGACATTTTTGAACCATTTTTCATTTTAGAAACGTGAAGACAGTTCGAAACGGCCTTCAGAATATTTTTGTAAATTATGAAACATTCTAGGGACGGTTTCACAATTTATAAAAAATGTGGGAAACGCATTTCACACTTTGAAACGCGTTTCCAGCGACCACGGTCACTCACCTGCAACGAGGAAGACAATGGTCGCTGAGAGGCAGCGACGGTCGACGGAGAGGCGGAGATATGGAGTGTGCAGCGACGATCAAGGCGAGAGATAGTGTACAGCGGTGGGCAGCGACGAGGGTGAGAGGCAGCAACGGTCGAGGCGAGAGATGGTGTACGACGGTGGGCAGCGACAAGGGTGAGAGGCGAGCGACGGTGGTAGAAACGCTTCGACTGTGAGAGAGGCGAGATCGACGACGAGGGTGAGGGACAACAAACGCGTCAACTGTAAGAGATACGACAATGGTGGCAGACGGAGGAAGCGGCGGCAGTCGGTCATTGATAGCAAGCGACGTGACTCTCTCTCAAGGTAGAGAAAAGCAAATCTAGGGTTTGCAAAATTATAACTTAATATTATTTATAGTATATAAATTATATATTAATTTCACATACACCCCTATATTTTTTAAAATTATAGTTTACCCTGCGTTTTTGTTTCCTAACTTTTTTGAAAAATACTATTTCCGCATTTCCGTTTCTCTGCAACATAATTTCCTAACTTTTTTGAAAAATACTGTTTCCGCATTTTCGTTTCCGTGCAACATAACTTAAAGCCCCTTGCTTGACCCTTCCCAGCCCACTAACGACTAACGGGATCACCATATGGGGAAGGCTTATATTTCGTTTTTGTGCTTTATTGTGCAAAAAATGCACCTATTGACTTTATGATTTAATTATTATTCTGTATTTTTTTGTGGTTGTTTATTATTGGGTACCTTAATTTGTTAAAGGAACTCATTTCTCCTTCCATTTTTTTCATCTGTATAAATGTCAACTGCATGTTTAAAATGAATCGAATTAAAATTGGATAATTAATAAACCATGATTGATTGAGTGGAGGGAGGCCGGCTGGCTGGCTGTGGTGACCACCAGGGAAACTGAGGTGTCGTAACACCTTCCCCAGGAGGACGTATCCAATTTTTGAACCCATTTGGGCAGGGCAGGGCAGGGCGAGGCGATGCGATTGTGTCCTCTGCAAGGGGTGGCCTAGGACATCACTTCCCACATGTGTCCCAACTAAGTGTAAATCCGAGTGGCGACTCCTCAATCTTCAGGCTTGTCCCGTATTCTCAAAGGCTTTGACCCTGTAAGTGTCGTGGTTGCAATCATTAGGCGTGTGGCTGAAACCCACGCCTACAAACTCCCCTGCTCATTATGTACAAACATTAAATGTGCCATTGGATTAGTAACTTAGTGATTGAGTGTCTGCCTCGTAATGTAGGAGGTCAAAGGTTTGGACCCCAACCTTCAATTTTCCTCCTTATGAATTTTATTTTTTTAAACAAAATTATAAGTGACTTAATACACTTCTCTTGGTTTATTATATAAATATATATATATGATCAAATTTAGAGAAAGATACAAAGTGATATATATGTTCAAGTGTTTAAAGATTTGAGAGAACTATACATATTGGCTACGGTATCTAAAACATGGGTGTTTAAACTTTAAACTTTGAAGTTTGAAAGGCTAAAATTACTGACAAGGAAGATGATAAACATTCAAACTTTGGGCATTCTTCACAATAAACCATGAAAGTACAATTTTTATAATAATTTAAAAATGAAAATAAAAAAAAACACTAAAAATTCAATTTTTTTTTTTTACTATTTACAAATGACTTCTTACTAGGTAAGTCATTAACTATTGGATTATTATGCACATATATTTTGTAAAGTAAGAGAGTATGATAATTTCTTTTTATATCATAGTTGGTGTCTATTTTAGTTTATGTACAATCTCATTATCTAAAATCAATTCAAGTGAGTTGTTTATGTTGAATTTAATAAATTTATGAGATATTATTCTATTATTATATTTTTAGTAAAATCGAGCTCATCCTAAAGAAACTTAGGCTGAGTTCTCTGTACTTTTCAATTTTAGTTTTGATAATCTGTTTTTAGAAAATTGAAAATGCATTCTCTTTATCATTTTGAAAAATTATTTCTCAAAACAAAAAATTAAAAAATCCGTTCTCTTTGAAATTTTGAAAATAAATTTTTAATATTATTTTATTCAATAAATTTGATTATTTAGTAAATTAGAAATATTTAATGTTAATATATTATTAAAAAATATATATACATTTTAAAATTAATAAATTTTGTAATATTTTTTCTCATTATAATAATAAAATATAAATAAATAAATAAATGTGTTTTGAGTTTAGAGTTTGTTTTGGATGAAAACACTCAAAACAACTTTTTATTGTTTTAAGTTTTCTTTATAATTTTTTTTTATTTTCAAAAATACATTTTTAAAAACAGGAAAGAGAATACTTTTTCATTATTTTAGAAAATCAAAAACTAAAAATGATTTGAAAATAGTAAAGAGAACGCAGTCTTACTGTTTGAGCTAATTATTGTAATAATAAATTAATTTAATAACAAGTCAAACTATTGGTAAGCACCTTGAATTTAATTAGTAAAATATCTGAATTTAATTTAGGTGTTCCAAGTCCAACTTAAGTTTGAATAACTGTTGAGTCAAGTTCGAGTTTGATAATGTTTTATTGAGTGGTTTGAGGAACTAATTGAGTTATATGTATATTTGTGTGTGTGAGTGAGAGAAAGTTAGCATTAAAAATGGAGTATAAGTATATTCAGACTTATTCAAATTAGATGTGATGTTACATAAATTAAAATTTTTTTAATTTAATTGTAATCGATCATAATTAAAGTGGAGTTTCAAGTATAAAAATAATAAACACAGTGCAATTCAAATATTTGAGTCGACTATCAAGTTGAGTTTAAATAATATAATGTATTAACTAAGGGTATAATCAGGTAGAGTCGAGATGACATAATATACTATTTGAACTCAACTCGACTTAATTCAAAAAATTTGAGTTTGAAACTCGACTCGAATTTAGTTGAGCCTATTACTTTCGTACTAAAAATTGGCTCGATTAAATATTTGAGATATTTGAACTCAACTTGATTAAATTCTATTATAATTTCTCATTTATATTAATATAAAATTTCAACTTGAATTAACTTAAACACATTAAAGCTCAAATTCGAATTCAAGTATTAATTATATATATAATACATAATATATTAATTAGTTGATTAGACTCCCGAAATACTTGAGTTAAATATGATTAAGCTTAAATTTGACTTGACAAATTACTTGAGCTATTAGAACTCAAATCTCTTCTCGATGGTAACAAGTTGATTTTGAGTATTTGATGAGTTTAATCCTAATAATTTGGCTCGTTCACACTCGTAGTGTCAACTCCACCCCACTACATCTCTACAAAAATAAAAGCTGGAAATTTTAAAAGTTAGGTATTGGGAACGATGATTTAACACATGGTGAGGTGTCGAAGTGCGGTGGAGTGCATACCTCCCTTGTTTTACTCAAGTCTCACATTTGGAGTCTCTGCGGCATATCAATATCACACTTTCTCTGTGTGGCCTACTGCAGGTTGCAAAACAGCAATTTCAAATGCCCAAACTTTAATAACGAGCACTCCAGAACACTAGAAAGTAACACCCTGCATAACCATAAGTTCAAGGTTCTAACTCATCAAATCCAAGATTCTTGGAACTTTTTTTTTTTCAAAAAAAAAAAAAAAAGAATAAACTTTTGAGTGACTTTCCTTAGTAGCCTTAGTCAACAGTCAACTAAAAGATGATTAGTTTGTCAAAAATAAAGACAGGACTTAACTTGGGCTAAGTTGATTTTAGGCTTAACCACTAACCATGAGACCCTTTAATATGAACATGAAATTAACCTCAGATTAGGATAAGATTTGTTGTTGCATGGTTATAACAATAAATTTGTAGATGGGGAACCACCGATGGATGATCCTCACGTGACTTATCTGAGCGATGGATGACTCTTGTGTGGCTGACCTGAGCAATGGATGACTCATTCGGGGGTGCGGGTGACTCCTGTGAACGATGGGTGACCCCCTTGGTGTGGTGCGACCACGATGGATGACCTGCTAGAGAGAAAATCGATTAGGGGCGTGGGTGAGAATCCCCGCACGGACCCTCCGATGCTTAAGTCAGATTCTCGTATAAGTGAAGTACTTGAAAGCAAAAGAAAAGTACGAGAGTGAGATATTGCATACAAGTTGAGGGGAAGAGACCCTCTATTTATAGTGATGGGAGGGGCACCCATGTGTCGAGTGGCCCACTCTGTTCGGCAAGAATCTCGGAAGGACTTTGACTGAGTCATGCGGGGGTAGTTTTGACCGATTCTATCGGAGTTGAGCACACGGATGGAACCATGGCACCTTGGGTGACCCTCAGTCAGGGGAAGTGCACAAGCCATGATGTGGGTGCGGGCGTGGGTAAAGGTAAGCGTGGGCGGCCGCGTGGGGAACATTGGGCGTGCGAGAAAGCCTTCTGCGGGTTGTAGCGCGTGCTGAGGCAGGTGCGCTGGGCCATGCACAAGGGCCTTCCAGAAGTTATCGCGCGCGCTGAGGCGGGTGCGCGGGGAGGTGCACGCGACCCCTTGTGGGTTGCCACGTGCATTGAGGCGTGACACCCCTAGTGGCGGTCACTCGGGGGTGTCCTCCCCCCCTCGAGTGACTTCATTCGGGGGAGGGGCTTTGTGCATGCGACCCCCCGCTTACTGCCGCATGGTGCGCAGGTCAGGTGTGGGAGGAGGCCGCGCCTTGCCACGCTACCCCCCGCTTGCTGTCGCGTGGTATGCGGGCCGGGTGTGGGAGGAGGCCACGCCTCGCCGCCCTTGCCGAGTGGCACTCAGGGGTGCCTCCTTCTGCCACCCCTGAGTAACCCCCACTCGGGGGTGGGGCCACCCATAAAGGCTTGCCACATGGCATATCTCTCTCTTGGTTATATTTTTTCCTTTTCATTTTCTCCACCATGCATAACAATTGGTCCCTACTCTTTCTGTCAGGTTTCCCTAGAGGAAGAGTATCTTGCTTATGTAGTTACTCTATTTTCAATAGGCTATTTTTCTTTTTGAGAGAATTCCATCATATCTATGTAACACCCCATCTCCTAAAACTGCTAGAAAAGATATGCTACGGAGAAAATAGATAAAATACAGTATACTCTTTGATAAACTGAAACTGATACCATAACTAAACATCTCAATCAAACTGAAATGAAACTATGAATCAACATAAACTAAAAACCAAAAACTCTGTCTAAGGGACAATTCCTCAACTGAAATATAAATGAAATACTACTAAACTTGACAAGACACTATCTAACATCAACACTAACAAAACTCCCAGACATCTTTAGTCTTGAAAGACTCCACGTACACACACTATAGACTACTGCTGCTAGGCCCCATATCTAGTACTCCCCCGGTAGAACTTGGAAGGACGAAGAGTATAAGGTGAGCAACAAAACTCAGCAAGTAATAAGCTAGAAAGAATAATTGAAACTGAATCGAAGAATTTTAATGCTGATAAATAACTCACGGAACTTGTACTGTATAATCACTGTTTGATTGCATTCATAAAAATGTAATGTATATAAACTGTAAACTAAATACAGGTATACAATTTTGGCTCATAGGCTCACATAATTATAAAACATACCTGACTGATCTGAATCCTGCAAACAGAAAAACTATAAGCACATATTGTGGACAATATGCCCCTAGCCACCTGGTGGCCACCAGACGGACAACTCATAAACTGAGCTGAAACTGAAACTGGTGGGATCCCCCCGGACAAGCCGCCTGGCGCGCATAATGCAATGCTATGCTCATACATATGTTGGCACACAATATGTAGTGCTCCATATAAAGTCATGCTAAATGCTCATACCACAATGTATGGACATAATCTCACAGAATAATGCTGAATATGTTATAATAAATACTTACCATGTAATCTAATATTCAGTATATTGAAATACAAAAATTCTATGAATTATGGTATAGGCATGATTAATTTGTTAAATTTATCATTCTTAGTATGAAAATTCAATATTTAGGAATATTGAATACATTAATTTAATTAAAACTTGGATTAAAATATCACTGGAAGTTAAATTGGATTTTTAAAAAAGCCACCCGGATATCAGGAAGTATATCCGAATAGGAGGAAGGACATCCGGATATGAAAAAAGCTCATTCGGATACACTGGCATTCAAAACAGAAGCTATTCGGATATGCTAGGATGTATTCAGATATGAACTAGGACATCTGGATATGATTCAGGTCATCCGAATATCTTACTAAGGCATTTGGGTGCTACTGAAGATTATTCAACTATGAAATTCAACTTTTGAGATAGGCATCTGGATACAGAATGAGGCATTCAGATATAATGGACCTATCCGGATACACGGAGAAAGCATTCAGATATCATTCGCAAAAAACTATAGGTTCATCCGGATATGGACCAAGACATCCAGATATTACTTACAGAGAATAATAGACACATCCGGATACGACTCAAGGCATCCAAATATTACTCACAGAAAGCCTTAGACTTATTCAGATACAACACAAAGTATCCGGATATCACTCAGAACCAACTAGACACATCTAGATACGACTCAAGGCATCCGAATATTACTCAAAATCACTACTGGACACATCCATATATGAATAAGATCTATCCGGATACCATTCACAATAGGCACTAGACTCATCTGAATGTGATACAAACTGTTCGGATATATTGCCAAAGCCATCCGAATATGCCTAAGGGCCATCCGGATGTCACTCACAGAACTTAAACTATCCATATATGCTAAAAGGCCATCCAAATATCACTCACATAAAACTTTTTGACACATCTGGATAGCCTCTAGCCCATCTAGATGTTACTCACAAACTTGAAAAAATTCATCCAGATATGAAGACTCACATACGGATATCTGCAATTCTTAAACCCATAAACGAATGAACAGAGACTGAAACTTGAACAAATCTTAATGAAACTATACCAATCTGAAAGAAATCTTGGAAAAACGAATCTCAACTGATATGAAACAACTTTAAGGATGATTCAAAGATAATATTGGATTGAATTGTTGTAAAAATCATGCACATCTAAATTATGCATTCACTGTTTACGTATATATATACACACTACAACTGATATAAATCTGAGAACTCAATGAAGAACTAGAATAATCTGAAATCAAAACTGATATGACCTGCAATGGAAGGGATTACAGGAAGAATACTTGTCTTATGTTTTGATCAGATTCCTCAAACGATATAATGGAAATCTCCTAAGCAATCTTGAACACTCTGTGTTGATGCTTGGCTTCCTGCTCATTCACTGCGTGAGGAGAAACTATGGCTAATGGCTATATTTATACACATGAAAGTCCTAGATCACACTTCTTATACAACTTGGATTTCTTCTCCAAATCTAACTAGGAGACTCTCAATCCAAATTCATCTCATACATGGATTCTCACTCTCCCTTAAATACATAATCTCACTTAATTACTAATAATACAAAAATTATTATTAAAACTCTCAAATAATAATAAAATTCTAGAATTACCTTCATGCCCTTACATTTAATTTTCACAATAAATAAATGCCATTAAATGCTATTCTCTCAATTAAAAATTACTAGATTGCCACCTTGGTAAATTCTTTGAACTCTAAAATTAAATAGAATTAAATGTTATTATTTTCCTTCAAAATCTCTAAATTGTCAGATTAAATAATTAATTAGCAAAATCTCTTAATAAAATAATTCAATAATTAATTAAATAAATTTTGAATAAATACTAGACCCTCTAATGAGTCGTTACAATCTATCTCTTCTATCTTCAAGTCGTAGTTATCTTTTTTACATAATGTCTCCCAGGGACTACTATAAAAGAAAGCCTTACCCATCCTTTTGACCATTGCCTCCATTACTTCTTGTAAGAATCCTCTAAAAGCTTCTTTGAGATTTTCAACTTTTACACGGTATACCTCTTCACCCATTGTTTTGTGGCACCCCCGAGAAACCTTCACCCATAAGATCTCTCTTGTGTACCATAGAGTGACTCTTCCATAGGTGTCTCTGGCAGCTCCCTTTGTCTGATTCTCGTTTTTGTGAGTTTTACCCCCGAGTGACCCTCATCCATGGGTCTCGTTATCGGTCTTACCCTTAGGTGACCCTCACCCATCAGTTTCTTTTCAATTCCTTCGTTGCGTGACCCTCATCCATGGGTCTCCCGCTTGACTTTACCATTGTGTGACCCTTATCCATAGGTCTTTCCTGTAGTCCTACCTTTGTGTTACCCTATCCATAGTAGCTCTAGGCCACTTGACACACACTTGCCTGTTTCTCTTGGTTTTGGGATCGGAGTGTTCGGCATGGGCTGTTTTAAGAATGTTATACCCCATCCACCTCCTACTCCCAGTGTATATATATCCCTTGGACTACGATGTTCGGTGAAGGAGAGGGAATTAAGTGGAATCCAATCTCACTTTCAAATTCTCATCGACCACTACCTTAGGCTCCCTACACCCGAGGAAACAAATACTACCTTGGTATGAGGGCGTGGTCTTAGAGTTTACTTAGCTTCTCTCAGAGTAGGTCTTTGTTTTCCTTTGTCTAGTTTTGGTATGGAATGGCTAGATTACCATTACATTATCCCAACACAGCGTCATCCTAATGGTTGGGCTCAATTGGTTGGCTCAATTGGTTGGTTTTACCGTGCTTTGTCATATGATCCATGTATGTAACAGCCCACCTTCTTAGGGCATGTCATGCCTTAGGAAATTTGGTCTATATATATATATTTTTTTTATTTACATTACTCCCGAAATTCCCTAAGACCTATCTAGTGCTTGACGAATATTTTATACACCTAGAAATAAATACAATCTTATGGTGTGGAAAGTGAATCGAACCTGCTCATGGCAATACATACATGAATAACTGAACATGGCATTTATTACATAGTGATTACATAAGCTTCTGAAGATAAATACAAATGTATATAATTCTTAATCTATGCATATTACAACATAACATGGCACATTTACTCATTTCTTGACGTCTCGCGTCACTACACATCTCCAACCTCAGTATCATCACTTCAAGTCCCGACTGGAACGTTGAATGTTCTAGGGGCGAACCCAAGTTAGATGATGAACCATCTAAGTAAGGGTACATAATGCTATGTCATGTGTGTATGCAATGTCTTTCCTCGTAGGTGTCAACTGCACCCCTCATGCTACCTACCATTTTAGCGGCCACCTCTTTCAAAGACGGGGTGTATGGGTGCATCCTTAGTAAGGTAACGGTGCCAGTTCGTACTCCCAACGGCCTCATATGTGTGTGATCAATGGCATCAACGTGTATTTATGCATTTCATAATCATGTCATGGATGCAATCTACGTGATTGGTACATTTCATAGTATGTCAATATGATGTAAGCATTCTCGAAGATAAATATTTATAATCGTACTAAGCTTGAAACGGTACACTTACAGCTAAGTTGTCTCGAAAAGAGTGTCGACCTTGAAAATCGTGATGGGCAGCTATTTCTTACTCTTCTCGTCCTTAAGGACTCCTAAAACATTAAACTTATTTTTAGAATATCATTTTACTATTCTTCCATAATTTTTATAATTTCTCTTTATTTTTAAGCCTTATTTCTTCAAAAATTACATAAAAATTATCTAGACTTTCATAAAATCTAATTTCTCTTTACTAATATTCCTTAAATAATATTTCTAGTATTCTAAAATTTTCTTGGAATTTTCCAAATTAATTTTCTATTTTTTCCTTATTTCCATAATAGAAAAACTATTTAAATAAATGACTAATTTAACATTTTCCAGAATATTTTTCATAAAACAAGACATAAATAAAATTTCAAATTTAATAAAAAAAAATCAATATTTTATTTCTTTTATTTTTATTTTTTTTATTTCTTTTCTTTTCTTTTATTTATCTTCTGTCGGGTGCATGGAAGGCACGCGCCTTCTTCCCACTCGCGGGCGCATGTAGCCACACGCCCGGTTTGGTTCTTCTTCTCCAGCGGCTTCCTCGCTGCCGGCGAACCTCCCGAGCTTCGAAACGAGGCCCTACCCCCCCTAAACCCGACCTCCCGAATCCAAATATGGCCTCAAAATCGAGAAAAAAGCACAGGAAATTCCTCGATTTGTGCGATGAAGTCTCGGTTCCAGCGAGGCGCGATTTTCTGGTGAGAGCTTGGATCTCCTTCCCTGCTGCTCCGTTGGCCACTAAATGCTCCAGAAACGTTGCTCACGAAGCAAGGACTAAAACCCCACTCTTAAATCTCTCAAACACTACCCAAATCAAGCGATCTTTGAAGCAAAACTCTCGGATGAAGGAGGCTGCTCGAACGCGGCTATTTATAGCCAAAACTCCGCCGCGAACATCCCATTGAGACACCCACGTGTCGAGAGGCCACTCCGACGGTCACCTCGGCATTAAATGCCCCCATCTCCCTGATGACTGATTGCAGGCGCGGCCATGCTTTGGCCTCGCGTCTGCTCTGATTCAATCCAGATTTTTTGGATTTTTTGCTTTATATATATATATATACATATACATATACATACACATACATATACCTATACATTTATACTTCTTTACATACATATACATATAACAGTAACATGCATACTATATAATAAGCATATACCATATGATTTAATTACATACAACTAAAAAAATAAATTTAAACATCATAAACATTTAAAATTCCAATAATTTCTTTAGGGTCACATACCTTATATTATTAAATAAATTTCACTACATACTCATTAAAATTTTAATAATTTTTCTAGGGCCTAAAATCAAGATTTTTACGGTATCTCAGGGTATTACAATGTACCTCCTTCCGTCGAGTTGTTTGGTTGTTTCTATAGGTTAAGAAGGGTCGAATGAAGATGAGTCTTTTTTACACTTCAAAGAATCGTAGGTTTACCCCCATCTTTCAAAAACTTCAAAATAAGGTGGACTTCGAGTCTCAATGGATTGTGATCGAGCCTTCTCCCAGTTGGAAAGCGTCGCTTCATTGGTGTTAGGATAACGAGTGGGACATCTGGTCGGAGAAGCTTGATGACATCGGGATTTCCCGGACTGTCTATCACTGAGTAATTGAGAGATTATGTGCTCTTGGCACTTATAATCTACTCGACCTGCTTACCCTAGAAAACATTGCTGCCGTAGGGTGGGGCATTCGGCCTGAGGACATGCCCAGGACCTCCATCTTGCTTTTGTGCCACCATTGGCTATGCCTGAGGACGCCTTACAAGTTGAGGAGGAAAGCGACAGTGAGGAAGAGAACGAGGGACCCAAGGAAGAGGAAGAGGAAGGGGGAAACTCTTTAAGGGATATGGTCTTTCTTGAGCATTCTTCCTCCGAGGGTAGAACCCCCATCTCGCTAGAGATTGCCTTTCATTTGCTAATATTGGTCCCTGACTCTTTACTTTAATCCCTTGTTTTGCATACATGAATCTATTTAGGGAGCAGATGCTCAAGCGACGGGGTAGGAATTCACGCCCGCCTAGTGAGCAAGGCCCACAGGCTCTTCCACCAATAGCTCCTGACTCGTTGCAAGGACCTCCATCTGGCACGCAAGATTTGAGCTTCCTTCCCTCACCAGCGCTTAACTTTTCTCATAGACATCTTAAAATGAAGAGGTCAGAAACGGGTACTTCATCTATCCCCTCATGGCCTGAATATTTGGCCCCACCATCAGATGTACCTATGCTAGACCCCCCTATTCTCAAGGGCGATCCCGAGGGTCCTTCTGATGCCCCAGGCCCTCAAAGAAGAGGAGTTGGCAACTCTCATTCTTCTTTTTGTAATGAGCTCAACCGGATTAGGGAAAAGAGTCGTTAACCATTTGTCCCCTTTTGTCGGGATCGACAGAAGTTGAAGGCTGAGTTCCCAGACTTTCCGCCAATTTTTCCTCCTATTGCTGAGCCTAAGCGAAATTCTGTACCCATCCCGAATAGCACTCTAGTAAGGGGAGACCACTTCCATGTACACCTTGGGCTGATTGACACGGACTCAGTGAAGGACCCAGGGGTTGGTGCTAGGATGATATATGCCACTGTGCTCCCTCAAGATGAACATGAATTCTTTGGCATTTGACCGAGCGTTGCCAACATTCCCGAACAAAAGATTATCGAGGTAAATTACCTTACCCCGATTGTGCTTTCGTGTTGTATTCCATTTCTGACTTGATTATTGGTCTTCTAATGCAATGTTTGCATCCAGGGAGTCCAAGGGCTAGTGATATCCAATGCCATTGGAAGAGCTTACCATCACCGGGCAGAGCAAGAAAAAGCTTAGGTGAGAGAAAATCTCATAAAGTGGAAGGATTGTGAGCGTTCCTACCAGACATACCTTAGAAAGATGGACCGAGAGATGAAAGATATGCACTTTAAGATGACAGAAGCTCATGTCAAGTCTTTAGGCATGATGGGGGGAAATAGAGGAGCTCCAAAGGAACAAAGAGTTACTGACAAGAGAACTTATGGAGTCCGGGAAACTCACGAGAACCTTTTACAAGAGCATTCCTTGAGGGTGTATAACCTTGCCTGCTAGAAGAAACAATATAGGCCACTCAAGGATCGATAGAGCGAGGAGATTTCGACCGCACGGGAAGAGGTTGTGAGGGACTGTCGCTTCTCTACAGATTGCTAAGAGAGGAAGATTCGCTATGGAGGGTGCTTTACTAAGTACAAATTTTATCTTGCGCGGTCGTACTTGGAATCCAAGCGCCCGGGAGAGTAATTTCCTAAGATGGTTTACACGGATGAGGCAGAGGAGTCTGAGGTTCCAGATTGGTGAAGATACAATAATCCAGACCCCACGAGCCCCAAGACTTACTTGAATACAAATTTGGCTAATAATTTGGAGAACTTGTCGGGTCTGTGGGAGCCCTATGCCTTCGCCTAAGAAGAAGTGGAGATGATCGATGCCTTGCCTGCAACTTTTCCATCCTCTAGTCAGGAAGAGGGTGAGGTTCCATCCGTCTCAAGTAGCAATGCTCCCCTTTGTGCCTCTACTAGTTTTGGCAGGAGGAAACAAACATAAAGAATATTTCTTCTCTTTTTTTTTTTTTTTTTCCTCAGTTGAATGTAGTTCATTTGGATAAATAAAATTGGAGCCTTTATAGAATCCCACTGGTTTTCTTCATTTGCATTGAAGGTCTTATTTTGACCTTAGAATTTAGGCTCTTTATGCCACAAGGCAGAATATGGGCGTTCAGGCCCTTAACGGTCCTTTCGCGATTCTTCAACCTTTTGCTATCAGACTAAGCCAATCAGTAGGCCAGCGAGATAGCTTTTAGTCTCACCACTGATGAGTTGCACCGATCATGTTTACTCTTTCATTGTGCCGGGCCATTTGGCTTTAGGGCAGGACGATTATCATAGTCGTCGGGCCTACTAAGCTGAGCGTATTTCGTGGCAGGGCCTTTTGTATTGCTGTCAGGCTTAGCAGAACATCCTTCTAGCAGGCATTGATCCAATTGCCACTAGGCTGAATGAATTGTATTGTTCGGGGATATTGATATTTAACTCTTTCACTTCCGGGCAAGACTTGCCTTATTATTTTGCTAGGAAGCAAAAGTTTTTTTTTAATGAGGTGAGGACCCGTAGTAAGTCGTTCTTTTTATCCTTTGTCTTGGAATAAAACAAACAAACAAAAAGTAAAACACAAGTATTTTTACGTGGTTCGGCCAAATGTGCTTACGTCCACGTCCCTCATCAGGCTCATATTATTATTGCTTTACATGTCAGGAGGAGAGCATAATTTCAGATAATTTGTGCTCCAAGTCTTACCCATAGTTTTGCCCTGGAGCGTTTGGAGAATACATGCACTATGGCCTATCATTTTCTGGATGTGATAGGGTCTTTCCCAATTAGCTCGAAACTTCCCATCATCTTGAAGCGCGTTGGTGGCGGTTGATTTTCTAAGGACCACATCTCTTTCATTCAAGGGCCTATTTTTTACTCGAGAGTTGTACTAGCTAGCGATCCTTTTATGTTAGGTGGTGATTCGCACAGCCACCCTGTCTCTTTGCTCCTCAATAAGATTAAGACTTCCTCTCAGCGCATCAGAGTTGTTTGAACTATCACATTTCTCAAAAGCATTCAACTGAGGTGATTCGACTGAAATGTCTACTGCAATTAAGGCTTATGTTCCATACACTAGGTTAAAGGGCGTTTTGCCCGTTGAGACCTGACTGGTGGTTCGGTAGGCCCACAAGACGGTGGGTAATTTGTCCACCCATGCTCTCTTTGAGCCCTCTAGCCAGGTTTTTAAGCCATGTAAAATTGTTCTGTTGCTGATTTCGGCCTGTCTGTTGACTTGGGGATATGCTACTGAAGAAATCTTTAACTGAATACCCAGGTCTTTGCAAAAACTTCAAAAGGAATCACAGTCAAACTGCCTTTTGTGATCAGTGTTAATGATCCGTGGAACTCCAAATCGACATATAATGTCTTTCCAAACCATGGCCCCCACCTTATTCGCAGTGATAGTGGCAAGCTTCAGCCTCAATCCACTTG
Source organism: Diospyros lotus (assembly GCF_014633365.1). Lineage (NCBI taxonomy): Eukaryota > Viridiplantae > Streptophyta > Magnoliopsida > Ericales > Ebenaceae > Diospyros > Diospyros lotus. The sequence continues at coordinate 28,374,313 of NC_068343.1, read as the reverse complement.
GTGAAGTAATCTGTTGCATCTAGAAGAAATTTCCTTTGACCCGTAGCTTATGCCCCAAGGGAGCATCCCGCTGTTAGGTTTGACCCCCACTTTGCAAGAATCGGAGTATAGCCATAGTTAAAACCCCATAAACATACCCAAAGCTTCGCCAGGGAAAGCACAACCTCTCATTCCCAAACTTGGATAGCATACATAAGCAGGAACTCGACCGTACTCCAAACGTGTCTCGACAATACGAGACCCCGCCGACGCACATTCATGGTGGCTAGCCACCTTTTGCACTTGGGTGACGTCCAACTAATGCCTTTTTCTTGAACGAGCATTCTTGGATCTTGAAGCCATGCGCAACATCACCAAGATACCACCTGTCACGCATCCAAGGGATTGCTAGTTACAGCCCAAATAGCACCTTTACCTTCCAAGAAAAGTGCCATCGGCCTGTCTCGAGGCCACGCTTGGCACAGATTGGCGCGTAAAGAATATTACCCCACTTACTCTCTCGGGCTGACCTCAAAATGACTCAGAGTTGTCACCCTAGCAAAAACAAAATCGGCTCAATTGACTGCCTCAGTCCCACTTAATCCGATTCTCCAAAACTGTCGCACACAACAAAAATTGCTCAGGCTCCCATCTTCTAGCTCAAACTCTCGTTACTCGAGCATCCGACTTGAGGGGTTGTGGACCATTCGAGCCCAATCTCGGCCCCCCTCCTTAGGCCCAATCTTGGCCCAATCTAGTATTCCTTTTGGACTCAACATTGGCCCAGCACCAGTCTACCGTGACATCATTGCGACTCTCACTGGATATCCGCGCGGCCGTCTCAGATCACATTCTCGTTAATGGAGGATCCCATCCACATTAATGAGGGTCCCGTCACCACCATGCTACCACCTAGGAACGTCTACCAGTGCCGGATAACTAGTCCCATCACTTATAAACGCACGACTCATGCATGCAGGAGGACATCTTCTCCTTCTACATCAACCAACTTTCTTCAGAGCTAAGGAATGTTCTCATCTCCGACTTACTGATACACTGTCTCATTTTACTCTTTTACTCACTCGACCGTCGAAGTGCTTATAGGTGTCAGTCGCCCCTTAAACGGATCCGTTGCTAGAGCCCACACCCCGCCTCCTATCGCCCTCCTTTGGCCAGGAAGGAACAAACCCCCCATTTATAATAATTGCTTTAGTCCTCACGTGTAGAGTAGAGTGGGGGAGAAAAAAAGCAAAGGGAAGGGAACAAAGAAAACTTAGCAATTGTTTTGATGTAAAACATTTCACATTGGAAAATATTCTCAGTTCGGGTCCAAGCCCTAATTCTTTCTCCCTTCTCCCTTCTCCCTCTCATCTCTGACCTCACTTCTCTTCTCGCCGTCTCTCTCGCTCTCACCCACGACCGGCAACCAGCGACACGCCCTCCGACTCCAAGTCTCTAACCTCCGTAGATCTTCGTCCCTCCAACTCCGAGTCTCTGACCTCCGCAGCATCCAGTCCCTCCAAGTCTCCGTCCCGACCTCCGTCTCCATCTCCGTCTCCATCCCCCACTCCCAGCGTCTAGTCCCTCCGACCTCCCAACGTCTCCGACCTCCGACCGTCTCTCGCTTCATTGTAGGTTTGGAGATTTGAGTTCCACTCAGCACTCGTGAGAACAGGGCCTTAGGGTTTCGTCTCACTGGTACATTTTTATCTCTCCGTTGCTTGTTCAGTTTGTTGATCCGATGGTACATGGTAGGTTTTTGTTGTTACTTGTTTGTTTAGATTTAGTGATTTAGGGCTTTTTTGGGCTATAAATGTTTGTTCTAGGTTTTCGTTGTTACTTGTTTGTTCTACATTTACTGATTTAGATTTACTGATTTAGTGTTTGTTTTATGTTTTTGGTGTTGTATTGATGATGGCTTGCTCGTGACTGATATTGTAGCTTTTTTGGAGCTTTCCTGGTTAGGGACATGGAATTATGGAATCCAAATTAATAAGCTTAACACAAAAGCAGAAAAAGAAATAATACTAACTTGGTCCCAGGCATCTACCATTTTACCCATAATGATTGGCCATACTATTGCTATCCATAATGGAAAAGAACATTTACCTATTTATATAACAGACCGTATGGTAGGTCACAAATTGGGAGAATTTGCACCTACTTTAAATTTCCGGTGACATGCAAAAGGTGATAATACATCTCGTCATTAATAAAAAATAGAAATACTTATCATTCATTAGTAGGAAGCGAATCTTATGCTAAAGAAGAGACAAACAGAAGTATACGCTATAGGTCAACATATACCTATGTCTGCTCATAAGGCACAAAGAGTAATTGATCAAATTCGTGGACGTTCCTATGAGGAAACACTTATGATACCAGAACTCATGCCTTATCGAGTATGTTATCCCATTTTTAAATTGTTTTATTCTGCAGCAGCAAATGCCATTTACATTCTGGATTCTGAAAAATCTAATTTAATAATTAGTAAAGCCCATGTCCACGAGGGTATTACCGTGAAGAAATTCAAAACTCGAGCTTGAGGACATAGTTATCCGATAAAAAGATCTACTTGTCATATAAGTATTGTAGTGAAAGATATATCCTTAAAGGAATATATAGAGGTAGACTTTCTCCCATGGTAAAAAAAACCTGGATGGAAAAATAAGTATACCAATATGATAGACCATATATGTATAGTAGTGAGGGAGTATGGGACAAAAAATAAATCCACTTGGTTTCAAACTTGGTACAACCCAAGGTCATCATACCCTTTGGTTTGCACAACTAAAAATCTATTCCAAAGGTCTAGAAGAATATCAAAAAACCTAGGTTCGGCGAACCCAAATTCTTTAAACCTTTTTGAACATCCTATATAAGGCTTGTTTAAACCTTGTTTTATTTGAAGAAGATTTAGACTTTATGAATTTGAAATTATGGAATTATGGAATCCGAACCGTGCACACCCCTAACATAACCTACCTCTTTGTCATTAACAAATGACTTTATTTTTTTAAAATTTTCAAAATGTCCCTCTTTCTATTGTAATTATAGAAAAAATAAATAATCAGAAAACATAATTTCAACAACAGCGTCCTAAGGAGGCATCATTTGCGACAAGCAAACCTTTCAGGTATGAAATTTCAAACTCATAAAGTCTAAATCTTCTTCAAATAAAATAAGGTTTAAATAAGCCTTATATGGGATGTTCAAAAAGGTTTAAAGAATTTGAGTTCGTAGGGAATTTTGGTTCAAACGAAAAGGTCTTGTCCAACCTAGGTTTGCAAACCTGAATTTTGAATTTAAGTTCGAAATTTCAAAAAGAAAACAAGAGAGCGAGACACACCCCAATTAATAATACATTTTTTATCTGAACATTGTTTCCACCATTGTGGTGCTATCTTCACTAGGGGTAGCATAAAATCGATTAAACCGAACCGAAGTCAGTTTGGTTCAATTATCCATGATGGATGGTTTCGGTTCAGTTAGTGTTTTGCAAAAATTTCAGGTAGGCAATTCAGTTCGATTATTTGGACAATAATAGCCGAAAAATCGAACCAACCGCGCTAATCGACCAGCGCTGTTGCCGCCTAATTCTGTCTGTCCATTCAACCTTCATTGCCTTTCTTCTTCCTTGAGAGCATCACACCGATAGCCCGCCCGAACCGAGAGAGAGAGATCGACCGCCTCACAGAGCCCCCCACCCATCATCAACCTTCACATTGCCGTCGAAGCCGAACGCCTTCGTCGTCAGTTTCTCCCCCACCAGACCCAACACCCAACCCCCCTCACTCGTCGTCGAAGCATCAACCCTAGCCCTAGGTCTTTGGCGGCTAACCCTCACCTCGCCATAGACGCATCGTCGTCCTTGTCAGTCCCAAATGAGCCCTTCACCGTCGGCCCCCCGGTCGTCGAATCATCGACCCTAGCCCATCCCCCCACCCTGTTGAACGCGACAGCAAACCCTAATTCATTTCACCCTCCTCACCGTTAACATCAACAATCTGGTTGGTTTTGGCAACTTCGGAGTGAACGATCTTGCGGGTAATACGATTTGGTTCGTTGATGCTTTGACTTTTGCGAATTCGTTGTTTAATTCGTTTGATTTGTTTAATTCGTTGTGATTTGGTTCGTTGTTTCTCTTTTGCTAATTCGTTGGTATCACTAATCTTAATCGTCGTGTGGTTCTGATTTGCTTATTCAAAAGAGTAAACAAACAACTTAATTGTCGTGTGATTTGGTTCGTTGATGCTTTGACTTGGCTTTGTGATTTGGTTTGTTGGCTTTGCGAAGTCGTTGTTTCTCTTTTAATTTGTAAGTGTATTTCTGTTTTGTGTTTTGTGATTTGATTTCACATTTGGTTCTGTTTTGTGATTTGCTGTTGTTTAATTTGTTTTGCTTTCTGCTGTTTGACATTGAGCAAGCAATTTTGTTAGAATTACCAAATTAGCTGTTAACAAGCAATTATCTCTTGCTGAATGTGATCATATTGAATAAGATATACCAGCAGGATGGCAGGAACAGGAATGATGAACTCTAGATACAGAGTAGATTTTGGACAAAGGAATATGTCAAGCAACATGATAGCGTTCAAAACATATAAATGAATTGTGCAGCAATGAATGTTTTTTCTGTTTTGTTGGTTTTTAGTGTTTGCTGTTGGTGTTTTGCAGTTCATATTTGTTTTGATCAGGTGTTTTTTCTGTTAATGGGTTTTTAGTGTTACTGTTTGCTGTTGATGTTGGTGTTTTTAGTGTTTTCGATTCTGTTTTTGAATTGCTTTTCAGTATAATTTTTGGGTCGGTTAGTTTACAGTCCAAATTGGTTAATTCGGTTCGATTTTTGAGCTATTTTTTCGGTTCGGTTTCGGTTCGGTTAGTTCAAAGTCCAAATCGGTTAATTCGGTTCGGTTTTTGAAATATTTTTTCGGTTTGGTTTTCGGTTCGGTTAGTTAAAAGTCCAAATCGGTTAATTCGGTTTCGGTTATTTCGGTTAGTGTATTAAGTCGGTTCGGTTATATCCATAACGATTGTTCGGTTCAGTTAGGCAAAAATGGGGCGGTTCAGTTCGGTTATAACCGAATGCACACCCCTAAATTCTTCACAACCAACACTATCCCATCGGTCTCATCTCCACTGCTGTGACACCATTCTATCTCAATACACCACTCTTATGAGCTTTTTGCTTTGAATTTGAGTGCGTTCGAAGATGACCTTGTAATCTTCTGTCAAAGATGAAGACGAACTCAAAACATTCCTGGCTTTGTTGAAAACGAATGGAGATATTGAATTCAAGTTCAAGAACGTAACCAAATTATTTCACTGATTGGCAAAGTGAGAAAATAAATAAAGAAATAACAGATATGAGCAAAAACAATCATCCGTCGTTGATTATTATGAATTGTCAACAACGTAAGAAATGAGATAGAAAATAAAATATGGGAGCAAGAAGTGAAAATAGAGAAAGAAATGATAAATTAATTACTTTGTTTTGTTTGTAAATGGCCAAGGGAGATGAGTGCTATTTTTAAAAAAAATACATGAATGATGATGGATGGAATTTAGATAAATTTGAAGAGTAGAACGTAAAATTTATTTTATTTAAATTTTTGCGATGGCAATGGATATTTAAAATTTGACGGGAGCAAAAATACTTTTCTTTTCTGATTTGTTTTATAATTGTTGAAAAGCACTTTTGATCTGACCATTTTCTCTTCCTCTTTGCTCTTTCAGTCATATTTATATACAATCTTTCTTCAGCCATCATCTCTGCAACGAAGAAACCTCCTTCCATAGGATGGCCGATCAGGTAGCAAGAGGAGAAGAATTCGAGAAGAAAGCGGAGAAGAAGCTCAGCGGCTGGGGCCTCTTTGGCTCCAAATATGAAGATGCCGCTGAATTTTTTGATAAAGGAGCCAATTCCTATAAACTCGCCAAATCATGTACCTCTTCTTTACTCGATCTCTTTTTTTTCTTCAATTTTGATTTTTTTCCGTCTTTTTCTTGATGCGATTCTGAAAAATGAGAGTTGAGTGTTGTGTTTTCTGGAGTTCTTTTTTTGTTTTTCTAAATTGATTTAGGGTTTCTGAAAATTTTGAAAAATGCCTTTTCGCCAGAGTGCTTCTTTAGTTGATCTTGGTGGATCAGGATGTTCTTCTGATTTAGTGTTTGGCATTGTTGCTTATATTTTCCTAGATGAGGACATACGCACTCTTATCGAGAGAGTATAAAGAATAGATGAATTTCGTCGAATGAGAATGAATGACTAATTATATTATTATCACTACTGTTTTCCATCAATTTTAACTGGAGCGTTTCCTGTCGCCTTCATGCTTTTGAGGTAGTGAATTGGATTTAGAAAAGGTATAGAGTGATTCTTGCATCTAGTCTATGTGTGTGTATGCACATCTATTTAATTCTGTCATGGCATGCTAGATTGTGCATCAATTCAAGTTACTACTAGATAATAAATTCAACTCAAGTTACTAAATCTTCCCATTTGTTTACAACTTCACAATTTCAAATACCAAATACAAATTTTATTAGAAATCTGTTTTATAAATGCCACACAGGATTTGGGAACTTAGTTGCTGTAGGGTACCACCCTGATCTGTCTCTTTAAAGGCTCTAAGCACACTCAAGTGCAATGGCCTTCTAGAGCTTTAGCATGAAGCGCAAACTGCAAGTGTGTGCTCAATTGAAGCAAAGCGCAAATGTTAGAAAAAATAAAGAGATAATATAATAACTGCAACAAAATTACTTGATAATACTGTCAATAATCTTATAAAAAGAGAACAAAAGAGGGTCTTTTAATTCATTCTCAATTATTTAGTCTAGATTAAAAAAGTCATCTTCACCACTGGAGTTATAGTTCTCATCATCTTCCTCATCAATCCCATATAATTGACTTCTTCAACCCAAAACTGGCTGTGAACTAGAATTGAAGCTGGTGTTGCAGGTGTCGTATTGCCTCCTTTTCATCTAACATTAAATCTAGACTCTTCAACAACCCATGCCAAAAAATCATGAGCAAATACTGAATCATTCTCTTCTATAGCATCCTAATGTATTTATATATTAGATGGGTGTTTTGATGTATTAAGGACGCAGTAACCAACTCTTGTTTTCCTGTAAAACAGTAAACAAAATCTAAAAAACAAATAAGCATGCTTAAGTGCACCTTGTGCTTAACAAAGAGCACATGCTTTTAGCGCTTAAGCTAAGCATTCTTATTTGTTCTTCACTTTGACAAGAAAAAGCACTATAACTGTGCTTCATACCTTTTTGGCTTCTAAGCTAGCTGAAGTGCACTTCTGACAACACCAACCCTAATGCGTTGGAAGCTATATGTTTCTGCGTTATTTTCTTTTTGTGTGGTTTTCTTTTTTTGAAAAAGGGATATTTCCTATGGTACTTGAAGGATGGTATTGATAAAAAAAAGTTGGCTATTCTCTAAACTTAAAATCATCAACATTATGTGTGGGTATATGGAGTTAGTAATCTTTTTTGGATTCTCAGGGGATCAAGCTGGATCAGCCTATGTCAAGTTAGCAAGCTGTCATTTAAAGGTATGTACTTCTTACAGGATATAGGCCATTTTTTTTATACATTGTTTTTTGCGGACTACAGAACTAGACATCACTACTATCTTTATCTTTTTAATAGTTGGACAGCAAACATGAAGCTGCTGGCGCTTATGCTGATGCTGCTCATTGCTATAAGAAGACAAATACTAAAGGTGTATATCATGTTGACCTGTCTTTTTGATGACTAATCTCCCCCCTCTCACCAAACCCCCCCCCCAAAAAAAAAAAAAAAAAAAATTCAGACTAGGCTGACGTGTTGGCAGAGGGATTCTGCTATGACATTAGTGTATGAATATGCACACACATACATGCACATATACATATATTAATATACAAATATACATTCATAAATATGCATACATATATACGCATATATATATATGTATATGTGTGTATATACATATACATGGGTATATGCATAAGTATACATATAGCTAATTTTTGAAAAATATTTTTATATAAAAATCAAACACCAGAAAATAAGACCAAATGTATATATTTTTTGTGTAAAACATTTTATGTTGAGAAATATTTTCCAATGTGAAATGTTTTACATCAAAACAATTGCTAGGTTTTCTTTGTTCCCTTCTCTTTGCTCTTCTTCTCCCCCACTCTACTCTACATCTACATGTGAGGACTAAAGCAATTATTATAAATGGGGCTTTACAGTTATTGCGTATGTGAGAGGTATGGTTATTTTTCTTGGAATCTATATTCACGTTTCTCCTCAAAATATATTAAAAAAAAAAAAAAAACTGATTAAGAAGCAAGTAAATGAATTTATATGACTGCTTCAGAAAATGGGAGAATATCAAAAAAGTATTTGGCCTTTATATATTGTACCAATAAACAATTTAATTGGACATTTAGACTTACTTTCTTTTTCTTGAAATTGTACAAATAAACAATTAAGATGGTGTGTACATGTGAGGAAGAAGACCAATAGACACACCTTTGAATCAAGTGGATGGAATTTATGAATTTTATATTGAAAGAGAGAATGAAAGACTATAGAAAACTTGTTGAGAAACCCTTAGACATAGCATGGGATACAATGGCCTTGTAGGAGATATGACTGGATAAAAATGATTGGAGAGCTAGAATTCGTATAGTTGGCCTCACTGCGATTTAAGGCTTGCCGTGTTGTAAATTGTGCCAAACCACTAGTGGTAGATTTGTGCTGGAGTCCTACTTTATCCTCTGTCAATTTGGTTGCTGTTAATATTTGTGATGTTCCAATTGAAGCTTGATAAACTTTTCCAAAACTTCTAAGACTAATTTTACAGACTGATATATTTGTGAAATCCTGTACTTCACCTTTTTCTTGGTGCTTGAATCTAATAAATGATTGCGTGAGCATCCCGTACAGTTTGTCCTTTATGCTTGTTACCAAAATTTTATTTCTCGGATAATGACACAACAATTATATAATTACAGGATAGTCCTTTTTGGTATTGTGATTAAGTCCTTAAGACTGAATGTATGCATGTGTGGTTAAGTGCTATTGATCACATATAATTTCCTACCATTTAGATCTGAAACTCAACTGAGAATTGTCATTCTGTCAAGTCAAATAAATTTGAATAAACTGAATGCCAGATATGCTGAAGGTAATTTTTGTTTTCTTTTCTGAACGTGCTACTGTAAAATTTCCAGGTTTTTAATTTTCTTTTTTTGTATTTCAGGACCGAAAATTCATTACTAAGGTTTTCAGTACTTAATTTTTAACAATATCAAATGTGCCCATGTATTTTACCTGTTTGGTGTTCATAGTGAGGAAATTGAAGTGCAATGGGGTTACTCACTACTGTCTTATATGTTATATGCTTTTCAGAGTCTATATCTTGTCTTGAGCAATCAGTCAATCTGTTTCTTGAGATTGGAAGGCTCAACATGGCTGCAAGATATTACAAGGTACAATCTCTACTAGTTTGTCACTGAACTGATGCAGTGAGAAAGTAATTTCTTATTTAACTAAAAAGTGTGATTGCATCTGCAACATCTTATATTGTTCGTACTTTCTCTGGAATATACCTGGAGGATCATTGCATGTGATGGATGGTAAGTTACAATGGATGACTTAGAAGTTTTCTTTCTCATGTTCAGGAAATTGCTGAACTATATGAGGGTGAACAGAACTTTGAGCAGTCTATTGTTTATTACGAAAGAGCAGCTGATCTTTTCCAAAGTGAAGAAGTGACAACTACTGCAAATCAGTGCAGGCAGAAAATTGCACAATTTGCTGCTCAATTAGAACAGTAAGGCTGTCCATTTGCTGTATATTTCATCTTATGTGGCTACATTTGATACCCCTGAGCTGTGAAATTGAGTTCACAGTGCCTCTTTATTATCTGTCTTAGCCTCCTTCTCTACAGAGGATTTAATGCAGAAGGTAAATAAGTTGTTAGGGATAGCTAGTTGACCTAAATAACTTGGTCCAGTGTGAACCATGTAGGTAGGTCTCTGAACCGACCGTATTTAAAGTATTTGCAGCTACATTTGCAAGTTATTTTTAAGTACTGAATTAATAGTAATCCATTTATTTAGATGCTCATAGAAATTCCACGTATGTTATCTAAGGGGGCCATTTGACAGAGTTTTCAGTTTTTCTATTTTCGGTTTGAATTTTCAATTTTTCTGTTCAGTTTTTGCCTTCACTTGAAAAATTGAAAAGTTAACATGTTTGACAACTTTTAATCCTACACCTCATGTCACCAGAGCCCAAAGGTTGCGAGCGACCCCTCTGACCCTCTCCCCACTCAGTGACAACTCCCATGGTAGTTGTTCCCAGATCTAACTGGTTCCTTCCATGGGAGCCACTCCCAGATCTAAGGGACTCCCAAATCCAGTCACTGACGAGTGAGGAGGTTGCCAAAGGATTTTGCAGGCTACCTTCTGGCGAATCAAGCTGCCAATGGTGAGGAGTGTAGAAGGGGGAAGAAATGAATACAAAAACAACATTATGAAAACATGCTTTTGGAGTTCTCAAGGATTTTTAAAATTCTTCAAATTTTTTGAAAACGAAAACAAGGAACCAAATGCCACTTTCAGTCTTCATTGTCAAATTAGTGAAATGATAATTAAAATAGAAAATGGCAAGCCTACATAACAGGCCCTAAACTAGTCATCTTTATACACTAGATTCTATGTAGTTGTCCATATGCTAGGGTATCCTTAAGAGATTCTCTGAATTGCTCTTGTCTTGCTCTCTAAATGTGGTGCCTTTTCTTCTGATAACATTTAATTCCAAATTAAAACTATGTCTACGGAACAAAGATTGAATTAAACTGCCTTCATTTGAACATTGTCTAGAATATGCAGCCATTATCTAAAAAAATGAGATACTAGATGAAGATCAGAAAAGTCTATTTATAACGATTTAATATGCTTGCACTATTTCTGCAGATACCAGAAAGCAATTGAGATTTATGAAGATATAGCCCGGCAATCGCTGAACAATAATTTACTGAAGTATGGAGTTAAGGGGCATCTTCTTAATGCTGGCATTTGTCAGCTGTGTAAAGGCAAAGGGGATGTTGTTGCAATCAGCAATGCTTTAGAGCGATATCAGGTTTAAGCATGGTCCTTGTCGTCATATAAAACTTTTTATCTTATTACTCGTATTATTTTTAAATTCCAGATGCATTTGCAGGACCTGGATCCAACTTTTTCTGGAACACGAGAGTACAAATTGTTGGCGGTATGTATGGCTTGCAAAATCAGCTTTTGGTTTTGCTTCTCTATTCCCTTATTGTTTCCACTTTCATAATGAAATCTCTCTATGGTATTAGGAAGTAAGTTTGATGGAATCCAGTGGATTTTTTAATCTATTGGATTCTTTGATGTGAAGTTCATAGCTTCATATTTCAATGGTTATCTTCTTCAATGTCTATGTTTACCTTGTTTCTTAGGTTCTATTTGACTGATCTCATTTTTTTCCCACATTGTAATAGCACAAGCTTAGTTAACATGGAATCTCATGTGGCAGGCGTTGGCTGATGCAATTGATCAGGAAGATGTTGCCAAATTCACTGATGCTGTCAAGGAATTTGATAGCATGACCCATCTGGTAAATTGCATTTCTAGTTCCATTTGATACTCTTATCAAAGTTTGGAATATGATTAATTTGTCATGCTCTTGAGTGGATCGGTTTCTGAAGGGTCTGGCATGTATCTTACTTGCATCAGGAGATATGGGTTTAATGAAATTGATTTTGACTATATAAGGAAAAGGAATCATTATTTTATTTGCTTTGTCTCACTTACCAGGATATGGGCACTGGAATAGCTAAGTGCAGTTGTCTGAACAAAAGGTCAACTTGAGGGAAGCACTTGATTTCCACATTACTTTGTGAAAATAGAGATCCCTTTGTTACACAAGACATTATTAAAGGATTGGATAGTGAAGTTTCCTTTTTATAAAGAGTGCCAAACTTACATTTTCTCCCAGTCAACTACCAATCTTGAAAGCTCTGATCTTGAAATTCACATGTCCATTCTGATCTTGGAAGGCAAAGCAAAAAAAATCAAAACAACTAGGCAACTTGTGATCTTGAAAGTTCCATCTAAGACCAGGCTTGCACTATTGTTGTAGGAGAAAGTGATAAAAGCTCATCCATGATAGCCTATTTATCTACAGCCAACAAAGGAAATCTGGGAAATGCACATACAACGCTCTCTGATCCCAGCAAATCCTAGCAAAATCTAACTCTTGAGGCATCCCCCACCTTGATCTGCACAAACTTAGTTTATAATAGTTGCATAAACAAACACTACAAGGAGTTATGGCTGTCATGTTTATAAACTCTCACTCTTCCTCACAATCTGTTCTGCTCTAAAGCCAATCTCCATATTCCTTAGCAAAGCTTTGTTAAACAGACCCAAATTTTTTATATGTGGCCATCCAGTGTTAATAAATGACCCACCTATGCCTTTCAAGGAGGCCGTCTCCAATGTTCCTTGTCTGACAGCCTGTCTCGGCCTTCTTTCTGATCCAGCCACATAATGTCCCCGAGCAACCTATTGATGTGAACCTCCAATTTTTAAAACACTTCATATACCATTTCTTCAGCTCATCCTCTTATCATTCTCATATCCATAGCTAGCTTGAAGCTAGGGATCCCATAACACTAATGAGCTAGCAACCTCTCTGTGACCAGGGCTGAAAAACAGTCCTCACTCTACCAGTTGTGAAAACGAAAAGGGGACAGTTAAGACCAAAATCACTTGTAGTCGAGCATATAAGGCACGTAATTCGCTGCAGTCTTGGGAAAAGCAAGACTGTCTCTCACATCAAAAGTTGTAAAGGGAAATTATTGAAATCTTGACATAGAATTAGAGTTGCACAAAGTGAATTTATTCTTCAGGAAATGTATATTGTCATGCATAATCAGAAATTTTGGACTCTTCTCTGTACATGACCTACAAGCTCCTTCTCCTTGCAAAAGACGGGATTGTTACTGAAAGAAATTCTTAACCACTACCCTCTTTTCTGATCATTGATACGTATCCCATTTCAGGGGATGGTATAAATCTCTCCACAAAAGCTAAAAGGAACCATAGGGTCCCTTTCCTCCACCCCTGGCAACTCTTGCCATTGTCATACTTCACTGCACATTCTAATGTATATAGTTTCCTCTCCCTATGCACATTAATAAACCTTGATTCCATCCCTTATCAGTGGCTGCTGAAAGCTTTAGGGTTTCCTGCTCAGGGCATCAAAATGTGCATCCAAAAATTGTTAAACCTGGTCTTAAGACAGAAAGTTCCTTACTCTTTGACATCTCGAATGGGAAATCCATTTCACTGCCCACCAACCCTATTTCATTCCCTTCATACTGACTGGGTGCTACTGTGGCCAACAAATCACTGTTCGTTGGGCTAATAAGTCAGTCATGCTCTACCAGAAAAGGGCTCATTAGCCAAGTCACCGCATTTCCAGATATACTCCCAATGGCAGGTTCCCTTACTTTGCATCATCAGCAATGTGCCCAAAATTTGTAGATATCTGAACTGAGGTGGCTCTGCTGTGGACGACGGTGATCTGGTTGGGTTTATACTGACCATTTCCTCGACCTCATTCCTAGGAACTTCTTGGCTTAGCATGTGTTGAATCTAATCCAGTCTTATAAAAATGCCCAGATTTAGATAGGCATGGGACCATGCTCCACTCTGGGCCGACGACGACAACAACAACAACAACAACAATCATCACAAGCTTTAATCCCATTAGATGGAAGTCTAATCCCACTGGTCTGGTGGCCTAAATCTGTTGAAGGACAAAGAGGTTCAACCAGGCCCATATTGCAGGCTTGATGCTAAGATACCATATGTTATCCTTGGCCAATCTGGCTGAACAAATCTGAAATCTTAATCAATTTTCAGACTCCACCCCTATTGCTATCTACCCTTCCTATTAGAGAGACATTGCATTACTACTTTCAGAATTTTCTCTTGCAATTAAGTAAACCCTTGTTCCATCCAGAAGTACCGATCTCTCCAACTTGCAACAAAGCCGCCACCACCACCACCACCCACCAATATTCTTCCAAGTGTCAGTTCTGCCAAACATCTCACACCTCTGCCCTTGTTCTGTCAGTGGCAATATATAGCATCATAATCTTCCACAAAGTGCAAGGTTTTGCATCTCATTTGGAAGATACCCCCTCATGATTTAAAGTTTCTGGGAATTTTTCTTGTTATGGTAGTCATTTCAGTTTACATTTCTTCCTAAGGCATCAGAACAAGGATTAGAATTCCATTGAATATTTAGATGTCTGAAAACTCTCTAAACACACTTTCCGTTGAATTGGAAGTTTCATGGGGCATTATCTTCAAAATTGTGGGGAATATCTTGAATTTTTCACAGGTTTCTTTTAATTGGAAGGACAAGCAAGTCGCTACTCAAGGCACCATGAAAAAAATGATCTTCAGATATCAGCATAATGTTCGAAAATTTAGAAGAAAAAGTGTAGCTGAAAAATCAATGCCTGCTTCATAGTTGTTAGGAGCGTGCCTGAGATGTGACTAGGCTAATGGTTGAGCTAAGGGCGCCTTGCTTTATGAGGTGTGCGCCTAGGCTCTAAGATGCATGCCACACCGAGGCACAAGTCACATGCCTTGTACAACTGTCATAATTTTTTTTATTTTTTATTTTTTGATAGATTTGTTAAGACTAACCAGTAATAACTAGGAAAAGAAATTAATTTGAGAAAACATTAAAAACACCCTATTAGCTGTCTAATAAATATGCACCTCGCATCAAAAAGGCCTGTGCCTAGGCTCCAAGCACACAATTGCACCTCGGTATGCCTTGAGCGTTTGACAACAATGTCCCCCTTGCCCCAGGGGGCATAGGAACAAATAACTCAATGAACCATCCATAAGTCATAAGTGGCCAAAGTTGATGAAAAGATGTTTTGTTTTGCAAAATGGTTTTATTCAAGTTGAGTTTGCAAAAATAATATGAAGACATCAAAGTAATGCAATTATTGGAGAAGATGATATCAGGAGGGTTGAAAGGTGAGCAATTCATGCAATCAAATATTGTTTTTAGCAATTTTTTTAGTAATTTAATTTCATTTGTTATTTTCTGTTGCAGTGGATCTTGCACCTAATGCAACAAACTGCTACGTACTTTCCTTTTTTGATTTGTGGATATCTTGCTCACTTCTGTTAAGCTAAGCTTAACTCATTTGTTTTCTGATAAAATTGAAAAGGGAACCTGCATAGAATAAACAGTGCTTAGGCCCACTTGGTTTGAGAACTGCATTTGGTTTAATTAGCGAACAGTACAATTGCTTATGTTGTCTCCACACATTTTATCTCACAGGATGCTTGGAAGACAACTCTTCTGTTGAGAGTTAAGGAAGCGCTGAAGGCAAAAGAACTGGAGGAGGATGATCTGACTTGAAATACCTTTTCTTTTTACTTCAAATTATGTCCTTGGCATTTCATAGATGAGTGCAATGAGTGGTGGTGTCTGATTATGTTCCTATTCTTTCTTTCTTTTTGTGTGTACCAAAATGTCGTATTTGAATCTGATTTAATGCCTTACCTTCACAAGCATGAGATTGTAATGGAGTTGCACTTTTTAATCATTTTCTGGATGAGGTTCATAAATAAACTTGTATTTGAAGATTTTGATGAGTTCCGAATCAAGCCTGTTCCTTAACGCTTTGTTTCCATCAAACCAATCTGACTGTTTGTCAATGTACGCAACAAATCTAATCTGTTATTGGCATTTCCGGATAAGTTTCTAATACCGTTTTTGAGATCGGGGGGTTGGAATTAGGGGGATGGGAGTGTTGGAGCAAGTTTTGGCTGTCGAAGGGGTGGCCGGCCGGCGAGGGAGGCTGTTGGAGAGGAAGGGGAAAGGGCGTGCAGGCGTGTGGGGTCGAAGGGGAAAGGTAAAAAAAAAGAAGAAAGAAAAAGGAAAGAAGGAGAAGAAAAAAAAAAGGAAAGAAAGAGAAAATAGGAGAATAGGAAAAAATAGGAGAAGAAGAAAAATAGGAAAATAATGAAAAAGGAAGGAAAATGGGAAAAAAGAGAGAAAAATAAGAAATAAATAAATAAAAATAGTAATGTCCCAATTTCTGTAGAGGGAGTTGATAGAGGCAGAATTTTAGGAGCAAAGCATCGTCTGAGATCTTGATAAAACTCGATCAAGGTGAGGATTTTTTTAAAGCAGTTAAAATTATTTTCTGTCATATCGCCATGAAATTCTATGTGAAATGCCATGTAGAATGCATTCATTTGAAGTGTTGTCATTGTGCATATGTCATCAATCATTCATTTGTCATAATTTGCATAATAGGTTGAGGCTTCATGGGGCGGCGATACGTAATGCCCATGGAGCACGGAAATGCCAGTGACGCCACATCTGGGGATGACGATGCGTAACGCCCAGTGTGTGTTGAGGGTTTCCGCGAATGGAAGTGCATTGCATGTCATTCATGAAAATGTATTTGATAAAACCTTACTTAAATGATTTAATATCTAACTTGAGTTTTGTCCTTAGAATATTCAAATGTTCTAGTTGGGGCTTGCAACAAAGGTAAGGAAGTGATGGAGATGTAACGACACGAGATGTCATGACCGATGGATTTAGCAAGTTGTCCTTGCATTTTGCTATTTCAAGAAGATTTAGTTATATTTTAGTCATGTTGAGAAACTTATATTCCGGTGATAAACAGTCTTGTAAATTAAAAATATATTATGTATTACAAATTATGTTTTGAGAAACGATCATGTATGATTACCATTTTGAGGGTTAATGATAAGTTATGGTTCAATGTTATTTTGAGATTCGATTCTTAGCTTTTGCATTTGACCGCTTAAAGAATCTCAACAAGACAACCAAGCAATAAGTCCATCTATGACTTGTCATTATGGTATAAATAATTTTTGTGGCCTATGCACTGGGTCTTTGCCGTAAGTTTAAAAAATCATAGACTTTGGTGTTTCAATGTTGTATGCTATGAATAACATAAACAATTTGTAATGACACATGACATTATTGCAAAATTTCCACAGCCTTATAGCTTGAATGACCCTGATTGTGGCTGACCCTAATCATGATCTTGGAGGAGAGGAGCACGACAAGTGATGCCAACATTAAGAATTTGAATGCAATGACATGTGGTGATAAAGGGTTGGTTTGTTGAGAAATTAAATTCAAGCAAGTTGTCAGGGTGATAGGAACGGTACAGGTGATCAAGGTTTGGGCGTTGGTGGACAAGGTGGGGGCACCGATGATGACGCAAGAAAACAAAGTGAGCTAGCTGGCTATCTAACCCTTTGTGTGACCAAAGGGGTTGCCACTAATGTTAGGGATAAAGTTTGCTCCGAGCTAGGGAGCATCAATTCTAACGGTTAAGTTGGGAGTGAAGGAGATTGAATGAAATTAAATTCGATAGAGGAGATATTAGTAGTAATGGAATAAAAATAAATAAAAAGTGCTCTTATTTATTTTCATCTTAAGATTGATTTCGGTACTAAATCTCTCAAATTGAGCTTAAAGGGCAACAAGAGACCATGCTATTTGCATTGGTATAGTGACATATGAGTTAAATTAAAAATACTAAAAAATAGATCCTAGGTGTTCTAACATGTCATGTACACTCCTTCAAAACGATTCTTAATAATAATTTCATTCAATATTCTAAATAATTAGTGCATTGATTCTAACTTAGATAGAAAACATTTCTGTGTGTCCTTAATCACTTGCCTAAGTTCCTCTTTTTCACTTAACAAACAAACAAATATGCGCGCACACAAATTCTGCGACTCATTTGACAGTGACTTGTTTTAAAACTTGCCCATAATCATAGCACTACATTATGTCTTTCACAATTGTGGCAACTAACAATAACATTATACAACATATACCTAATTATTAGATGACAATCCTAACATTAACCCCATGCTTTTGGCTTCAAAATGACAGTGCCTCCTAAATTGTAATTTAATTTATTATAGATCTTAGTGCTTGATGATTTAGTGATTATTAGGACAATGGAGTAGTTGACATCCCACTCAAAACCTTAATTAATTTATGGCAGAGATTTGCTTCAGTGGTCATACATCTAAAAAGATTAAATGCTTTTGCCAGTAGGTTACAGGTTATAATAATTGAACCTACCATGCTTTTGCCACAAATTTTGTAAAATATTATTTGACTTCCACATTACAAATAAAATATATGAGTGCTATAAGAGTTAAGACGAATTATCATGCATGAAAGGGAGACTGTTAATGGCCCGACCAGTTGTCATTCTCAATTTATGTATCTATCTGTATGTGTGCAACATAAACACAAAACTTCTTAGAGGAATGGGAATTTTTAAAAGCAAGGGATGAAGGCATGAAAAAGAATGATTTGAAAAGCAAGGAAACAAACAAATGAGGAAACTTCGCAGAATTAGATGTAATACTCCGTGTTTTATGGCATTGGGAACGGTGGAGTTCTCAGGACTTTTGAGTGGTGTAAAGAGATTGAAAATTAATTAATAAATAGCCAAATTCACTGAAGAAAGTGTGCAGAACTTAGATATTTAGAATAAGGATATGATAAATTTATGATGCTAAAAGAAATCATAATGGAGATAGTTTTTGGTACAGTTAAAATACTATTCGAAAAATCGAATAATCGGAATACAGTTAGAAGCAAATTTTAGAAAAACGACGAAAACCTAAGGAGCCTTCGATTTTATGTAAGAATTAACCCTGAAGTAATTTTAAGACGAAACAATAATCCGGTAAGGATATCGTGACAAAAATGTACTTATCGTGTAATTTTGAGTTATTAATTTTGAAATTTTGATATTTTAATTCAAAAAAATTGATATTTGAGAGTGTAATTGCAAGATTAAGGATCTAATTTAGATTTATATGTAATTTTTATTATATAGTAAGTTATATATAATATTATATATATATATACATATTGAACTTAGAGGCCAAGTTAAATATCTAAAATATGTTATGTTATAATATAAGGTGGCAAGTGAACTTGGAAGCCAAGCTTGATGACGTAAGTGGCAAAGCTTAATATATTATATTATGAACATGGACCCAAAATTGAAGTTGCAATGGCCTCAACTTCACCGCAAGACGAAGGAATTAAATTGGAGCCTGCCGCGCGTTCCACGTTGAAGGCTTATCTGGCGTTAAATAACTTGAAATTTTGAGAATATATATATATATATATTTTTTGAAAGCGGAACAAGATCGAACCTTGATAATTTATCATAATCAATCCCAAATGTCATGATTATTTTACAAAACATAAGCATGATTACATATCATAGCTAATCAAAGCAACTACATTAAAACATCATGATTATATGCCTCTGGGAGGGATAACACCAACTATGACTTTTTCCTTTGGCCAACAAAAGATAGATAAAATAATATGAGCACACGAATTTTATGATTTCAATATTTGAAAATCAACATAGCACGCTTTTCAAGAAAACACATTTCAAAAATGCTACATAACTTTATGCAATAGACAAATAGGAGTGTGAGCATAGAGTCTCACATAAACACGTTTCATGTAGTAGAAGTCTTACAAAGTAGGAGTTTGAGTGCTGGGGTTTCACCTTAGACTTAGGTTTGAAATGCCTCGAAACTCGCGCCTTAGTCTCAAAATTTGTGCTAATCCTCGAGCCTTGTGCCTGAAACACCCTCGACAAACATTTAATTCATAAAAATCAATATTCCTATTTTTTTATAATTTTTTCTCATTCTCTCCTATTTTTCATAAATCTTTATTTCTTCAAAAATCCACCATAAATACCTTTCATCTATTTTCTTCAAATATTTTACCACCAATATTTCTAAAATAAATAAAAGGAAATTATCAAACTATTTTTCATAATTTTTCCCCCGTTTTCCTATTTTTCTCCCATTTTCGATAAGCCTTTTTTCTTTCAAAAATTCATCATAAGTACCTAAAGCAATTTTTCACCAAATTTTTCTCCACCATAAATAAGGAAATAATTTTAGCAAAAATATAAATTTTTTTCAGAAAAATACCTAGGTCACACGGGCCCTCACGCGCTACCCAGAGTGACCTCGCGTGGCTGCCCGCGTGTGAAGCGCACTCGTCGGTCATCTTCTCTGACGTCGGTCATTGGCCGATGCTAGATTCCTCCTCCCCTTGACTCGCCTTCACAAGTCGATCCTATTGGTGCACTTGGACGCTCAAAACAACCCCCGAAAGCACCTCAACCGGCCAATCAAACTCTCGGCCTTGCTCATCGTCGAACTTTCCGATGACCTCTCGAAACACCCTCAAATGAACATGAACACCCTCCAAAGTTTCGAGATTTAATCCCCAAAAACCCTAGAACGAAAGCCTTATGGTTATTTCTCCAAAATCACTCTCAAAAGGCCTTGATTTCAGTCTAAAACTCAATGAAAAACCCTTGGCAATCAGCCTCTTTTATAGACGATTCCACCGCCTTAAACTCTCAAAACTCCACCAAATCTTGATCCTTAATAACCCTAGATTGCTTCTTTTCCTTTAAATAATTCCAAATTGTGCTAAAATTGCCTCAATCTTTCTCGAAAATTCGGTCGATTTTTCGGTCACTTCTGTGATTAATTTCTGACCATCCCACCGTTAATCTCGACCAACTAATGGCCTAGATTTGATCTCTATGCTTCCTATTCCATGATGAGCCTACAATTGATCGGATTTGGCCTCCCCATCACTGAATTTGGTCGCGCGACCGATTTCCTTGATTGGGTTGCTATAATACCCTAAGAGTCTAGAGAAGAGTAGTATATATCGAGAATAAGTAAGGAAGGAAACAACACCAGTTGGATACCTTTTAGGCTGAATGTAAGTAAGGAACTTCGGGGCCCAAAAATCAATATAGAATTGCCCCTTAATTTTCCCAAATTCTAGATTTTTTAAAAAAATTGGTCGGCGGAGCCCGCTGGCGCGCCCGGGGCCCCGCTGGGCTCTGGCCGCGCATGCTGCGTGCTCGCTCGAGCATGGCCGGCAGCTGCCCGCGCGCGCGACCACTGCCACCCGCGCGCGCCCGCCTGCACGCGCGGGGCTGCTACTTGCTGCTTCCAAAATCTTTTTTTTTTCTTTAGGCCTTCCTAACCCAAACTTTCCAGAAAATAAACTAAATAGATATACTTTACTTTCCTTCAAGTTTTGCCTCTATTACTCCATAATTAAGGCTTAAACCAAACTTTTGATGCTTCCATAACATTCCAAAAATAAGACTTCACCAAAACTTAGGCTTCAACATGCCATAAGCCATAATCCAATACCTCACTTTCTAAATGGAAACATACATTCCAAATTATAAAATATACACATGATTTTGGGCTTTAACAAGCCATTATCAACCAAATGAAATTACATCTCATAAATCAAACATAACAAGTTAGGCTTCCCTAAGCCATATAATACACTTGGATCATCATTTCCATTCTTCCACATGCCATTCCACCTTGACTTGATTCTTCCCATGCTTCCACAACCTATATGTGAGGGTAAAAACCTCATGAGCTATTAAGCTCAATAAGGGTGCAATGCAAAATAAATATGAATATAACAAGATTATATGATGCCAAATGCAAGCAAGTGTGGCTAGGTTTCTTTGCCCTCACAACCCTCCAAGGTTTGAGGCATCAACCCACCATTTCAACCATGTTTCCAAACTAACCTATGGCCATAAGTCTCATGAACATAAAAGAACATGCCAAATGCAACATATACATTTATGAAACATACTTACAACACATTGCAAGGCCACCCTCCCATGGGGCCATCTCTTACCTCTTCTTGAATCTTCAAATCGTCATTTCAAGAGAGCTTCCATCTTTCTCTTCTCCCATCTAAGATGGAATTCAAACTAGAACTCACTTACTTTGCATACAAGAACACTAAATAAAGAGAAGAAGAATGCACTTACCTTGATTTCTTTCTCTTCTTCTTCTTCTTCTTCCTTTCCTCTCATCTCTTCTTTCTTTCATTCTTTCTACAAATGGCCAAAGGGAGACAAGTCTTCCACACTTGCCATTTTATACTACCCTTTCCCATTTTCAAGAATGGATCTCCACCATTCATTAAAAGCACAATCCATGTGCTTAAGGAGAATTAAATCTCCACCATTCATTTTAAATAAACAAGTCTCCTCTCTTGGAGAAAGCACAATCCATGCTCTTTATCTTGATTAATCTCATCCATTGGATTATTTTGCCTTTTCAAGACTCAAGCGCAACCATTGGATCACTTGAAAATTTCCTTTTATTTTCAATTAATTTATTTTGACTAATTTCCAACCATCACACTTGAGAGACATAATTAATTTCTTTCTCATTTAATTTAATAGGACCAATTTCCACCATCACATGAGAGACCACTTTGAAAGACATAAATGCTTTCTTTCTTATTTAATAAAATCTCCATATTTTTCAAACATTAATGCAGGACTAATTTATTTTCTTTTTGAATTTTCTTTTAATCCAAACCATCATGCCTCTCTTTAAATGCTTGAAAGACTAAAATAATTTTCTTTTACATTTAATTAAATCACCCCATTTATACTTGAACAAGACTTTGCCAAGTGTCACCTTTAGACATTAACCTTGGCTTCCAAGCTTCCATCTCCACCATCCATGTGGCATCACCACAATTATCCACCAATTTAGGGAAAAATATAATTATTTTCATAAATAATAGAATATCCTCCATTTTTCCATAATTAAATTCCTCTATGGAATTAATTCCAAAATTACCAAAATATCCTTTGTGAATTATTAATCCCATATATCTCTACATAAATACAAAATTGGGATTTAATTCATTTACTCACCTAATTCCACATAGAAATTATTTCCAATTTATCAAAATACCCTTTATATTGGACTTCACTATCCAAATTACCAAAATGCCCCTTTCATAGGGCACCCATATTCTCAAGGATCTAACACCTCCTCAAGGGCATTTTTGGAAGTTTTTTTTTATTTCCTTTCTCATTCTCATAACACTAGGATCACTGGGTGTTACAACGCCAGAGCTCGAGTGCCTGTACAAAGAGCAACTTCTGCTAGGCTTCTAGGATGGTAGCCTTCAAAGAGGAGAAGATCTGGGACCAATTGTAAGGTCGCATGATGAGGATGTCATGTGCTCAAGGGGGGAAGAATGTAATACCCCAATAGCCCAGAGAAGAATAGTACATATCGAAGATAAGTAAGCAAGGAAACAACATCAACTGGATACTTTTTGAATTGAATGTAGGCAATGAATTCTAGGGTTAAGCGTGCTTGAGCTGAGGAAGCTCAAGGATGGGTGACCCCCTGGGAAGTTCGTGTAGGCCTATCAGGGTAAGTTGTTCCGGTCCTTCCTATGGCTCGATGAGGGATGTTACAGGTGGTATCAAAGCAGTCGAGAGATGACCTCGCACACATAGGATGTCGGGTAGAGTTAGGGGTGTGTCAGTCTTTGATATGAGCTTTTAGCAAAGCCCTATAAATGTGAATTGGATTCTAATTCTAATATTTGTTCAAGGATATGAGTGCTCACTGAGGACGACCACGAACTCGAGGATGAGGATGAGCCATAGCTATCCTTGATGCAGCGTCTGAGGCCGTGCATGAGGCTTCAGAAGGGTCTAGTAGTGATTTATGCCAGGGGATGGTTGCGATGTAGGGTACTCTAGCTGGGATTTTACAAGCTATTAATCGATTGGCGGATAATGTAATACCCCATTTCGGCATAAGGTTGCCATGTAATTTAGATGAGTTTAAAATACCAAAAAAATGGCTTGATAGCAGTTATGAGTACTGAATCGATTGCAAGGAATGTCTCGGAGTGAAATTGTCCAAGGAAAATGATACAGCCTTGATGAGCATCCCGAGATAAGATTTATAGTATCGAAATAAATCGGATCGGGAATAATTTTCGGTACAGCTAAAATGCAGCTACCATTTAAGCTGTAAAACTGAATTGTCGTAGGGGACTCCCAAAAAATTAACGGAACCCTAGGGGGGCTCCAATTTTGCGTAATGAGCAACCCTTCAGTGGTTTCGAGATGAAACAAAGATCCCAAGAGGATGCAAAGGCGAAATCGTCTATATCGAGTAAAATTTAAGTTATTAATTTTGCATTTTCGGTATTGAAATGCAATTTAATTCAGTGTGTGCGTGTTGTGAGCATGGAATGGCCCTACAACTCCGCCATGTCCTGCAACTCCATACCTCTATGACTTGCAACATTTGGATAGATTTGCACGCAATAGGCGATGGCTGCCAGCGGAGTGCTCTTCACGCCAAGGAATGATGGGCAAGGTAGGAGAGTGATGGTGAATCGGCTATAAATAGGAGAAGGATTAGAGGGAGTAACCATCAGAAATGAAGAAGAAGGAAGCAGGGGCAGCAGCGGGTGCGTGCGAGGAGGCTGGTGCGGCGGCGACAATGGGCTTGGTGGAGGTCCTCGAAGTGCTCAGAAGCGGTGGAGAAGGCCGGAGGCGAGGCTAAGGCAATCACGAAGTTGTTGTTGCAGCAGCTGGGTGCAGCCATGGCCGCGGTCAGCGGCCGTGGCAGAGCAAGCTGCAATGGCGGGAGGCCGAGGATGGCCGATGAGAGCGATGGCAACGATCGGCATGGGCGGAAGCGGTCGGTGGAGGCGGGCTGTGCGCGTGGCCATGGCTGTCCGTGCGCTGGAATAGAAGCAGAGAAGAGAGAAGAAGAAGAAGAAGAAGAAGAAGAAGAAGAAAGAAATAAAGAAAAGAAATGAAAAGAGAAAGGAAGCTGGGCAGGTGGTGCATGCGTAGGAGCCAGAGGAGGGAGATGATGAATAGTAGAAGAAGAAAAAAAAAAGAAAGAAAAAGAAAAAGAATGAAAGGAAAAAGAAAAAAATAGAAAAAAAAATAGAGAAAATTTTTGGAAAAATCCCAAAAAATAGGAAATGAATATTTATTAATATTCTGGAGATTTTAGGCTAGAAAATGGTTCAGGCACACATTTTGAGAATGTGACACGCATACCGAGGAAGCCGGAGAGACTAAGTCAAGGTAAGTAAAATTTCTTAGAAATTCAAGAATATTATTTTATGAATTTTCGTAGTGAAATATTCGAGAAAATATTTTAGAAATATTTAGTTTGGATTTATTGAGGAAAAATAGGAAAAAATAGAGAGAAAAATAAAGATAATGCAAGAAATTATGAAAATGGTCTTGATACTTATTTAAATAATTATGGTGATTACGATGCTTTGATGCTTAAGTTGAAGTGACTTGTGCAAAATTTTGAGGTTGGCACGCAAATCAAGGCGATGCACAAATTTTGAGGCAAGGCACGAATATCGAGGTAGCCAGATAAGCTTGAGAAGGTAAGTGGTACTTCCCAACTGGATTTAGTTTTTTGGATAATACTTGGTTTGTAAGTGATTTATGTTCAAACCCCGATCCTCAGGAATGTTTTCATCATATTTACATGCTCTGATATGTATCAATCACGTAGAATGCATACATGACATGACTATGAAATGCATATGTACATGTTGATATAATTGATCACGCGCATTGTGGCCGTAGGGCCAAGGGTGCCCCCGTACACCCCGGCTTCGAAAGAGGTGGCTGTAAAAATGGTACGCAGCTTGAAGGGTGCTATTGACCCCTACGATGAGTAAGACATTGCATTCATGCACGAAATATGTTTTCTGAATATTTAAACGTTCCAGATAGAGGTTGTAGCAGATATGAGGATGAATGAGGCATGAAATGACACTTAGCAAAGTGCATGATGAATTGAATGTATGTAATGTAGCCTATGTATTTAAGTTCTGCTATCTTGAATTCTGAACGTTTTGAGGAATGAAGATGTATAACCTTATTTAGGGTTAATGCAAGTTGATGACTTATGCTTTGTATTAAGTTATATTGAGGAATGATCATGTAAGATCTGAATTTTGATTAATGTTAAGATATCAGGTTCGATCGTTGCTTCCGTATTTGATAATGATTCTCTTTCGAGAAAAAAATTGGAAGTTCTGGGATGGATTCGAGGTATGATTTAGCTTTAAGTTTGAAAAAAATAAATTTATTATCCCAGAATTGTCCCAAGTTATAACGCGCCCAGAAAGCGGGGCGTTACAATTGGTATCATAGCTTAAGTTTATTAGAACCCTTAAGTGACTCTAATGTAGTTGATATCAGAGTTAAACCCTATTTGGAAATTAGGGAATGGCAGTTTGAAGACTTAAGAGGATCTGGTATTGATAGAACTAGTTAGTAGGAACCCCAAGTGGAGGCATAAGGGAAAGAGACTAAGGGTTTGTAAGACAAAATCCCTATTTGGAGATTCGGGGATTGTCGATTGAAGGCTTAGATGTTATTGGATTTAAGTGTTGTGTAGTGAAAATGCATGTCTAGGAAAGTTCTGGCTAAGGAAAGAATTGGTATTTAAGTATGTCCATTTGTGATCCACCTCTCTTTCCTGGTGTACTATTCATGTACATATACTATTTCAGTATACGGTTACTACTCTCAGTGAATAGTAAAAGCCAGATGGGGGCTAGTACAAGTAGAAAGATCTAGCTATTAAAGTTAGGATCTGATGATATGATTCGAGTGTAAGGTTGACTCAGTAACCATGATTATGAATCCAGGAGATTCAGAGACTGTTAATTTGAGGTCATTAGTTGAAATCCTTACGATGAGTGATAAGATAACTGGTAGTTATCAAGAACGATTGAGTCATTGATGATTAGTTTGATGTGGTATAACTTAGCTGTTGAGTTAGGGTTAAATGATCAGTATTTTTGAGGATCATTTAGTGACTCTGAAGAAGAGATGCGTGAATCAAGGATCCTAGGGATTGGGTAAAGCGAGAGATTGAAAGTGGTCAAGTGATGGCGTATGAGTTATGCTAATTGATAAGGCGGCAGTGGTGCCTCCAATATGACTCCCAGAAATAGGACAAGGAACCCTAATAGTGTGAGGGGTCCAAGTCCCAATGGTCTAGGGTGTAAGGTGTGGCCCTAGCTAGTTAAAGAGGCTGGAAGTCTAGGGAATCAACCTAAAATGAGATGGATTGAATATTGACTGTGTGTCCTATTTAAAGAATTACATTTGGGTTCGATGAGCATTGTGAGGCTCGAGGGGTAGAATACCTCGGTATCTAGTATGGCAATGGGATCATGAATGGTCGTGTGCTGATAGTCAGTTGGATCTAAAGAGCAAAATGCGAGAGTCAGTGGATTCTTGGCAAACGAGATTTCAGGTAGTAGAGCATGGCCAGTTCAAGGCCTTGACGGTGAGTGTGAGATGGCAAACTCGGGTAAGGAATGATGAGGAAACCTAGTCAACAGAGGTTGTGACTACGGTTCAGTGTGCCACATAAACCTGCGGAATCAGGTAAAGTTGTTAGTGGTCAACCCGACGAGAAGAACTCGGAAGCATCATGATGAATGGTGGATTGAGAGCAATAGTTGCAAGGAAATAGAGTTCACGGAAGATGATTAGAACTAGATATCGTGACCTGATTCGAGAATTTTGGACATAAATCAATTTGAGATTCTCGAGGAATTTCTTGAAAGAATTGATTGAGGATCTAAGGATTCATGAGGGAACTTTAGAATTTTCAAAAAGAAATCCAGTGAGGATTGGAGTACCATAGGTGACGAAAGTACCTACCTACTTTAGCTGGCAGTGTAATTATGGATTGCCATATTGAAGATTGTGCAAATGTTTGGGCCGTGATTGAGAGAATCAAGTAATGGCAGATATGCCAGGATGACGGATAGTAGTAGGAAAAGCTGTAGACCTAGATTGTTTAGAAATCCGAGATTTTCGATTTTGGAGAATGGAATTTGTATGGCTAGATGGTTAGTCTTGGTAGCCCCGGTAGGCAAATTGGGAGATATATAACTGAGTGATGTCAACAAGTTATGATTATAAGGAGGCTGTTGATTTGTGGTATAGGCACTTACGGTAAGTGAAAAGTCGTAAGAAAAATAAAAAAAAAATAATACCAGGAGGTATTCTCGGAAGATTTATCGGGATTATTTCTTAATGATGAAATTACCAATAATAGCTTGAGGTTACTAGATGCTTAGTTATAAGTGGCTTGATTAAGGATGTAAATTATTGAGCTTTGAAAAAAGTGATAATTAAGAGTCGATATCTTTACCTCGAACTTGATGAATTATTAAATAGCTGCAAGAAGCTATGATATTTTCTAGGATTGATGTGCGATTGAGAAGTAAAGTAGACCTTTGTAATATTAAGGTTACGTGTGATGCTCTTCATTGTGATGCTTGAGGGTAAATGGTCCCAAGATTTTGATTAGATGATAATGAT
The DNA here is from genome assembly GCF_014633365.1 of Diospyros lotus. NCBI lineage: Eukaryota > Viridiplantae > Streptophyta > Magnoliopsida > Ericales > Ebenaceae > Diospyros > Diospyros lotus. The sequence goes on along the minus strand of NC_068343.1, from coordinate 28,345,915 downwards.
GTCATAAATTGTGTGGACTAAGAGGCTAAAATAGTACGAATAAAGTTAATAGCACTATTACCAAGACAAGTAGACAATAGAGTCGATGAGCAAGTTTGGAGATTGCGAGTTGGTAAGTGAACCTGTGCTACGTTTGACTGGAAGTCAAAAGAGCCGATGGTCAAATGCGAGGAAAGAAATTAGATGATTTCTGTATGATAAAGTATGATCAGCATGAGAAGGCGCCTTAAGGATCAAGCAAGACTAGAGTTAGTTGATATGAGATGTTATTACTCGAGGATTAGTTTAGGCAAATTTGAGGATTAAATGGTTAATCCGACTATATAAAAAATTATTTAAGGATCACTTTGAAAAGTACGAAGACTTATTTGAGTTACGGGTATGGACGAATAGATATTAGTATTGCTAGATTGGAAGATAACGTTAGGTTTCAATTGATATTAAAAGTTAGATTACGAAAGGAAGATTTGGAGATAGATAGAATCTATAAATTGTAAAGATTTCTTGATCAGATAGTTATACGGCACGATTAGAAGATGATTTTGGTTAATTGTCAGAAACTTGAGGTTATATCAGGTGATGAATACCTACAAGAATGAGGAAACAACAAAAATCTTGAATAGATTAGCACAAGTAAAGATTAAACAATGACTAAGTTTGAGATGACCTAAGGTGAGGCATAGCTAGTTTTGAGGAAATGTGATGACGTATATTTGTGATAGGATCCAAGGGTACGTGAAATAGTTTGATGACAAAAAAAAAATATTTCTTTGAGGATCGATTTGATAAAAGTCAAGATATATCGAGATTAGGGACTTTTGTGTTAAGGTTGGAAGATTATCAAAGCATGATTGATTAGTTCAAGATAAATGACATCGTAGGAAATTGGAATTAGAGAAGTGCTATGATTAAAGATATTGATTGGATGACTTAGTGAAAAGCAAATTGAAAATTGATGATGTGGATATGAGAGTCGCGAGCCCGTTACGATGATGTGTGTACCGACTTGGATGGGAGCTCGGGTTGAGACTCGTGACCTAAGGATCGAGTTATGCGGTTATGATTTTTGGAAAGAGATATTTGAAAGGTATGCATGGTTGACAAGTGTACTTGTTTATCGGTTGATGAGCATGGTCAATCCAAGGGTTCAGATTTTGGTATGCGCATTGGTATTCACAAGTTTCGAGTAGGATCTTCTCTAGTTATTTGATCAGTCAAGTGCTAATTTCAATGATGAAATTTTCAGATTTAGAACTATGGAAAATTTCGAAAACGAAATTTTTGTAAGGACGAGAGAATGTAATACCCCGTTTCAACATAAGGTTGCAATGCAATTTATATGAGTTTAAAATATCAAAAAATTGGCTTGATAGTAGTTAAGGACTATTCCAAATTTACGGGAAAGACGACATTTTGATACATTAAATACACCCAAGAAAGTTCAAATTCTGATTTTCGAAAGTTTTAAAAATTTGAGTTTTAGCCGTGGGTCCATCGTTGACCACTTTAAATAAAAAAGCGAAAACTTTGGTTCAATAAACAATATTTTCAAGTGTTCAAATTTGATGAGGGCGATTCCAAATTCTGGGGAAAGACGACATTTTGATACATTAAATTCAATCGAGAAAGTTCAAATTCTCATTTTCGAAAGTTTTAAAAATTTGAGTTTTAGCCATGGGTCCATAGTTGAACACTTTAAATAAAAAAGTGACAACTTAGATTCAATAAACAATATCTTGAAGTGTACAAATTTGATGATGTCGGCTCTAAATTTAGGGGAAATGCGACATTTTGATCCATTAAATACACTAAAGAAAGTTCAAATTTTGATTTCCGAAAGTTTTCAAAATTTGAGCTTTATCCATGGGTCCATAGTTGAACACTTTAAATAAAAAAGACACAGCATTGATTCAATAAACGATATCTTCAAGTGTACAAATTTGATGAAGACGATTCCAAATTTACCGATAAGACGACACTTTGATACATTAAATACACCCAACAAAGTTCAAATTCTGAATTTCGGAAGTTTTAAAAATTTGAGTTTTAGCCATGGGTCCATAGTTGAACACTTTAAACAAGAAAGACACAACATTGATTCAATAAACGATATTTTTAAGTGTACAAATTTGATGAGGGCGACTCCAAATTTAGGGGAAAGACGACTTTTTGATACATTAAATTCACTCGAGAAAGTTCAATTTCTGATTTTCGAAAGTTTTGAAAATTTGAGTTTTAGCCATGGGTCCATAGTTGAACACTGTAAATAAAAAAGAGACAACTTTGACTCAATAAACGCTATCTTCAAGCATGCAAATTTGGTGAAGACGATTCCAAATTTACGGGAAAGAGGACATTTTGATACATTAAATACACCAAGAAATTTCAAATTCTGATTTTCGCAAGTTTTAAAAATTTGAGTTTAGCCATGGGTCCATAGTTGAACACTTTAAAAAAAAAAGAGACAACATTGATTCAATAAACAGTATTTTATAGTGTACAAATTTGATGAGGGCGATTCCAAATTCAGGTGAAAGACAACATTTTGATACATTAAATTCACTCGAGAAAGTTCAAATTCTGATTTCGGAAGTTTTGAAAGATTGAGTTTCGCCATGGGTCCATAGTTGAACACTTTAAATAAAAAAGAGAAAACTTTGGTTCAATAAACGATATTTTCAAGTGTTCAAATTTATGAGGGCGATTCCAAATTTAGGGGAAAGAACACATTTTGATACATTAAATTCACTCGAGAAATTTCAATTTCTGATTTACGAAAGTTTTGAAAATTTGATTTTTAGCCATGGGTCCATTGTTGAACACTTTAAATAAAAAAGACACAACATTGATTCAATAAACGATATCTTCAAGTGTACAAATTTGATGTAGATGATTCCAGATTTACGGATAAGACGACACTTTGATACATTAAATACACCCAAGAAAGTTCAAATTCTGAATTTCGGAAGTTTTAAAAATTTGAGTTTTAGCCACGGGTCCATAGTTGAACGCTTTAAACAGGGAAGAGAAAGTTTGTTTCAATAATCGATATTTTCAAGTGTACAAATTTGATGAGGGCAATTCCAAATTTAGGGGAAAGACGACATTTTGATACATTAAATTCACGCGAGAAAGTTCAATTTCTGATTTTCGAAAGTTTTGAAAAGTTGAGTTTTAGCCATGGGTCCATAGTTGAACACTTTAAACAGGAAAGAGAAACTTTTTTTCAATAATCGATATTTTCAAGTATACAAATTTGATGATGGAAATTCCAAATTTAGGGGAAAGACGACATTTTGATATATTAAATTCACTCGAGAAAGTTCAATTTCTGATTTTCGAAAGTTTTGAAAAGTTGAGTTTTAGCCATGGGTCCATAGTTGAACACTTTAAATAAAAAAGACACAACATTGATTCAATAAACGATATCTTCAAGTGTACAAATTTGATGACGACGATTCCAGATTTACGGATAAGACGACACTTTGATACATTAAATACACCCAAGAAAGTTCAAATTCTAATTTTCGGAAGTTTTAAAAATTTGAGTTTTAGCCGTGGGTCCATCGTTGACCACTTTAAATAAAAAAGCGAAAACTTTGGTTCAATAAACAATATTTTCAAGTGTTCAAATTTGATGAGGGCGATTCCAAATTCAGGGGAAAGACGACATTTTGATACATTAAATTCAATCGAGAAAGTTCAAATTCTCATTTTCGAAAGTTTTAAAAATTTGAGTTTTAGCCATGGGTCCATAGTTGAACACTTTAAATTAAAAAGAGACAACTTTGATTCAATAAACAATACCTTCAAGTGTACAAATTTGATGATGTCGACTCTAAATTTAGGGGAGAGGCGACATTTTGGTCCATTAAATACACTAAAGAATGTTCAAATTCTGATTTCTGAAAGTTTTGAAAATTTGAGATTTATCCATGGGTCCATAGTTGAACACTTTAAATAAAAAAGACACAACATTGATTCAATAAATAATATCTTCAAGTGTACAAATTTGATGAAGACGATTCCAAATTTACCGATAAGACGACACTTTGATACATTAAATACACCCAAGAAAGTTAAAATTCTGATTTTCGAAAGTTTTAAAAATTTGACTTTTAGCCATGGGTCCATAGTTGACCACATTAAATAAAAACGAGAAAACTTTGGTTCAATATACGATATTTACAAATGTACAAATTTGATGAGGCTGATTCCAAATTTAGGGGAAAGACGACATTTTGATACATTAAATTCATTCGAGAAAGTTCAAATTCTGATTTTCGAAAGTTTTGAAAATTTGACTTTTAGCCATGTGTCCACAGTTGAACACTGTAAATAAAAAAGAGACAACTTTGATTCAATAAACGATATCTTCAAGTATGCAAATTTGATGAAGACGATTCCAAATTTATGGGAAAGGCGACATTTTGATACATTAAATACACCCAAGAAAGTTCAATTTCTGATTTTCGCAAGTTTTAAAAATTTGAGTTTTAGCCATGGGTCCATAGTTGAACACTTTAAAAAAAAAGACACAACATTTATTCAATAAACGATATCTTTAAGTGTACAAATTTGATGAAGACGATTCCAAATTTACGGATAAGACGACACTTTGATACATTAAATACACCCAAGAAAGTTCAAATTCTGATTTTCGGAAGTTTTAAAAATTTGAGTTTTAGCCATGCGTCCATAGTTGAACACATTAAATAAAATAGAGAAAACTTTGGTTCAACAAACGATATGTTCAAGTGTACAAATTTGATGAGGGCTATTCCAAATTTATGGGAAAGATGACATGTTGATAGATTAAATTCAGTTGAGAAAGTTCAATTTCTGATTTTCGAAAGTTTTGAAACTTTGAGTTTTAGCCAAGGGTCCATAGTTGAACACTTTAAATAAAAAAGAAACAACTTTGATTGAATAAATGATATTTTCAAGTGTACAAATTTGATGAGGGCGATTCCAAATTTAGTGGAAAAAGGACATTTTGATACAACAAATTCACTTGAGAAAGTTCAAATTCTGATTTTCGAAAGTTTTAAAAATTTGAGTTTAGCCATGGGTCCATAGTTGAACACTTTAAATAAAAAAGAGACAACTTTGATTCAATAAACGATAATTTCATGTGTACAAATTTGATGAGGGCGATTCCAAATTTAGGGGAAAGACGACTTTTTGATACATAAAATTCACTCGAAAAAGTTCAATTTCTGATTTTCGAAAGTTTTGAAAATTTGAGTTTTAGCCATGGGTCCATAGTTGAACGCTGTAAATAAAAAAGAGACAACTTTGATTCTATAAACGATATCTTCAAGTGTGCAAATTTGGTGAAGACGATTCCAAATTTACGGGAAGGACGACATTTTGATACCTTAAATACACCCAAGAAAGTTCAAATTCCGATTTTCGCAAGTTTTAAAAATTTGAGTTTTAGCCATGGGTCCATAGTTGAACACTTTATAAAAAAAAAGACACAACATTGATTCACTAAACGATATTTTTAAGTGTACAAATTTGATGAGGGCGATTCCAAATTTAGGGGAAAAACGACATTTTGATAGATTAAATTAAGTTGAGAAAGTTCAATTTCTGATTTTCGAAAGTTTTAAAAATTTGAGTTTTAGCCATGGGTCCATAGTTGAACACTGTAAATAAAAAAGAGACAACTTGGATTCAATAAACGATATCTTCAAGTGTGCAAATTTGGTGAAGACGATTCCAAATTTTTGGGAACGACGACATTTTGATACATTAAATTCACTCGAGAAAGTTCAAATTCTGATTTTCGAAAGTTTTGAAAATTTGAGTTTTAACCATGGGTCGATAGTTGAACACTTTAAAAAAAAAAACACAACATTGATTCAATAAACGATATCTTCAAGTGAACAAATTTGATGAAGACGATTCCAAATTTACCGATAAGACGACACTTTGACACATTAAATACACCCAAGAAAGTTCAAATTCTGAATTTCGCATGTTTTAAAATTTGAGTTTTAGCCATGGGTCCATAGTTGAACACTTTAAAAAAAAAAAAAAGACACAACATTGATTCAATACACGATATCTTAAAGTGTACAAATTTGATGAAACGATTCCAAATTTACGGATAAGACGACACTTTGATACAATAAATACACCCAAGAAAGTTCAAATTCTGATTTTTGGAAGTTTTAAAAATTTGAGTTTTAGCCATGGGTCCATAGTTGAACACTTTAAAAAAAAAAAGACACAACATTGATTCAATAAACAATATTTTCAAGTGTACAAATTTGATGAGGGCGATTCCAAATTTAGGGGAAAGAGGACTTTTTGATACATTAAATTCACTCGAGAAAGTTCAATTTCTGATTTTTGAAAGTTTTGAAAATTTGAGTTTTAGCCATGGGTCCATAGTTGAACACTGTAAATAAAAAAGAGACAACTTTGATTCAATAAACGATATCTTCAAGTGTGTAAATTTCGTGAAGACGATTCCAAATTTACGGGAATGACGACATTTTGATACCATAAATACACCCAAGAAAGTTCAAATTCTGATTTTCGCAAGTTTTAAAAATTTGAGTTTTAGCCATGGTTCCATAGTTGAACACTTTAAAAAAAAAAAGACACAACATTGATTAAATAAACGATATTTTCAAGTGTACAAATTTGATGAGGGCGATTCCAAATTTAGGGGAAAGACGACATTTTGATAGATTAAATTCAGTCGAGAAAGTTCAATTTCTGATTTTCGAATGTTTTGAAAATTTGAGTTTTAGCCATGTGTCCATAGTTGAACACTTTAAATAAAAAAGAGACAACTTTGATTCAATAAACGATATTTTCATGTGTACAAATTTTATGAGGGCGATTCCAAATTCAGGGGAAAGACGACATTTTGATACATTAAATTCACTCAAGAAAGTTCAAATTCTCATTTTCGAAAGTTTTAAAAATTTGTGTTTTAGCCATGGGTTCATAGTTGAACACTTTAAATAAAAAAGAGACAACTTTGATTCAATAAACAATATCTTCAAGTGTACAAATTTGATGATGTCGACTCTAAGTTTAGGGGAAAGGCGACATTTTGATCCATAAAATACACTAAAGAAATGTCAAATTCTGATTTCCGGAAGTTTTGGAAATTTGAGTTTTATCCATTGGTCCATAGTTGAACACTTTAAATAAAAAAGACACAACATTGATTCATTAAACGATATCTTCAAGTGTACAAATTTGATGAAGACGATTCCAAATTTACCGGTAAGACGACACTTTGATACCTTAAATACACCCAAGAAAGTTCAAATTCTGATTTTCGGAAGTTTTAAAAATTTGAGTTTTAGCCATGGGTCCATTGTTGAACACTTTAAACAAGAAAGAGAAACTTTGTTTCAATAAACGATATTTTCAAGTGTACAAATTTGATGAGGGCAATTCCAAATTTAGGGGAAAGACGACATTTTGATACATTAAATTCACTCGAGAAAGTTCAATTTCTGATTTTCGAAAGTTTTGAAAATTTGAGTTTTAGCCATGTGGCCATAGTTGAACACTTTAAGTAAAAAAGAGACAACTTTGATTCGATAAATGATATTTTCAAGTGTACAAATTTGATGAGGGTGATTCCAAATTTAGGGGAAAGACGACATTTTGATAGATTAAATTCAGTCGAGAAAGTTCAATTTCTGATTTTCGAAAGTTTTGAAAATTTGAGTTTTAGCCATGGGTCCATAGTTGAACACTTTAAATAAAAAAGAGACAATTTGATTCAATAAACGATATTTTCATGTGTACAAATTTGATGAGGGCGATTCCAAATTCAGGGGAAATACGACATTTTGATACATTAAATTGACTCGAGAAAGTTCAAATTCTCATTTTCGAAAGTTTTAAAAATTTGAGTTTTAGCCATGGGTCCATAGTTGAACACTTTAAATAAAAAAGAGACAACTTTGATTCAAAAAATGATATTTTCAAGTGTAGAAATTTGATGAGGGCGATTCCAAATTCAGGGGAAATACGACATTTTGATACATTAAATTCACTCGAGAAAGTTTAAATTCTCATTTTCGAAAGTTTTAAAAATTTGAGTTTTAGCAATGGGTCCATAGTAGAACACTTTAAATAAAAAAGAGACAACTTTGATTCAATAAACAATATCTTCAAGTGTACAAATTTGATGATGTCGACTCTAAATTTTGTGGAAAGGCGACATTTTGATCCATTAAATACACAAAAAAAGGTTGAAATTCTGATTTCCGAAAGTTTTGAAAATTTGAGTTTTATCCATGGGTCTATAGTTGAACACTTTAAATCAAAAAGACACAGCATTGATACAATACACGATATCTTCAAGCATACAAATTTGATGTAGACGATTCCAAATTTACCGATAAGACGACACTTTGATACATTAAATACACCCAAGAAAGTTCAAATTCTGAATTTCGGAAGTTTTAAAAATTTGAGTTTTAGCCATGAGTCCATAGTTGAACACTTTAAACAAGAAAGAGAAACTTTGTTACAATAAACGATATTTTCATGTGTACGAATTTGATGAGGGCAATTCCAAATTTAGGGGAAAGACGACATTTTGATACATTAAATTCACTCGAGAAAGTTCAATTTCTGATTTTCGAAAGTTTTGAAAATTTGAGTTTTAGCCATGTGTCCACAATTGAACACTGTAAATAAAAAAGAGATAACTTTGATTCAATAAACGATATCTTCAAGTGTGCAAATTTGATGAAGACGATTCCATATTTACGGAAAAGGCGACATTTAGATACATTAAATACGCCCAAGAAAGTTCAAATTCTGATTTTCGCAAGTTTAAAAAATTTGAGTTTTAGCCATGGGTCCATAGTTGAACACTTTAAAAAAAAAGACACAACATTGATTCAATAAACGATATCTTTAATTGTACAAATTTGATGAAGGCGATTCCAAATTTATGGATAAGACGACACTTTGATACATTAAATACACCCAAGAAAGTTCAAATTCTGATTTTCGAAAGTTTAGAACTATTGAGTTTTAGCCATGGGTCCATAGTTGAACACTTTAAATAAAAAAGAGCCAACTTTGATTCAATAAACCATATTTTCAAGTGTACAAATTTGATGAGGGCGATTCCAAATTTAGGGGAAAGACGACATTTTGAGAGAATTAATTCAGTCGAGAAAGTTCAATTTCTGATTTTCGAAAGTTTTGAAAATTTGAGTTTTAGCCATGGGTCCATACTTTAAATAAAAAAGAGACAACTTTAATTCAATAAACGATATTTTCATGTGTACAAATTTGATGAGGGCGATTCCAAATTCTGGGGAAAGACGACATTTTGATACATTAAATTCACTTGAGAAAGTTTCAATTCTCATTTTCGAAAGTTTTAAAAATTTGAGTTTTAGCCATGGGTCCATAGTTGAACACTTTAAATAAAAAAGAGAAAACTTTGGTTCAATAAACGATATTTTCAAGTGTACAAATTTGATGCGGGCGATTCCAAATTTAGGGGAAAGAACACATTTTGATACATTAAATTCACTCGAGAAATTTCAATTTCTGATTTACGAAAGTTTTGAAAATTTGATTTTTAGCCATGTGTCCATTGTTGAACACTTTAAATAAAAAAGACACAACATTGATTGAATAAATGATATCTTCAAGTGTACAAATTTGATGTAGATGATTCCAGATTTACGGATAAGACGACACTTTGATACATTAAATACACCCAAGAAAGTTCAAATTCTGAATTTCGGAAGTTTTAAAAATTTGAGTTTTAGCCATGGGTCCATAGTTGAACGCTTTAAACAGGAAAGAGAAACTTTGTTTCAATAATCGATATTTTCAAGTGTACAAATTTGATGAGGGCAATTCCAAATTTAGGGGAAAGACGACATTTCGATACATTAAATTCACGCGAGAAAGTTTAATTTCTGATTTTCGAAAGTTTTGAAAAGTTGAGTTTTAGCCATGGGTCCATAGTTGAACACTTTAAACAGGAAAGAGAAACTTTTTTTCAATAATCGATATTTTCAAGTGTTCAAATTTGATGAGGGAAATTCCAAATTTAGGGGAAAGACGACATTTTGATACATTAAATTCATTCGAGAAAGTTCAAATTCTGATTTTCGAAAGTTTTGAAAATTTGAGTTTTAGCCATGGGTCCATTGTTGAACACTTTAAATAAAAAAGTCACAACATTGATTCAATAAACGTTATCTTCAAGTGAACAAATTTGATGAAGACGATTCCAAATTTACGGATACGACGACACTTTGATACATTAAATACACCCAAGAAAGCTCAAATTCTGATTTTCGGAAGTTTTAAAAATTTGAGTTTTAGCCATGGGTCCCTAGTTGACCACTTTAAATAAAAAAGCCAAAACTTTAGTTCAATAAATGATATTTTCAAGTGCTCAAATTCGATGAGGGCGATTCCAAATTTAGGGGAAAGACGACATTTTGATACATTAAATTCACTCGAGAAAGTTCAATTTCTGATTTCGAAAGTTTTGAAAATTTGAGTTTTAGCCATGTGTCCACAGTTGAACACTGTAAATAAAAAAGAGACAACTTTGATTCAATAAACGATATCTTCAAGTGTGCAAATTTGATGAAGGCGATTCCAAATTTATGGGAAAGGCGACATTTTGATACATTAAATACACCCAAGAAAGTTCAATTTCTGATTTTCGCAAGTTTTAAAAATTTGAGTTTTAGCCATGGGTCCATAGTTGAACACTTTAAAAAAAAAGACACAACATTGATTCAATAAACAATATCTTTAAGTGTACAAATTTGATGAAGACGATTCCAAATTTACGGATAAGATGACACTTTGATACATTAAATACACCCAAGAAAGTTCAAATTCTGATTTTCGGAAGTTTTAAAAATTTGAGTTTTAGCCATGCGTCCATAGTTGAACACTTTAAATAAAATAGAGAAAACTTTGGTTCAACAAACGATATGTTCAAGTGTACAAATTTGATGAGGGCGATTCCAAATTTATGGGAAAGATGACATGTTGATAGATTAAATTCAGTTGAGAAAGTTCAATTTCTGGTTTTCGAAAGTTTTGAAACTTTGAGTTTTAGCCAAGGGTCCATAGTTGAACACTTTAAATAAAAAAGAAACAACTTTGATTGAATAAATGATATTTTCAAGTGTACAAATTTGATGAGGGCGATTCCAAATTTAGGGGAAAAAGGACATTTTGATACAACAAATTCACTTGAGAAAGTTCAAATTCTGATTTTCGAAAGTTTTAAAAATTTGAGTTTAGCCATGGGTCCATAGTTGAACACTTTAAATAAAAAAGAGACAATTTGATTCAATAAACGATAATTTCATGTGTACAAATTTGATGAGGGCGATTCCAAATTTAGGGGAAAGACGACTTTTTGATACATAAAATTCACTTGAAAAAGTTCAATTTCTGATTTTCGAAAGTTTTGAAAATTTGAGTTTTAGCCATGGGTCCATAGTTGAACGCTGTAAATAAAAAAGAGACAACTTTGATTCTATAAACGATATCTTCAAGTGTGCAAATTTGGTGAAGACGATTCCAAATTTACGGGAAAGACGACATTTTGATACCTTAAATACACCCAAGAAAGTTCAAATTCCGATTTTCGCAAGTTTTAAAAATTTGAGTTTTAGCCATGGGTCCATAGTTGAACACTTTATAAAAAAAAAGACACAACATTGATTCAATAAACGATATTTTCAAGTGTACAAATTTGATGAGGGCGATTCCAAATTTAGGGGAAAAACGACATTTTGATAGATTAAATTAAGTCGAGAAAGTTCAATTTCTGATTTTCGAAAGTTTTAAAAATTTGAGTTTTAGCCATGGGTCCATAGTTGAACACTGTAAATAAAAAAGAGACAACTTGGATTCAATAAATGATATCTTCAAGTGTGCAAATTTGGTGAAGACGATTCCAAATTTTTGGGAAAGACGACATTTTGATACATTAAATTCACTCGAGAAAGTTCAAATTCTGATTTTCGAAAGTTTTGAAAATTTGAGTTTTAACCATGGGTCGATAGTTGAACACTTTAAAAAAAAAAGACACAACATTGATTCAATAAACGATATCTTCAAGTGTACAAATTTGATGAAGACGATTCCAAATTTATCGATAAGACGACACTTTGACACATTAAATACACCCAAGAAAGTTCAAATTCTGAATTTCGCATATTTTAAAATTTGAGTTTTAGCCATGGGTCCATAGTTGAACACTTTAAAAAAAAAAAAAAAGACACAACATTGATTCAATACACGATATCTTAAAGTGTACAAATTTGATGAAACGATTCCAAATTTACGGATAAGACGACACTTTGATACAATAAATACACCCAAGAAAGTTCAAATTCTGATTTTTGGAAGTTTTAAAAATTTGAGTTTTAGCCATGGGTCCATAGTTGAACACTTTAAAAAAAAAAAGACACAACATTGATTCAATAAACGATAATTTCAAGTGTACAAATTTGATGAGGGCGATTCCAAATTTAGGGGAAAGACGACATTTTGATAGATTAAATTCAGTCGAGAAAGTTCAATTTCTGATTTTCGAATGTTTTGAAAATTTGAGTTTTAGCCATGTGTCCATAGTTGAACACTTTAAATAAAAAAGAGACAACTTTGATTCAATAAACGATATTTTCATGTGTACAAATTTTATGAGGGCGATTCCAAATTCAGGGGAAAGACGACATTTTGATACATTAAATTCACTCAAGAAAGTTCAAATTCTCATTTTCGAAAGTTTTAAAAATTTGTGTTTTAGCCATGGGTTCATAGTTGAACACTTTAAATAAAAAAGAGACAACTTTGATTCAATAAACAATATCTTCAAGTGTACAAATTTGATGATGTCGACTCTAAGTTTAGGGGAAAGGCGACATTTTGATCCATAAAATACACTAAAGAAATGTCAAATTCTGATTTCCGGAAGTTTTGGAAATTTGAGTTTTATCCATTGGTCCATAGTTGAACACTTTAAATAAAAAAGACACAACATTGATTCATTAAACGATATCTTCAAGTGTACAAATTTGATGAAGACGATTCCAAATTTACCGGTAAGACGACGCTTTGATACCTTAAATACACCCAAGAAAGTTCAAATTCTGATTTTTGGAAGTTTTAAAAATTTGAGTTTTAGCCATGGGTCCATTGTTGAACACTTTAAACAAGAAAGAGAAACTTTGTTTCAATAAACGATATTTTCAAGTGTACAAATTTGATGAGGGCAATTCCAAATTTAGGGGAAAGACGACATTTTGATACATTAAATTCACTCGAGAAAGTTCAATTTCTGATTTTCGAAAGTTTTGAAAATTTGAGTTTTAGCCATGTGGCCATAGTTGAACACTTTAAGTAAAAAAGAGACAACTTTGATTCGATAAACGATATTTTCATGTGTACAAATTTGATGAGGGCGATTCCAAATTCAGGGGAAATACGACATTTTGATACATTAAATTGACTCGAGAAAGTTCAAATTCTCTTTTTCGAAAGTTTTAAAAATTTGAGTTTTAGCCATGGGTCCATAGTTGAACACTTTAAATAAAAAAGAGACAACTTTGATTCAAAAAATGATATTTTCAAGTGTAGAAATTTGATGAGGGCGATTCCAAATTCAGGGGAAATACGACATTTTGATACATTAAATTCACTCGAGAAAGTTCAAATTCTCATTTTCGAAAGTTTTAAAAATTTGAGTTTTAGCAATGGGTCCATAGTAGAAGACTTTAAATAAAAAAGAGACAACTTTGATTCAATAAACAATATCTTCAAGTGTACAAATTTGATGATGTCGACTCTAAATTTTGTGGAAAGGCGACATTTTGATCCATTAAATACACAAAAAAAGGTTGAAATTCTGATTTCCGAAAGTTTTGAAAATTTGAGTTTTATCCATGGGTCTATAGTTGAACACTTTAAATCAAAAAGTCACAGCATTGATACAATACACGATATCTTCAAGCGTACAAATTTGATGTAGACGATTCCAAATTTACCGATAAGACGACACTTTGATACATTAAATACACCCAAGAAAGTTCAAATTCTGAATTTCGGAAGTTTTAAAAATTTGAGTTTTAGCCATGAGTCCATAGTTGAACACTTTAAACAAGAAAGAGAAACTTTGTTACAATAAACGATATTTTCATGTGTACGAATTTGATGAGGGCAATTCCAAATTTAGGGGAAAGACGACATTTTGATACATTAAATTCACTCGAGAAAGTTCAATTTCTGATTTTCGAAAGTTTTGAAAATTTGAGTTTCAGCCATGTGTCCACAATTGAACACTGTAAATAAAAAAGAGATAACTTTGATTCAATAAACGATATCTTCAAGTGTGCAAATTTGATGAAGATGATTCCATATTTACGGAAAAGGCGACATTTAGATACATTAAATACGCCCAAGAAAGTTCAAATTCTGATTTTCGCAAGTTTAAAAAATTTGAGTTTTAGCCATGGGTCCATAGTTGAACACTTTAAAAAAAAAGACACAACATTGATTCAATAAACGATATCTTTAATTGTACAAATTTGATGAAGGCGATTCCAAATTTACGGATAAGACGACACTTTGATACATTAAATACACCCAAGAAAGTTCAAATTCTGATTTTCGAAAGTTTAGAACTATTGAGTTTTAGCCATGGGTCCATAGTTGAACACTTTAAATAAAAAAGAGCCAACTTTGATTCAATAAACCATATTTTCAAGTGTACAAATTTGATGAGGGCGATTCCAAATTTAGGGGAAAGACGACATTTTGAGAGAATTAATTCAGTCGAGAAAGTTCAATTTCTGATTTTCGAAAGTTTTGAAAATTTGAGTTTTAGCCATGGGTCCATACTTTAAATAAAAAAGAGACAACTTTAATTCAATAAACGATATTTTCATGTGTACAAATTTGATGAGGGCGATTCCAAATTCTGGGGAAAGACGACATTTTGATACATTAAATTCACTTGAGAAAGTTTCAATTCTCATTTTCGAAAGTTTTAAAAATTTGAGTTTTAGCCATGGGTCCATTGTTGAACACTTTAAACAAGAAAGAGAAACTTTTTTTCAATAATCGATATTTTCAAGTATACAAATTTGATGATGGAAATTCCAAATTTAGGGGAAAGACGACATTTTGATATATTAAATTCACTCGAGAAAGTTCAATTTCTGATTTTCGAAAGTTTTGAAAAGTTGAGTTTTAGCCATGGGTCCATAGTTGAACACTTTAAATAAAAAAGAAACAACATTGATTCAATAAACGATATCTTCAAGTGTACAAATTTGATGACGACGATTCCAGATTTACGGATAAGACGACACTTTGATACATTAAATACACCCAAGAAAGTTCAAATTCTGATTTTCGAAAGTTTTAAAAATTTGAGTTTTAGCCGTGGGTCCATAGTTGACCACTTTAAATAAAAAAGCGAAAACTTTGGTTCAATAAACAATATTTTCAAGTGTTCAAATTTGATGAGGGCGATTCCAAATTCAGGGGAAAGACGACATTTTGATACATTAAATTCAATCGAGAAAGTTCAAATTCTCATTTTCGAAAGTTTTAAAAATTTGAGTTTTAGCAATGGGTCCATAGTTGAACACTTTAAATTAAAAAGAGACAACTTTGATTCAATAAACAATACCTTCAAGTGTACAAATTTGATGATGTCGACTCTAAATTTAGGGGAAAGGCGACATTTTGGTCCATTAAATACACTAAAGAATGTTCAAATTCTGATTTCTGAAAGTTTTGAAAATTTGAGATTTATCCATGGGTCCATAGTTGAACACTTTAAATAAAAAAGACACAACATTGATTCAATAAATGATATCTTCAAGTGTACAAATTTGATGAAGACGATTCCAAATTTACCGATAAGACGACACTTTGATACATTAAATACACCCAAGAAAGTTAAAATTCTGATTTTCGAAAGTTTTAAAAATTTGACTTTTAGCCATGGGTCCATAGTTGACCACATTAAATAAAAACGAGAAAACTTTGGTTCAATATACGATATTTACAAATGTACAAATTTGATGAGGCTGATTCCAAATTTAGGGGAAAGACGACATTTTGATACATTAAATTCACTCGAGAAAGTTCAAATTCTGATTTTCGAAAGTTTTGAAAATTTGAGTTTTAGCCATGGGTCCATTGTTGAACACTTTAAATAAAAAAGTCACAGCATTGATTCAATAAACGTTATCTTCAAGTGAACAAATTTGATGAAGACGATTCCAAATTTACGGATAAGATGACACTTTGATACATTAAATACACCCAAGAAAGCTCAAATTCTGATTTTCGGAAGTTTTAAAAATTTGAGTTTTAGCCATGGGTCCCTAGTTGACCACTTTAAATAAAAAAGCCAAAACTTTAGTACAATAAACGATATTTTCAATCGTTCAAATTTGATGAGGGCGATTCCAAATTTAGGGAAAGACGACATTTTGATACATTAAATTCACTCGAGAAAGTTCAATTTCTGATTTTCGAATGTTTTGAAAATTTGAGTTTTAGCCATGGGTCCAATGTTGAACATTTTAAATAAAAAAGATACAACAATGATTCAATAGACGATATCTTCAAGTGTACAAATTTGATGAAGACGATTCCAAATTTACTGATAAGACGACACTTTGATACATTAAATACACCCAAGAAAGTTCAAATTCTGATTTTCGGAAGTTTTAAAAATTTGAGTTTTAGCCATGGGTCCCTAGTTGACCACTTTAAATAAAAAAGCGAAAACTTTAGTTCAATAAACGATATTTTCAAGTGCTCAAATTTGATGAGGGCGATTCCAAATTTAGGGGAAAGACGACATTTTCATACATTAAATTCACTCGAGAAAGTTCAATTTCTGATTTTCGAAAGTTTTGAAAATTTGAGTTTTAGCCATGTGTCCACAGTTGAACACTGTAAATAAAAAAGAGACAACTTTGATTCAATAAACGATATTTTCAAGTGTACAAATTTGATGAGGGCGATTCCTAATTCAGGTGAAAGACGAAATTTTGATATATTAAATTCACTTGAGAAAGTTCTAATTCTGATTTTCGAAAGTTTTGAAAGATTGAGTTTCGCCATGGGTCCATAGTTGAACACTTTAAATAAAAAAGAGACAACTTTGATTCAATAAACGATATTTTCAAGTGTACAAATTCGATGCGGGCGATACCAAATTCAGGTGAAAGACGACATTTTGATACATCAAATTCACTCGAGAAAGTTCAAATTCTGATTTTCGGAAGTTTTGAAAGATTGAGTTTCGCCATGGGTCCATAGTTGAACACTTTAAATAAAAAAGAGAAAACTTTGGTTCAATAAACGATATTTTCAAGTGTACAAATTTGATGAGGGCGATTCCAAATTCAGGTGAAAGACGAAATTTTGATATATTAAATTCACTTGAGAAAGTTCTAATTCTGATTTTCGAAAGTTTTGAAAGATTGAGTTTCGCCATGGGTCCATAGTTGAACACTTTAAATAAAAAAGAGACAACTTTGATTCAATAAACGATATTTTCAAGTGTACAAATTCGATGCGGGCGATACCAAATTCAGGTGAAAGACGACATTTTGATACATTAAATTCACTCGAGAAAGTTCAAATTCTGATTTTCGGAAGTTTTGAAAGATTGAGTTTCGCCATGGGTCCATAGTTGAACACTTTAAATAAAATAGAGAAAACTTTGGTTCAACAAACGATATGTTCAAGTGTACAAATTTGATGAGGGCGATTCCAAATTTTTGGGAAAGATGTCATGTTGATAGATTAAATTCAGTTGAGAAAGTTCAATTTCTGATTTTCGAAAGTTTTGAAACTTTGAGTTTTAGCCAAGGGTCCATAGTTGAACACTTTAAATAAAAAAGAGACAACTTTGATTCAATAAACGATATGTTCATCTGTACAAATTTGATGAGGGCGATTCCAAATTCAGGGGAAAGACGACATTTTGATACATTAAATTCACTCGAGAAAGTTCAAATTCTCATTTTCGAAAGTTTTAAAAATTTGAGTTTTAGCCATGGGTCCATAGTTGAACACTTTAAATAAAAAAGTGACAACTTAGATTCAATAAACAATATTTTCAAGTGTACAAATTTGATGATGTCGACTCTAAATTTAGGGAAAGGCGACATTTTGATACATTAAATTCACTCGAGAAAGTTCAAATTCTGATTTCGAAAGTTTTGAAAATTTGAGTTTTAGCCATGGGTCCATAGTTGAACACTTTAAATAAAAAAGAGACAACTTTGATTCAATAAACGATATCTTCAAGTGTACAAATTTGATGAGGGCGATTCCAAATTTAGGGATAAGACGACACTTTGATACATTAAATTCACCCAAGAAAGTTCAAATTTGATTTTCGAAGTTTTAAAAATTTGAGTTTTAGCCATGGGTCCATAGTTGAACACTTTAAATAAAAAAGAGAAACTTTGATTCAATAAACGATATTTTCAAGTGTACAAATTTGATGAGGGCGATTCCAAATTTAGGGGAAAGACGACATTTTGATACATTAAATTCACTCGAGAAAGTTCAATTTCTGATTTTCGAAAGTTTTGAAAATTTGAGTTTTAGCCATGGGTCCATAGTTGAACACTTTAAATAAAAAAGAGACAACTTTGATTCAATAAACGATATTTTCAAGTGTACAAATTTGATGAGGGCGATTCCAAATTTAGGGGAAAGACGACATTTTGATACATTAAATTCACTCGAGAAAGTTCAAATTCTGATTTTCGAAATTTTGAAAATTTGAGTTTTAGCCATGGGTCCATAGTTGAACACTTTAAATAAAAAAGAGACAACTTTGATTCAATAAACGATATTTTCAAGTGTACAAATTTGATGAGGGCGATTCCAAATTTAGGGGAAAGACGACATTTTGATACATTAAATTCACTCGAGAAAGTTCAAATTCTGATTTTCGAAAGTTTTGAAAATTTGAGTTTTAGCCATGGGTCCATAGTTGAACACTTTAAATAAAAAAGAGAAAACTTTGATTCAATAAACGATATTTTCAAGTGTACAAATTTGATGAGGGCGATTCCAAATTCAAGGGAAAGACGACATTTTGATACATTAAATTCACTCGAGAAAGTTCAATTTCTGATTTTCGAAAGTTTTGAAAATTTGAGTTTTAGCCATGGGTCCATAGTTGAACACTTTAAATAAAAAAGAGACAACTTTGATTCAAAAACGATATTTTCAAGTGTACAAATTTGATGAAGACGATTCCAGATTTACGGATAAGACGACACTTTGATACATTAAATACACCCAAGAAAGTTCAAATTCTGATTTTCGAAAGTTTTAAAAATTTGAGTTTTAGCCATGGGTCCATAGTTGAACACTTTAAATAAAAAAG
The DNA here is from genome assembly GCF_014633365.1 of Diospyros lotus. Lineage (NCBI taxonomy): Eukaryota > Viridiplantae > Streptophyta > Magnoliopsida > Ericales > Ebenaceae > Diospyros > Diospyros lotus. The sequence continues at coordinate 28,326,483 of NC_068343.1, read as the reverse complement.
AGAAAACTTTGGTTCAATAAACGATATTTTCAAGTGTACAAATTTGATGAGGGCGATTCCAAATTTAGGGGAAAGACGACATTTTGATACATTAAATTCACTCGAGAAAGTTCAATTTCTGATTTTCGAAAGTTTTGAAAATTTGAGTTTTAGCCATGGGTCCATAGTTGAACACTTTAAATAAAAAAGAGACAACTTTGATTCAATAAATGATATTTTCAAGTGTACAAATTTGATGAGGGCGATTCCAAATTTAGGAGAAAAAGGACATTTTGATACATTAAATTCACTCGAGAAAGTTCAAATTCTGATTTTCGAAAGTTTTAAAAATTTGAGTTTTAGCCATGGGTCCATAGTTGAACACTTTAAATAAAAAAGAGACAACTTTGATTCAATAAACGATATTTTCAAGTGTACAAATTTGATGAGGGCGATTCCAAATTTAGGGGAAAGACGACATTTTGATACATTAAATTCACTCGAGAAAGTTCAAATTCTGATTTTCGAAAGTTTTGAAAATTTGAGTTTTAGCCATGGGTCCATAGTTGAACACTTTAAATAAAAAAGAGAAAACTTTGATTCAATAAACGATATTTTCAAGTGTACAAATTTGATGAGGGCGATTCCAAATTTAGGGAAAGACGACATTTTGATACATTAAATTCACTCGAGAAAGTTCAATTTCTGATTTTCGAAAGTTTTGAAAATTTGAGTTTTAGCCATGGGTCCATAGTTGAACACTTTAAATAAAAAAGAGACAACTTTGATTCAATAAACGATATTTTCAAGTGTACAAATTTGATGAGGGCGATTCCAAATTTAGGGGAAAGACGACATTTTGATACATTAAATTCACTCGAGAAAGTTCAAATTCTGATTTTCGAAAGTTTTAAAAATTTGAGTTTTAGCCATGGGTCCATAGTTGAAGACTTTAAATAAAAAAGAGACAACTTTGATTCAATAAACGATATTTTCAAGTGTACAAATTTGATGAGGGCGATTCCAAATTTAGGGAAAAGACGACATTTTGATACATTAAATTCACTAGAGAAAGTTCAAATTCTGATTGTCGAAAGTTTTGAAAATTTGAGTTTTAGCCATGGGTCCATAGTTGAACACTTTAAATAAAAAAGAGACAACTTTGATTCAATAAACGATTTTTCAAGTGTACAAATTTGATGAGGGCGATTCCAAATTTAGGGAAAGACGACATTTTGATACATTAAATACACCCGAGAAAGTTCAAATTCTGATTTTCGAAAGTTTTAAAAATTTGAGTTTTAGCCATGGGTCCATAGTTGAACACTTTAAATAAAAAAGAGAAACTTTGATTCAATAAACGATATTTTCAAGTGTACAAATTTGATGAGGGCGATTCCAAATTTAGGGGAAAGACGACATTTTGATACATTAAATTCACTCGAGAAAGTTCAATTTCTGATTTTCGAAAGTTTTGAAAATTTGAGTTTTAGCCATGGGTCCATAGTTGAACACTTTAAATAAAAAAGAGACAACTTTGATTCAATAAACGATATTTTCAAGTGTACAAATTTGATGAGGGCGATTCCAAATTTAGGGAAAGACGACATTTTGATACATTAAATTAACTAGAGAAAGTTCAAATTCTGATTGTCGAAAGTTTTGAAAATTTGAGTTTTAGCCATGGGTCCATAGTTGAACACTTTAAATAAAAAAGAGACAACTTTGATTCAATAAACGATATTTTCAAGTGTACAAATTTGATGAGGGCGATTCCAAATTTAGGGAAAGACGACATTTTGATACATTAAATTCACTCGAGAAAGTTCAAATTCTGATTTTCGAAAGTTTTGAAAATTTGAGTTTTAGCCATGGGTCCATAGTTGAACACTTTAAATAAAAAAGAGAAAACTTTGATTCAATAAACGATATTTTCAAGTGTACAAATGTGATGAGGGCGATTCCAAATTTAGGGAAAGACGACATTTTGATACATTAAATTCACTCGAGAAAGTTCAATTTCTGATTTTCGAAAGTTTTGAAAATTTGAGTTTTAGCCATGGGTCCATAGTTGAACACTTTAAATAAAAAAGAGACAACATTGATTCAATAAACGATATCTTCAAGTGTACAAATTTGATGAAGATGATTCCAAATTTACGGATAAGACGACACTTTGATACATTAAATACACCCAAGAAAGTTCAAATTCTGATTTTCGAAAGTTTTAAAAATTTGGGTTTTAGCCATGCGTCCATAGTTGAACACTTTAAATAAAAAAGAGAAAACTTTGGTTCAATAAACGATATTTTCAAGTGTACAAATTTGATGAGGGCGATTCCAAATTTAGGGGAAAGACGACATTTTGATACATTAAATTCACTCGAGAAAGTTCAATTTCTGATTTTCGAAAGTTTTGAAAATTTGAGTTTTAGCCATGGGTCCATAGTTGAACACTTTAAAAAAAAAGAGACAACTTTGATTCAATAAATGATATTTTCAAGTGTACAAATTTGATGAGGGCGATTCCAAATTTAGGGAAAAAGGACATTTTGATACATTAAATTCACTCGAGAAAGTTCAAATTCTGATTTTCGAAAGTTTTGAAAATTTGAGTTTTAGCCATGGGTCCATAGTTGAACACTTTAAATAAAAAAGAGACAACTTTGATTCAATAAACGATATTTTCAAGTGTACAAATTTGATGAGGGCGATTCCAAATTCAGGGGAAAGACGACATTTTGATACATTAAATTAACTAGAGAAAGTTCAAATTCTGATTGTCGAAAGTTTTGAAAATTTGAGTTTTAGCCATGGGTCCATAGTTGAACACTTTAAATAAAAAAGAGAAAACTTTGATTCAATAAACGATATTTTCAAGTGTACAAATTTGATGAGGGCGATTCCAAATTTTGGGAAAGACGACATTTTGATACATTAAATTCACTCGAGAAAGTTCAATTTCTGATTTTCGAAAGTTTTGAAAATTTGAGTTTTAGCCATGGGTCCATAGTTGAACACTTTAAATAAAAAAGAGACAACTTTGATTCAATAAACGATATTTTCAAGTGTACAAATGTGATGAGGGCGATTCCAAATTTAGGTGAAAAAGGACATTTTGATACATTAAATTCACTCGAGAAAGTTCAAATTCTCATTTTCGAAAGTTTTAAAAATTTGAGTTTTAGCCATGGGTCCATAGTTGAACACTTTAAATAAAAAAGAGACAACTTTGATTCAATAAACGATATTTTCAAGTGTACAAATTTGATGAGGGCGATTCCAAATTTAGGGAAAGACGACATTTTGATACATTAAATACACTCGAGAAAGTTCAAATTCTGATTTTCGAAAGTTTTGAAAATTTGAGTTTTAGCCATGGGTCCATAGTTGAACACTTTAAATAAAAAAGAGACAACTTTGATTCAATAAACGATATTTTCAAGTGTACAAATTTGATGAGGGCGATTCCAAATTTAGGGGAAGACGACATTTTGATACATTAAATTCACTCGAGAAAGTTCAAATTTGATTTTCGAAAGTTTTAAAAATTTGAGTTTTAGCCATGGGTCCATAGTTGAACACTTTAAATAAAAAAGAGAAACTTTGATTCAATAAACGATATTTTCAAGTGTACAAATTTGATGAGGGCGATTCCAAATTTAGGGGAAAGACGACATTTTGATACATTAAATTCACTCGAGAAAGTTCAATTTCTGATTTTCGAAAGTTTTGAAAATTTGAGTTTTAGCCATGGGTCCATAGTTGAACACTTTAAATAAAAAAGAGACAACTTTGATTCAATAAACGATATTTTCAAGTGTACAAATTTGATGAGGGCGATTCCAAATTTAGGGAAAGACGACATTTTGATACATTAAATTCACTCGAGAAAGTTCAAATTCTGATTTTCGAAAGTTTTGAAAATTTGAGTTTTAGCCATGGGTCCATAGTTGAACACTTTAAATAAAAAAGAGACAACTTTGATTCAATAAACGATATTTTCAAGTGTACAAATTTGATGAGGGCGATTCCAAATTTAGGTGAAAGACGACATTTTGATACATTAAATTCACTCGAGAAAGTTCAAATTCTGATTTTCGAAAGTTTTGAAAATTGAGTTTTAGCCATGGGTCCATAGTTGAACACTTTAAATAAAAAAGAGAAAACTTTGATTCAATAAACGATATTTTCAAGTGTACAAATTTGATGAGGGCGATTCCAAATTTAGGGGAAAGACGACATTTTGATACATTAAATTCACTCGAGAAAGTTCAATTTCTGATTTTCGAAAGTTTTGAAAATTTGAGTTTTAGCCATGGGTCCATTGTTGAACACTTTAAATAAAAAAGACACAACATTGATTCAAAAAACGATATATTCAAGTGTACAAATTTGATGAAGACGATTCCAAATTTACGGATAAGACGACACTTTGATACATTAAATACACCCAAGAAAGTTCAAATTCTGATTTTCGAAAGTTTTAAAAATTTGAGTTTTAGCCATGGGTCCATAGTTGAACACTTTAAATAAAAAAGAGAAAACTTTGGTTCAATAAACGATATTTTCAAGTGTACAAATTTGATGAGGGCGATTCCAAATTTAGGGGAAAGACGACATTTTGATACATTAAATTCACTCGAGAAAGTTCAATTTCTGATTTTCGAAAGTTTTGAAAATTTGAGTTTTAGCCATGGGTCCATAGTTGAACACTTTAAAAAAAAAGAGACAACTTTGATTCAATAAATGATATTTTCAAGTGTACAAATTTGATGAGGGCGATTCCAAATTTAGGGAAAAAGGACATTTTGATACATTAAATTCACTCGAGAAAGTTCAAATTCTGATTTTCGAAAGTTTTAAAAATTTGAGTTTAGCCATGGGTCCATAGTTGAACACTTTAAATAAAAAAGAGACAACTTTGATTCAATAAACGATATTTTCAAGTGTACAAATTTGATGAGGGCGATTCCAAATTTAGGGGAAAGACGACATTTTGATACATTAAATTAACTAGAGAAAGTTCAAATTCTGATTGTCGAAAGTTTTGAAAATTTGAGTTTTAGCCATGGGTCCATAGTTGAACACTTTAAATAAAAAAGAGACAACTTTGATTCAATAAACGATATTTTCAAGTGTACAAATGTGATGAGGGCGATTCCAAATTCAGGGGAAAGACGACATTTTGATACATTAAATTCACTCGAGAAAGTTCAAATTCTGATTTTCGAAGTTTTGAAAATTGAGTTTTAGCCATGGGTCCATAGTTGAACACTTTAAATAAAAAAGAGAAAACTTTGATTCAATAAACGATATTTTCAAGTGTACAAATTTGATGAGGGCGATTCCAAATTTAGGGGAAAGACGACATTTTGATACATTAAATTCACTCGAGAAAGTTCAATTTCTGATTTTCGAAAGTTTTGAAAATTTGAGTTTTAGCCATGGGTCCATAGTTGAACACTTTAAATAAAAAAGAGACAACTTTGATTCAATAAACGATATTTTCAAGTGTGCAAATTTGGTGAAGACGATTCCAAATTTACGGGAAAGACGAGATTTTGATACATTAAATACACCCGAGAAAGTTCAAATTCTGATTTTCGAAAGTTTTAAAAATTTGGGTTTTAGCCATGCGTCCATAGTTGAACACTTTAAATAAAAAAGAGAAAACTTTGATTCAATAAACGATATTTTCAAGTGTACAAATTTGATGAGGGCGATTCCAAATTTAGGGGAAAGACGACATTTTGATACATTAAATTCACTCGAGAAAGTTCAAATTCTCATTTTCGAAAGTTTTAAAAATTTGAGTTTTAGCCATGGGTCCATAGTTGAACACTTTAAATAAAAAAGAGACAACTTTGATTCAATAAACGATATTTTCAAGTGTACAAATTTGATGAGGGCGATTCCAAATTTAGGGGAAAGGCGACATTTTGATACATTAAATACACTCGAGAAAGTTCAAATTCTGATTTTCGAAAGTTTTGAAAATTTGAGTTTTAGCCATGGGTCCATAGTTGAACACTTTAAATAAAAAAGACACAACTTTGATTCAATAAACGATATCTTCAAGTGTACAAATTTGATGAAGACGATTCCAAATTTACCGATAAGACGACACTTTGATACATTAAATACACCCAAGAAAGTTCAAATTTTGATTTTCGGAAGTTTTAAAAATTTGAGTTTTAGCCATGGGTCCATAGTTGAACACTTTAAATAAAAAAGAGAAACTTTGATTCAATAAACGATATTTTCAAGTGTACAAATTTGATGAGGGCGATTCCAAATTTAGGGGAAAGACGACATTTTGATACATTAAATTCACTCGAGAAAGTTCAATTTCTGATTTTCGAAAGTTTTGAAAATTTGAGTTTTAGCCATGGGTCCATAGTTGAACACTTTAAATAAAAAAGAGACAACTTTGATTCAATAAACGATATTTTCAAGTGTACAAATTTGATGAGGGCGATTCCAAATTTATGGCAAAGACGACATTTTGATACATTAAATTCACTCGAGAAAGTTCAAATTCTGATTTTCTAAAGTTTTGAAAATTTGAGTTTAGCCATGGGTCCATAGTTGAACAGCTTTAAAAAAAAAAGACACAACATTGATTCAATAAACGATTTTTTCAAGTCTACAAATTTGATGAGGGCGATTCCAAATTTAGGGGAAAGACGACATTTTGATACATTAAATTCACTCGAGAAAGTTCAATTTCTGATTTTCGAAAGTTTTGAAAATTTGAGTTTTAGCCATGGGTCGATAGTTGAAAACTTTAAATAAAAAAGAGAAAACTTTGGTTCAATAAACGATATTTTCAAGTGTACAAATTTGATGCAGGCGATTCCAAATTTAGGGAAAGACGACATTTTGATACATTAAATTCACTCGAGAAAGTTCAATTTCTGATTTTCGAAAGTTTTGAAAATTTGAGTTTTAGCCATGGGTCCATAGTTGAACACTTTAAATAAAAAAGAGACACAACTTTGATTCAATAAACGATATTTTCAAGTGTACAAATTTGATGAAGGCGATTCCAAATTTAGGGAAAGACGACACTTTTGATACATTAAATACACCCAAGAAAGTTCAAATTCTGATTTTCGAAAGTTTTAAAAATTTGACTTTTAGCCATGGGTCCATAGTTGAACACTTTAAATAAAAAAGAGAAAACTTTGGTTCAATAAACGATATTTTCAAGTGTACAAATTTGGTGAGGGCGATTCCAAATTTAGGGGAAAGACGACATTTTGATACATTAAATTCACTCGAGAAAGTTCAATTTCTGATTTTCGAAAGTTTTGAAAATTTGAGTTTTAGCCATGGGTCCATAGTTGAACACTTTAAAAAAAAAAGAGACAACTTTGATTCAATAAATGATATTTTCAAGTGTACAAATTTGATGAGGGCGATTCCAAATTTAGGGAAAAAGGACATTTTGATACATTAAATTCACTCGAGAAAGTTCAAATTCTGATTTTCGAAAGTTTTAAAAATTTGAGTTTAGCCATGGGTCCATAGTTGAACACTTTAAATAAAAAAGAGACAACTTTGATTCAATAAACGATATTTTCAAGTGTACAAATTTGATGAGGGCGATTCCAAATTTAGGGAAAAGACGACATTTTGATACATTAAATTCACTCGAGAAAGTTCAAATTCTGATTTTCGAAAGTTTTGAAAATTGAGTTTTAGCCATGGGTCCATAGTTGAACACTTTAAATAAAAAAGAGAAAACTTTGATTCAATAAACGATATTTTCAAGTGTACAAATTTGATGAGGGCGATTCCAAATTTAGGGAAAGATGACATTTTGATACATTAAATTCACTCGAGAAAGTTCAATTTCTGATTTTCGAAAGTTTTGAAAATTTGAGTTTTAGCCATGGGTCCATAGTTGAACACTTTAAATAAAAAAGAGACAACTTTGATTCAATAAACGATATTTTCAAGTGTACAAATTTGATGAGGGCGATTCCAAATTTAGGGGAAAGACGACATTTTGATACATTAAATTCACTCGAGAAAGTTCAAATTCTGATTTTCGAAAGTTTTAAAAATTTGAGTTTTAGCCATGGGTCCATAGTTGAACACTTTAAATAAAAAAGAGACAACTTTGATTCAATAAACGATATTTTCAAGTGTACAAATTTGATGAGGGCGATTCCAAATTTAGGGAAAGACGACATTTTGATACATTAAATACACTCGAGAAAGTTCAAATTCTGATTTTGAAAGTTTTGAAAATTTGAGTTTTAGCCATGGGTCCATAGTTGAACACTTTAAATAAAAAAGACACAACTTTGATTCAATAAACGATATCTTCAAGTGTACAAATTTGATGAAGGCGATTCCAAATTTACCAATAAGACGACACTTTGATACATTAAATACACCCAAGAAAGTTCAAATTTGATTTTCGGAAGTTTTAAAAATTTGAGTTTTAGCCATGGGTCCATAGTTGAACACTTTAAATAAAAAGAGAAACTTTGATTCAATAATCGATATTTTCAAGTGTACAAATTTGATGAGGGCGATTCCAAATTTAGGGGAAAGACGACATTTTGATACATTAAATTCACTCGAGAAAGTTCAATTTCTGATTTTCGAAAGTTTTGAAAATTTGAGTTTTAGCCATGGGTCCATAGTTGAACACTTTAAATAAAAAAGAGACAACTTTGATTCAATAAACGATATTTTCAAGTGTACAAATTTGATGAGGGCGATTCCAAATTTAGGGAAAGACGACATTTTGATACATTAAATTCACTTGAGAAAGTTCAAATTCTGATTTTCGAAATTTTGAAAATTTGAGTTTTAGCCATGGGTCCATAGTTGAACACTTTAAATAAAAAAGAGACAACTTTGATTCAATAAACGATATTTTCAAGTGTACAAATTTGATGAGGGCGATTCCAAATTCAGGTGAAAGACGACATTTTGATACATTAAATTCACTCGAGAAAGTTCAAATTCTGATTTTCGAAAGTTTTGAAAATTGAGTTTTAGCCATGGGTCCATAGTTGAACACTTTAAATAAAAAAGAGAAAACTTTGGTTCAATAAACGATATTTTCAAGTGTACAAATTTGATGCGGGCGATTCCAAATTTAAGGGAAAGACGACATTTTGATACATTAAATTCACTCGAGAAAGTTCAATTTCTGATTTTCGAAAGTTTTGAAAATTTGAGTTTTAGCCATGGGTCCATAGTTGAACACTTTAAATAAAAAAGACACAACTTTGATTCAATAAACGATATTTTCAAGTGTACAAATTTGATGAAGACGATTCCAAATTTATGGATAAGACGACACTTTGATACATTAAATACACCCAAGAAAGTTCAAATTCTGATTTTCGAAAGTTTTAAAAATTTGAGTTTTAGCCATGGGTCCATAGTTGAACACTTTAAATAAAAAAGAGAAAACTTTGGTTCAATAAACGATATTTTCAAATGTACAAATTTCGTGAGGGCGAATCCAAATTCAGGGGAAAGACGACATTTTGATACATTAAATTCACTCGAGAAAGTTCAATTTCTGATTTTCGAAAGTTTTGAAAATTTGAGTTTTAGCCATGGGTCCATAGTTGAACACTTTAAAAAAAAAGAGACAACTTTGATTCAATAAATGATATTTTCAAGTGTACAAATTTGATGAGGGCGATTCCAAATTTAGGAGAAAAAGGACATTTTGATACATTAAATTCATTCGAGAAAGTTCAAATTCTGATTTTCGAAAGTTTTAAAAATTTGAGTTTAGCCATGGGTCCATAGTTGAACACTTTAAATAAAAAAGAGACAACTTTGATTCAATAAACGATATTTTCAAGTGTACAAATTTGATGAGGGCGATTCCAAATTTAGGGGAAAGACGACATTTTGATACATTAAATTCACTCGAGAAAGTTCAAATTCTGATTTTCGAAAGTTTTGAAAATTGAGTTTTAGCCATGGGTCCATAGTTGAACACTTTAAATAAAAAAGAGACAACTTTGATTCAATAAACGATATTTTCAAGTGTACAAATTTGATGAGGGCGATTCCAAATTTAGGGGAAAGACGACATTTTGATACATTAAATTCACTCGAGAAAGTTCAATTCTGATTTTCGAAAGTTTTGAAAATTTGAGTTTTAGCCATGGGTCCATAGTTGAACACTTTAAATAAAAAAGAGAAAACTTTGATTCAATAAACGATATTTTCAAGTGTACAAATTTGATGAGGGCGATTCCAAATTTAGGGGAAAGACGACATTTTGATACATTAAATTCACTCGAGAAAGTTCAATTTCTGATTTTCGAAAGTTTTGAAAATTTGAGTTTTAGCCATGGGTCCATAGTTGAACACTTTAAATAAAAAAGAGACAACTTTGATTCAACAAATGATATTTTCAAGTGTACAAATTTGATGAGGGCGATTCCAAATTTAGGGGAAAGACGACATTTTGATACATTAAATACACCCATGAAAGTTCAAATTCTGATTTTCGCAAGTTTTAAAAATTTGAGTTTTAGCCATGTGTCCATAGTTGAACACTTTAAATAAAAAGAGAAAACTTTGATTCAATAAACGATATTTTCAAGTGTACAAATTTGATGAGGGCGATTCCAAATTTAGGGGAAAGACGACATTTTGATACATTAAATTCACTCGAGAAAGTTCAAATTCTGATTTTCGAAAGTTTTAAAAATTTGAGTTTTAGCCATGGGTCCATAGTTGAACACTTTAAATAAAAAAGAGACAACTTTGATTCAATAAACGATATTTTCAAGTGTACAAATTTGATGAGGGCGATTCCAAATTTAGGGGAAAGACGACATTTTGATACATTAAATTCACTCGAGAAAGTTCAAATTCTGATTTTCGAAAGTTTTGAAAATTTGAGTTTTAGCCATGGGTCCATAGTTGAACACTTTAAATAAAAAAGACACAACTTTGATTCAATAAACGATATTTTCAAGTGTACAAATTTGATGAAGACGATTCCAAATTTAGGGATAAGACGACACTTTGATACATTAAATACACCCAAGAAAGTTCAAATTCTGATTTTCGGAAGTTTTAAAAATTTGAGTTTTAGCCATGGGTCCATAGTTGAACACTTTAAATAAAAAAGAGAAACTTTGATTCAATAAACGATATTTTCAAGTGTACAAATTTGATGAGGGCGATTCCAAATTTAGGGGAAAGACGACATTTTGATACATTAAATTCACTCGAGAAAGTTCAATTTCTGATTTTCGAAAGTTTTGAAAATTTGAGTTTTAGCCATGGGTCCATAGTTGAACACTTTAAATAAAAAAGAGACAACTTTGATTCAATAAATGATATTTTCAAGTGTACAAATTTGATGAGGGCGATTCCAAATTTAGGGGAAAAACGACATTTTGATACATTAAATTCACTCGAGAAAGTTCAAATTCTGATTTTCGAAAGTTTTGAAAATTTGAGTTTTAGCCATGGGTCCATAGTTGAACACTTTAAATAAAAAAGAGACAACTTTGATTCAATAAACGATATTTTCAAGTGTACAAATTTGATGAGGGCGATTCCAAATTTAGGAAAAGACACATTTGATACATTAAATTCACCAAGAAAGTTCAAATTCTGATTTCCGAAAGTTTTAAAAATTTGAGTTTTAGCCATGGGTCCATAGTTGAACACTTTAAATAAAAAAGAGAAAACTTTGATTCAATAAATGATATTTTCAAGTGTACAAATTTGATGAGGGCGATTCCAAATTCAGGGAAAAGACGACATTTTGATACATTAAATTCACTCGAGAAAGTTCAAATTCTGATTTTCGAAAGTTTTGAAAATTTGAGTTTTAGCCATGGGTCCATAGTTGAACACTTTAAATAAAAAAGAGACAACTTTGATTCAATAAATGATATTTTCAAGTGTACAAATTTGATGAGGGCGATTCCAAATTTAGGGAAAAGACGACATTTTGATACATTAAATTCACTCAAGAAAGTTCAAATTCTGATTTTCGAAAGTTTTAAAAATTTGAGTTTTAGCCATGGGTCCATAGTTGAACACTTTAAATAAAAAAGAGACAACTTTGATTCAATAAACGATATTTTCAAGTGTACAAATTTGATGAGGGCGATTCCAAATTTAGGGATAAGACGACACTTTGATACATTAAATACACACAAGAAAGTTCAAATTCTGATTTTCGAAAGTTTTAAAAATTTGGGTTTTAGCCATGCGTCCATAGTTGAACACTTTAAATAAAAAAGAGAAAACTTTGGTTCAATAAACGATATTTTCAAGTGTACAAATTTGATGAGGGCGATTCCAAATTTAGGGGAAAGACGACTTTTTGATGCATTAAATTACCTCGAGAAAGTTCAATTTCTCAATTTCAAAAGTTTTGAAAATTTGAGTTTTAGCCATGGGTCCATAGTTGAACACTTTAAATAAAAAAGAGACAACTTTGATTCAATAAACAATATTTTCATGTGTACAAATTTGATGAGGGCGATTCCAAATTCAGGGGAAAGACGACATTTTGATACATTAAATTCACTCGAGAAAGTTCAAATTCTCATTTTCGAAAGTTTTAAAAATTTGAGTTTTAGCCATGGGTCCATAGTTGAACACTTTAAATAAAAAAGAGACAACTTTGATTCAATAAACGATATTTTCAAGTGTACAAATTTGATGAGGGCGATTCCAAATTTAGTGGGAAAAACGACATTTTGATACATTAAATACACTCAAGAAAGTTCAAATTCTGATTTCCGGAAGTTTTGAAAATTTGAGTTTTAGCCATGGGTCCATAGTTGAACACTTTAAATAAAAAAGACACAACTTTGATTCAATAAACGATATTTTCAAGTGTACAAATTTGATGAAGGCGATTCCAAATTTAGGGATAAGACGACACTTTGATACATTAAATACACCCAAGAAAGTTCAAATTTTGAATTTCGGAAGTTTTAAAAATTTGAGTTTTAGCCATGGGTCCATAGTTGAACACTTTAAACAAGAAAGAGAAACTTTGTTTCAATAATCGATATTTTCAAGTGTACAAATTAGATGAGGGCAATTCCAAATTTAGGGGAAAGACGACATTTTGATACATTAAATTCACTCGAGAAAGTTCAATTTCTGAATTTCGAAAGTTTTGAAAATTTGAGTTTTAGCCATGGGGCCATAGTTGAACACTTTAAATAAAAAAGAGACAACTTTGATTCAATAAACGATATTTTCAAGTGTACAAATTTGATGAGGGCGATTCCAAATTCAGGGGAAAGACGACATTTTGATACATTAAATTCACTAGAGAAAGTTCAAATTCTGATTGTCGAAAGTTTTGAAAATTTGAGTTTTAGCCATGGGTCCATAGTTGAACACTTTAAATAAAAAAGAGACAACTTTGATTCAATAAACGATATTTTCAAGTGTACAAATTTGATGAGGGCGATTCCAAATTTAGGTGAAAGACGACATTTTGATACATTAAATTCACTCGAGAAAGTTCAAATTCTGATTGTCGAAAGTTTTGAAAATTTGAGTTTTAGCGATGGGTCCATAGTTGAACACTTTAAATAAAAAAGAGAAAACTTTGATTCAATAAACGATATTTTCAAGTGTACAAATTTGATGAGGGCGATTCCAAATTTAGGGAAAGACGACATTTTGATACATTAAATTCACTCGAGAAAGTTCAATTTCTGATTTTCGAAAGTTTTGAAAATTTGAGTTTTAGCCATGGGTCCATAGTTGAACACTTTAAATAAAAAAGAGACAACTTTGATTCAAAAAACGATATATTCAAGTGTACAAATTTGATGAAGACGATTCCAGATTTACGGATAAGACGACACTTTGATACATTAAATACACCCAAGAAAGTTCAAATTCTGATTTTCGAAAGTTTTAAAAATTTGACTTTTAGCCATGGGTCCATAGTTGACCACTTTAAATAAAAAAGAGAAAACTTTGGTTCAATAAACGATATTTTCAAATGTACAAATTTCGTGAGGGCGAATCCAAATTCAGGGGAAAGACGACATTTTGATACATTAAATTCACTCGAGAAAGTTCAATTTCTGATTTTCGAAAGTTTTGAAAATTTGAGTTTTAGCCATGGGTCCATAGTTGAACATTTTAAAAAAAAAAGAGACAACTTTGATTCAATAAATGATATTTTCAAGTGTACAAATTTGAAGAGGGCGATTCCAAATTGAGGAGAAAAAGGACATTTTGATACATTAAATTCACTCGAGAAAGTTCAAATTCTGATTTTCGAAAGTTTTAAAAATTTGAGTTTAGCCATGGGTCCATAGTTGAACACTTTAAATAAAAAAGAGACAACTTTGATTCAATAAACGATATTTTCAAGTGTACAAATTTGATGAGGGCGATTCCAAATTCAGGTGAAAGACGACATTTTGATACATTAAATTCACTCGAGAAAGTTCAATTCTGATTTTCGAAAGTTTTGAAAATTTGAGTTTAGCCATGGGTCCATAGTTGAACACTTTAAATAAAAAAGAGACAACTTTGATTCAATAAACGATATTTTCAAGTGTACAAATTTGATGAGGGCGATTCCAAATTTAGGGAAAGACGACATTTTGATACATTAAATTCACTCGAGAAAGTTCAAATTCTGATTTTCGAAAGTTTTGAAAATTTGAGTTTAGCCATGGGTCCATAGTTGAACACTTTAAATAAAAAAGAGAAAACTTTGATTCAATAAACGATATTTTCAAGTGTACAAATTTGATGAGGGCGATTCCAAATTTAGGGGAAAGACGACATTTTGATACATTAAATTCACTCGAGAAAGTTCAATTTCTGATTTTCGAAAGTTTTGAAAATTTGAGTTTTAGCCATGGGTCCATAGTTGAACACTTTAAATAAAAAAGAGACAACTTTGATTCAATAAACGATATTTTCAAGTGTACAAATTTGATGAAGGCGATTCCAAATTTACGGGAAAGACGACATTTTGATACATTAAATACACCCAAGAAAGTTCAAATTCTGATTTTCGAAAGTTTTAAAAATTTGAGTTTTAGCCATGGGTCCATAGTTGAACACTTTAAATAAAAAGAGAAAACTTTGATTCAATAAACGATATTTTCAAGTGTACAAATTTGATGAGGGCGATTCCAAATTTAGGGGAAAGACGACATTTTGATACATTAAATTCACTCGAGAAAGTTCAAATTCTGATTTTCGAAAGTTTTAAAAATTTGAGTTTTAGCCATGGGTCCATAGTTGAACACTTTAAATAAAAAAGAGACAACTTTGATTCAATAAACGATATTTCAAGTGTACAAATTTGATGAGGGCGATTCCAAATTTAGGGAAAGCGACATTTTGATACATTAAATACACTAAAGAAAGTTCAAATTCTGATTTTCGAAAGTTTTGAAAATTTGAGTTTTATCCATGGGTCCATAGTTGAACACTTTAAATAAAAAAGACACAACATTGATTCAATAAACGATATCTTCAAGTGTACAAATTTGATGAAGACGATTCCAAATTTACCGATAAGACGACACTTTGATACATTAAATACACCAAGAAAGTTCAAATTCTGATTTTCGGAAGTTTTAAAAATTTGAGTTTTAGCCATGGGTCCATAGTTGAACACTTTAAACAAAAAGAGAAACTTTGATTCAATAAACGATATTTTCAAGTGTACAAATTTGATGAGGGCAATTCCAAATTTAGGGGAAAGACGACATTTTGATACATTAAATTCACTCGAGAAAGTTCAATTTCTGATTTTCGAAAGTTTTGAAAATTTGAGTTTTAGCCATGGGTCCATAGTTGAACACTTTAAATAAAAAAGAGACAACTTTGATTCAATAAATGATATTTTCAAGTGTACAAATTTGATGAGGGCGATTCCAAATTTAGGGTAAAAATGACATTTTGATACATTAAATTCATTCGAGAAAGTTCAAATTCTCATTTTCGAAAGTTTTGAAAATTTGAGTTAAGCCATGGGTCCATAGTTGAACACTTTAAATAAAAAAGAGATAACTTTGATTCATTAAACGATATTTTCAAGTGTACAAATTTGATGAGGCGATTCCAAATTTAGGAAAAGACGACATTTTGATACATTAAATACACCCAAGAAAGTTCAAATTCTGATTTTCGGAAGTTTTAAAAATTTGAGTTTTAGCCATGGGTCCATAGTTGAACACTTTAAATAAAAAAGCGAAAACTTTGGTTCAATAAATGATATTTTCAAGTGTTCAAATTTGATGAGGGCGTTTCCAAATTTAGGGAAAGACGACATTTTGATACATTAAATACACTCGAGAAAGTTCAAATTCTGATTTCGAAAGTTTTGAAAATTTGAGTTTTAGCCATGGGTCCATAGTTGAACACTTTAAATAAAAAAGAGACAACTTTGATTCAATATGATATCTTCAAGTGTACAAATTTGATGAGGGCGATTCCAAATTTAGGATAAGATGACATTTTGATACATTAAATACACCCAAGAAAGTTCAAATTCTGAATTTCGGAAGTTTTAAAAATTTGAGTTTTAGCCATGGGTCCATAGTTGAACACTTTAAATAAAAAAGACACAACTTTGATTCAATAAACGATATTTTCAAGTGTACAAATTTGATGAGGGCGATTCCAAATTTAGGGATAAGACGACATTTTGATACATTAAATTCACTCAAGAAAGTTCAAATTCTGATTTTCGAAAGTTTTAAAATTTGAGTTTTAGCCATGGGTCCATAGTTGAACACTTTAAATAAAAAAGAGAAACTTTGATTCAATAAACGATATTTTCAAGTGTGCAAATTTGATGAGGGCGATTCCCAATTTAGGGGAAAGACGACTTTTTGATGCATTAAATTACCTCGAGAAAGTTCAATTTCTCAATTTCAAAAGTTTTGAAAATTTGAGTTTTAGCCATGGGTCCATAGTTGAACACTTTAAATAAAAAAGAGACAACTTTGATTCAATAAACAATATTTTCATGTGTACAAATTTGATGAGGGCGATTCCAAATTCAGGGGAAAGACGACATTTTGATACATTAAATTCACTCGAGAAAGTTCAAATTCTCATTTTCGAAAGTTTTAAAAATTTGAGTTTTAGCCATGGGTCCGTAGTTGAACACTTTAAAGATAAAAGAAACAACTTTGATTCAATAAACAATATCTTCAAGTGTACAAATTTGATGAGGGCGATTCCAAATTTAGGGGAAAGCGACATTTTGATACATTAAATACACCAAAGAAAGTTCAAATTCTGATTTTGAAAGTTTTGAAAATTTGAGTTTTAGCCATGGGTCCATAGTTGAACACTTTAAATAAAAAAGACACAACTTTGATTCAATAAACGATATCTTCAAGTGTACAAATTTGATGAAGACGATTCCAAATTTACGGATAAGACGACACTTTGATACATTAAATACACCCAAGAAAGTTCAAATTCTGATTTTCGGAAGTTTTAAAAATTTGAGTTTTAGCCATGGGTCCATAGTTGAACACTTTAAACATGAAAGAGAAACTTTGTTTCAATAAACGATATTTTCAAGTGTACAAATTTGATGAGGGCGATTCCAAATTTAGGGGAAAGACGACATTTTGATACATTAAATTCACTCGAGATAGTTCAATTTCTGATTTTCGAAAGTTTTGAAAATTTGAGTTTTAGCCATGGGTCCATAGTTGAACACTTTAAATAAAAAAGAGACAACTTTGATTCAATAAATGATATTTTCAAGTGTACAAATTTGATGAGGGCGATTCCAAATTTAGGGGAAAAAGGACATTTTGATACATTAAATTCACTCGAGAAAGTTCAAATTCTGATTTTCGGAAGTTTTAAAAATTTGAGTTTAGCCATGGGTCCATAGTTGAACACTTTAAATAAAAAAAAGACAACTTTGATTCAATAAACGATATTTTCAAGTGTACAAATTTGATGAGGGCGATTCCAAATTTAGGTGAAAGACGACATTTTGGTACATTAAATTCACTGGAGAAAGTTCAAATTCTGATTTTCGAAAGTTTTGAAAATTGAGAGTTTCGCCATGGGTCCATAGTTGAACACTTTAAAAAAAAAAGAGAAAACTTTGGTTCAATAAACGATATTTTCACGTGTACAAATTTGATGTGGGCGATTC
Organism: Diospyros lotus; assembly: GCF_014633365.1. NCBI lineage: Eukaryota > Viridiplantae > Streptophyta > Magnoliopsida > Ericales > Ebenaceae > Diospyros > Diospyros lotus. The sequence goes on along the minus strand of NC_068343.1, from coordinate 28,308,350 downwards.
CAAATTTATGGGAAAGACCACATTTTGATACATTAAATTCACTTGAGAAAGTTCAATTTCTGATTTTCGAAAGTTTTGAAAATTTGAGTTTTAGCCATGGGTCCATTGTTGAACACTTTAAATAAAAAAGACACAACATTGATTCAATAAACGATATCTTCAAGTGTACAAATTTGATGAAGACGATTCCAAATTTACGGATAAGACGACACTTTGATACATTAAATACACCAAGAAAGTTCAAATTCTGATTTTCAGAAGTTTTAAAAATTTGAGTTTTAGCCATGGGTCCATAGTTGACCACTTTAAATAAAAAAGAGAAAACTTTGGTTCAATAAACGATATGTTCAAGTGTACAAATTTGATGAGGGCGATTCCAAATTTAGGGAAAGACGACATTTTGATACATTAAATACACTCGAGAAAGTTCAAATTCTGATTTCCGAAGTTTTGAAAATTTGAGTTTTAGCCATGGGTCCATAGTTGAACACTTTAAATAAAAAAGACACAACATTGATTCAATAAACGATATCTTCAAGTGTACAAATTTGATGAAGACGATTCCAAATTTACCGATAAGACGACACTTTGATACATTAAATACACCCAAGAAAGTTCAAATTCTGAATTTTCGGAAGTTTTAAAATTTGAGTTTTAGCCATGGGTCCATAGTTGAACACTTTAAACAA